>NC_020495.1:4661957-4688010 GCF_000184155.1 Fragaria vesca subsp. vesca | reverse complement strand
CTCTCTCTCTCTCTCTCTCTCTCTCTCTCTCTCTCTCTCTCTCTCTCTCTCTCTCTCTCTCTCTCTATAGACCATCACTCTCATGCCGGCCTCTCTCTCCATTCTCACCGCTCCTTCCTCCGCCGCCACCTTCAACTGCACCACCCCTACCAACGCCACCTCCAACTTCGTCTCCACAAACGCCACCACTCTCAATGCCGTCAAGACCCTTTTCAACATCACCCGGCCACCTCCGCACCCTCCTCGGAGCCAACAACCTCCCCCTCTCGACCCGACCCACCCATCCTCGCCGCCAACAAGCTCCTCGTCCCTTTCTCTTGCACCAAGCCTCAGATCTGGGTCACCTTTCTCTCTCACCCGACTCACCCGTCCCCGCCGTCATCAAGACGCTGCTACTGCCCCCTTTCTCTCTCTACCAAGCTTTCTCGCCGACCCACCACCGTCCCTCGAAATTTCAAACGGGTAAGAAAGGTAAGTTCTTCAATTTTTCTGGTTTAATTAGCTTTGGTGATAGATTTATGTGTTTTTGTTTAATTTGATTTTGATTTTAATTTTGGTTAGGATGTGATTGATATAATGGTGGTGGCATGGTGATTATTTGGTACAATGGTGGTATATTTGGGGCAGATTATTGGCATGAATTGAAAGAGAGATACTGTATTGAAGTGGGGGTCAGTAAACTTCCACTAGATTTACTAGGGAGCAATAAATTTGTTTATTAGCATAAGAATGGGTATCTGTTGTGTATAATTGGCATGAAATTGAAAGGAAGATAATGTATTTAAGTTTACTGACCTCCAGTAGAAGTTTACTGGGGGGCAGTAAACTTCCACTGTGTTTACTAGAGGGTAATGAATTTGTTTATTAGGGTAAGAATGGGTATCTGTTGTGTATAATTGGCATGAAAATTGAAAAGAATATACTGTATTGAAGTTTACTGACCCCTAGTAGAAGTTTACTAGGGGGCAGTAAACTTCCACTGGGTTTACTAGGGGGCAATGAATTTGTTTATTAAGGTAAGAATGAGTATCTGTTGTGTATAATTGACATGAAATTGAAAAGAAGATATTGTATTAAATTTTACCCCCAGTAAACTTCTACTGGGTTCACTAATTGGCTTTTTTTTTTTTTTTTTCTACCTTTAGCGACGGAATTCAACTATTCCGTCTCCTAAGTGGATAATTTTTTTTTAATTATAAAATAAAATCCCTCGCCTAAGTGCTTAGGAGACGAAAGTATTCCGTCTTCTAAGAACCACTTAGGCGACGGAATTTTAGGTTCCGTCGCCTAAGTGTCTACCTCACCACACCTAGGCGACGGATCTTAGCCGACGGACGTTCCGTCTCCTAAGTACTTAGGAGACGAAATTTGTCACTTAGGAGCGGAATTATTCCGTCTCCTAAGTGCTTTTTTCCAGTAGTGCTATATTAGAGCTTAATATGAAGATACGAAATCATATCCAAACTCGATTGTTTGTCATATATGATGTCATAAAACATAAAAATATCTTCTATATATTTGATTGTTTTTTAATTATTAAAGGAAATCTTATTTAGTAAACTACAATTACAAAATAATCACAGCACATAACAAAGGATTACAACTATGAATAAATAACTCTAGCCTCAAACTTGATGCAAACCCTTAGTAGGATCGGAATTGGAAGTAAGTAGGAATAGGTAAAAGCAATAAAACTAGAACACATAGAGCTAGAAAGACTAGGGTTTTAATAAGTTGTTGTTGATAAATTTCAAAACTGAGATTTACATAAGCTACAACTCCTTTAAATAACACTCACTCAACTACTCATAATAAATGCACTTAGACTTCAGAATCCTCTAGCTAAATACTACACAAATCACATATAAAGACAAAACAAGACACTTATGTCAATGGATCCGATAAACCTCGAATTGGGCAACCGGTCGAGTTAGCTTGACCAACATAAGTAGCAATTACTAGGAAAGGACCTAACCACAGTGAAAAATCATTGGATGGGTCATCCTAGGATCTCACTCTGATCTACAAGATAGGCAAGATGATCTTCTACTAAATTCTTCTACACTAACCAAAGTTTTCCTACTTATTGGAAGAGCAGTGGCAGATCCAGCCATTGGTTCACCTGGGCTTAAGCCTAGGTGAGATTCTTTGAGGGAAAAAATATACTACTTCATGTATGGCTGGTGAGCTACCTCACTTCATATATAGCTCAAGGTGTTTTACCTAAGCACTCTCATTTGATTAGTGAGCAAACTTCATATACTATCACAACCATTAGGACTCTCACATCATAATCAAAAGTTCAAAACTAACTCCTACCTCACCTGTGCACATCTATCTCACTACAATATGCACAACAAGTGTGCTTGACAGACATGAAGTTATCTAGTCTGTGTTTGTTTCCTTGATCGGTCTCTCTTCTTTGTGCACAAAACTGTTATCATGGGTGGAAACCACGGCGGTTAAGAAGACTTACTCAGACTATTACTCAATAGAAAATAAAAGCTTTGGTTGAGGTGATTGGATTTGCACCAACGTGAACTATACATTTGATAACCTAATTAGATGTTCAGCCACTAGGCCTTAATCTACTTAAGTTCTAAATTTTTCAAGAAGTCACTTCGAGGAGCTGATCTATAATTTCTCCTAAGTTTTGTATCTTCAGCACCAAAACATTCACCATTCTACCACAGAAATCTGAAGAACCAAGCATGCCGCCGATCATTTTCAGCTCTGTCTCGTTTCATAAGATATGGTGTAAAAGTTTCTTATACAGTCAAGATTTGGTGAAATTTTTTTTGCGTTACAATTAGCCCGGGTGACAATTTTATCCTGGATTAGTCACTGTGGAAGAGAACAAAATATGGGATCAGAGCAGGGGCGGAGCTAGCCCAAGGGTCCCAAAGGCTTAAGTTCAGGCAAGATTTCACATCGAAAAACTAAAAATACATCACATCTAAAAAAAAATACGTTATTTTGATAACACCCTAATTAAGCTACTAAAGAGCAACAAGACAGCGGCTAGCAACTTCTCAATTCCCAAATTATCAATAGTCATCCCAAATTATCAATAACCGTCCTAAATTATTACTAGCCGTCCCATTTTCCCAACTTCTCAATGTTGAATCACGGCTCTCATTGACAAAGTTTCATGTGCTCGTCGTACACATGCACATTGAACAAATTGATGAAACATGTTGACAATAAGGTGGTGAGTAATGATTTTATAGCTTTGGGGCCTCAAATAGCAAAGTTTAGTTAGTTTTTATTTATGTGTTTCATTTATTGTATTGTATCTCATGTTGCATTTCAGTTTATGCAAATTAGTTTGAAAGTAAGGCATGCTACGTCACCCTTATCTTGGTGTGATTTTTTTTTTTCAATGAATAAAAACTTCTCGCATCGTTACGTTACAATTAGTTTTTTTTTTAAGTAGTTAAAAGAAATTACAACCGAAAACTTTTATGATCACGAACACAAAACCAATATAAATTAAAAGCAGTTATAGCAGAAAGAGGGAGGGGGAGGCTTTTCTCCCAGACCAATGGAGTCGACGAGGAGAAATCAATTGAAGTAACCGCATCTGCCACAAAGTTTGCTTCCCTATGGATATGGTGGAAGGAAATGTACTGAACTTAGGAAGACAACTTACGGATATCTCTGATAAGGGATTTCAAACTCCAAGGGGATCACAGAGCTTGTTAATATAATCGATGACCATTTTTGAGTCCCCTTCAACAATGATGCTATTACAATTTAGATAAGAGCCTTTGAGCAGACTATCCTTATAAGCACAACATTCGGCACAGAAATAGAAGACTTCCCAATACTTTTAGCACATAAGAAAATGTAATCTTTGACGACAAACCATAAGCAACGCTTCCATCAGATAAAATCGAGCGACTAAAGTTAAGCTTCATAACATTTTCTAGAGGGGGCCGCCATTATTGACAACTTAAGGGCTACTAGCACTGCAACATGGAGTAGCACTTATGTAATTTCTAATATGTGAGGCAACAACAAACACCACCAAGCTAGGGGAGGGTGTGATCTACTTGAAAATAAGCTTATTCCTTACATCCCAAAGCTTCCAGCGCATTATTAAAGAGTCTTCAACCAAAGACATATTAATAGGCGATGATAAGAGGTTTTTAAGATAGTCTTTGAAATTCAAAAAAGAAACAAGGGTAAAAGCTAGACCACACAGCCGCCAAACCTTAGTAGAGAAAGGGCAAGCACAAAAGAGATGGTCTAGGTCCTCAACTCCACTATTACAAAGAGCACATCTAGTATCAATTCTTATCTTGCAATTCTAGCTCTTGTTTTTACTCTTCCCCTAATCAAAAGCCAAGCAAAAAACTTTACTTTTGGAGAGATATTCAACGCCAAATGGCACTCAAAAACTTAGCATTAGAATGAGGTTCTAAAGCGTTACATTGAATCCCAAGTTGCAAACTTAATGGAGAAAAAACCATTAGCACAGAGCCCCAAATGAATTCATCTTTTTTTTTCTTTTTTTAGTCTGAAAATGAATGAAATCATCTTTAGAAAAAATACATGATTATGGATGCTAAAAATGGAATTAACAGTATCTCGATCCAAGACAACTAAAAGAGATTGGGAATGAAAACACCCAATTAAAAGTCTTCCAGATACTAATACAATAACATTGTTGAAAGGGTGATGTTATTAACACATCATTTTTTGTTATTAACACACCTCATCTATGATGGGAGTCAATCATGAAACGAATTCAAGTGACAAGTTTGTAAATAAAATTAAAATATGTGGATAGAAAAATAGATGATGTGTGTTAATAACATCAACCTTGTTGAAATTAGTTGAAATTCTGTGTGTTACAATAAAAATTTCAACATGACCCCGGTACTAAATCAGAGTCTAGCTTCGATCTCTCAGTTTTTAGGAACATCTCCTAGAGGGTTTTGTTCATTACACCCATCATTGTAACATTCTAATTCCACAATCTCATGTGTATCTTGAGATTGGTGATCGTATATCATCTACAACATGACATCAATATTTGAAGTATGCAATAAAGGATCAACACTTACCCAAATCTAGCTGATCCACATGAAACGTTGGGACCATAGAAGCCGGAATGACAATTGAACCAAACAGAAGGACTAGCCCGGCCAATTGTTTTAGTTTATACTTGATAGTTTTTGTATATATTGCTACCAACGTGCTTCACTTGTATATATGGAAGCTCAGTATCATCAAGTACAAGTCTAAATAGAGCTATCAATTCCAACACAATCCTAAATGATAACTCAAACACACGATCTGAAACCCGTATAAAATAAAGCAAGTTAAACATATTACGGCGCGTCGATGTCGATGAAAATATGAGTGGTAATGTTTGAAAATAAAAAGAAAGTAGTAACAAAAAGAAAAGATATATAAATGAAAGAGGTAATGTTTGAAAATAGAAAGTAAACTGTGCGAGTGAAAATTTTACAGAAGAGTGTCCAAGTCCTCTGTATTTCACTTGCGGAAAGCCCAAACCCCGATCCGCATCCAAATCCATGGAAGACAAACGCGGCGACGCCGGAACTCAGCCTCCGGCTAATGCCGACTCTCCGGCCACCGAGCCCACATCTTCGCGACGCCGTGCCGGAGGCCAGAAGCGAAAGGCCAGCAGCCTCGGCGGCTCGGCCTCTTCGTCAACGCCGTCGAAACGCTTGACTCGCGAGAAGGCTTCGCTTTCTCACGCTCCGATCCACAACGGCCCGTTGACGAGGGCCCGCCAGGGGCCCAGTAGCCACTCGTCGGCCTCAGCAGCGGCGTCGAAGCCAGCTGCTCAGACGAAGCGGCCGGAGCCGACGTCTCTGGAGGCGGAGCAGGCGAAGAGGGAGAGCGAGTTGGAGGCTTTGGAGGCGGCTATGGAAGCTGAGTTTGAAGCCATTAGATCTCGCGATGCCAATGCTCATGTGGTTCCCAGTCACTGTGGTGAGACCAATTTCCAAACCCTTATTGTTGTTCATTATTTTTTTTAATTGACTGAAAATTTTGATTCTTTTTATGCTTGGTTTTGAGATTCTGTATAGTTCAGTTACTGAAAATGAGAGCATTGAACTAAATATAGAGCTGCTAATTAAAGTAGTTTTTTGCTATTGAAATTAGAGATTTAACTGCCTTTCCTTTGATATAATACTTGAGAATTTGTTTTTTTAAGTAATGTTCATCGGCGTAAGTCATTAGATGGATTTCTATGTTAGACAGGTTTCAAATTCCTATTTTTTGGAAGATTAGTGTGATAGTATTTTGATTGGGATCAATTTTCTGGATTACAGGTTGGTTTTCGTGGACAAAGATTCATGCCATTGAGGAGCGTATGTTGCCGTCTTTCTTTGATGGGAAGTCTGATACTCGAACTCCTGATACATACTTGGAGATACGCAATTGTATCTTGAAAAAATTCCATGCGGATCCGGGGACATTGGTTGAGCTGAAGGACATGTTGGAGCTTGAAGTTGGAGACTTTGAATCGAGACAGGAAGTTATGGAGTTTTTGGATCACTGGGGTTTGTTAAATTTCCACCCTTTCCCGCCAACAGGTTCTACTGTCGCGAGTGTCAACAGTGAGGAGGTGGCTGAAAGGGATTCTTTGGTAGATAAGTTGTATCGCTTTGAAGCACTAGAATCACGATCATCGCTGGTTCCTAAGACTAACTTAATAACTCCAACTGTGCCATCTGGGCTGTTCCCAGAGTCGACAATTGCTGAAGAGTTGGTGAGGCCTGAGGGGCCAGCTGTTGAGTACCATTGCAACTCTTGTTCAGCTGATTGCTCACGCAAACGTTACCATTGCCAGAAGCAGGTCGGCTCTTTCATAAATTACCTGATTTTCATTGAATTTATAAAAAGAATACATACCTTATCTTTGTGTTAAATATGGATGTTACCTTTTAATTATAAAATGAAGAAAATATTCTGGTTTGTCATCAACATGAAGATTAGTTAAACCACTTGCATGCAACAAAGAAGTCATTTTGCCATAACTTTTTAAGATTCATATTTTTCTAGTGTGTGAACTATGTGATTGTACTGTTGTGGTATATGTACTTGTCCAAATTAAAAATGGCAGATTCAGAACTCAGTAGGATTTATCACCAGCTAGTAAAAATTGATAATACTGCCTGGCGCTTATTCTTTGCTGCTGTATTAGCGTAAACTACTTCTAGTATGGCATAGATGTACTCAAACGATTTCCATGTCAGGTTGATTGAACTTGATGTCTGATGAAGTGGTTGTTGTGGTGATACATTTATTAATTGCTGTAAATTTTAGTTGCATGGTTACGACTGTCCTGTTTACTGTTTACATTCTTTTTAACAGGCAGATTTTGATCTGTGTTCTGATTGCTTTAACAACGGGAAATTCGACTCGGGTATGTCTTCAACAGATTTCATACTTATGGAGCCTGCTGAGGCTCATGGGGTAAGTGGTGGGAACTGGACAGATCAGGAGACCCTCCTTCTCCTTGAAGCATTAGAATTATATAAAGAAGACTGGAATGAGATTGCTGACCATGTTGCTACAAAGACAAAAGCTCAATGTATATTGCACTTTGTTCAAATGCCAATCGAGGATACCTTCCTAGACCATGATGATGACCTTGATGCCAGTGCCAAAGATACTGCAAATCCAACTTCAACTAACAATGAAACATTGCCCCCGAAAGATACCCCTGGAACAACAGAGAATAAGACAAGTGCTAATGAGAGTGACCCTCAAACTTCCCCGATGGAAATTTCAAAAGAAGCAAGTGAGTCAAAAGATGGGGAGGATACTTCCAAGCCAAAAGATGAAAATGAAGTCAAAGTTGGTCAGGAAACCTCAAACTTGGAAGACACTGGTGATTTGAAACTTGATCAGGAAACAGATGAGAACCTTGCACTGAAGGCTCTGAAGGAAGCCTTTGAAGTTGTTGGTTATCCTCAAACACCTGAAAGTCAACTCTCATTTGCAGATGTGGGAAACCCTGCCATGGCATTGGTAAGTTGATTACTTGTGGCTATGGTGCATCAGCCCATGGGTCAGTCTGAGTCGTGCCTTAGATAAAGAAGTAACATAGAACATTAATTATGCATATATTTAACTGAACTGAAATCCTTGGACATTTAAAAGTGCTGTATAATCATTGTCTTAAAAAAATCTTGTCTTCTTCTAGCCATTCATCAATGTAGCGTTGAGGTACCCATCCATTACAACTTTTGACAAACTTACGATAAATTTTTTGCCTTTAGTGGGCTCAGTGTCTGGCAATTGCAATCTCATTTACTCTTTAAAATTTCCACTTTATCTGCACTCAGAAATTTTGTCCTTGCTGCCAGAACTTGAGATAACTGTATTACTGAGCTTGTTAACCCTTTCACCTTTGTCATGTCGAAATATTTGATCTCAATTTGAGAACGTGCTGTATAGTTTTTTTATTCCATCATCCCTGTTTAATGTATGTATGATGTATGCATGCAGGCATCTCCATTACTCTGGTCTATATGCATGCATGCATCTATTTATGCTGTATATTGTGTCCGTACCGATAAAATCTAGTCTAGTGGATCTGTTACATGGTGTGGGGATTAACAGAAGCATATAACTCATACTTTTAAGCTGGCTATTGTCACTACTTATTGGCTGAACTCTTTTACAGGCCGCATTCCTGGCACGGTTGGTGGGACCTGATCATGCTATTGCTTCAGCACATAACTCTTTAAAGTCTATAACTGCAGATGCTCCTGGCATTGAGTTGGCTTCGAGGCACTGCTTTATTTTAGAAGATCCACCAACTGACAGAGAGGAACAGGCTGGTCGTGATAGGTATGTTGATTTTGTGTGAACAAATCATGCCCCTACCAGTTTCTGTGTATTCTATCTGATGCGATTGAGGGATTTGCAGTGTTGCTGCAGAAAGGGAAGCTCAGAGTGACAAAGTCAATCAAGAAGATAGTCATAAAGAGGATAACTCCACCTCTGGTTTGGAAGATAGAGGTGTATCAAATGATAATGACAAGAAACTTGAAGAAGTTACTCCTGAAGAAAAGTCACAATCTGCAAAAGAACAAGATGACAGGATTTCTCATGAGGAAGTAGGAACTGATAAACGAAACAAATCAAACAACTCAGAGTTACCAAATGACCAACCACCTACTTTGGGGGAGTCAGATGACTCAAAACTTGAGGCACCACCAAGTTCAACAAAGGAGTCGGGAGAGGGAACTTCAGTAGGAAAGCCTTCTGAAACCACAGACACGCCAATGGATGTGGATGTGTCTGTCTCCATTCCCTCAACGAAGACAGAGCCTCAGCAACAAGTTGCATCAAATTCAGCTGAGCAACCTTCTCAGTCTACAGAGACAACAAAAGAAGTGGATGTATCTAATGACCTGGCTTTAGACAGTGATGAGCCTCCACCACCAGTTACTGTCAAATCAGGAGAAGCCCCTCAACCTACTGAAACCTCAAAGGATGTAGATATGGTGTGTGATACTGAGCCCCCACAAGAGAATGAGCCTCCCCAACCAGTTGAAAACACTACAAGTACGCTCTCTCTCTCTCTCTTGCTCTGTGTGTGTGTGTGTGTTATATCATATTTGAGTAAGAATACTATATATATAGGGATGTATGGGGTTCAAATAGGTTCTCTTTTTCACTGAGGAATCATGTTAAATTTTGGTAAAAAAGGAGAAATGGTTGCCGGTTATGCTTGTGATCATTAAAGTACAACAAATCAAGCAACAAAAAGGGAAAGCCTTTATTCAACAACATTTCAATGCCTCTGATTTTCTAATTTCGTGTTTGTTGCACTGCGCAGGTGAGGATCAAACTGATGATAGTAAACACGAGAAGCATGACTGCACAGAACCGAAAAATGATAAAAAGCAAGAGATGAAAGGCGAACAGAAAATTGATAAAGTAAAGCAAGCTGCGGTTTCTGCAGTCTCAGCAGCTGCAGTGAAGGCAAAACTTCTAGCAGAACAGGAAGAAGATCAAATCCGACAGCTTGCAGCCATGTTGATAGAGAAGCAGGTCATACCACTGCCATCATTTCTCCTTACTGTTTGTTTGCTATTAATAACATGAAGTTCTTACTTTTTGGAAATTTTTGTTCATCTGCAGTTGCATAAGTTGGAAGCCAAGTTAGGTTTCTTTAATGAGATGGAAAGTGTTGTGATGAGGGTAAAAGAGCAATTGGACAGGTCAAGACAGAAGCTCTACCATGAACGGGCACAGATTATTGCTGCCCGACTTGGCTTACCAGGTTCCTCATCTAGAGGAATGCCATCTGCAATGCCTACAAATAGAATGGCCACAAATGTTACAAACGCAGTTCCAAGGCCCCCACTTATGATGGCCTCACAAAGGCCACCCATGTCGAGACCCATGGGAGCAGTGCCTCCAACCCCTTTAAACCAATTTTCATCCACAACTTTGTCAGGAAGTCCAATTCGGCCTCCCAGTCAGGACAGCCTTTCTTCTATGGGGGCAAAGTAAAGACAACATGTGAATAAATGCTGATCTTTACTTATGCAACAGTCATCAACCACGCCTGTTACCATGCAAGGTGTTGAAGTTTGGCAGATTCTCCGTCTGCTATTTTAATGTTCTAGTTTCTGTCACAACATGATGCCACCTTTCCATGTCGCCAATGTTTACCGCTGATAAAACCAGAGACAAGGGGTTCTAAGAGAGATTGAATGTGCTCTGTTGTCTTGCTGCAAGGCGTGGCATGAAGTTTTACTTGGTTTGATGATCTGGGAAGTGGCCTATCTATAAACTGGATCAATGTTTTCAAAAGCTAACTGTCTCGCTTCATGACCAAGGATTACCTTGTAATATGAAGACTGAGGCCAAGGCACCGGGGTCCTCTCTACCAGACACAGGACTCACCAAATGTTCCCTAAAATGTTACCTTTCCAGCTTCAATTAGTGCTTTCATTTCGATGTCCGCTTGAATTTGGGTGCTGCAACATTTCATGAGGTGAGAAAACTCAGAAAATTAGAATTGTATCATATTTGATTCTGTAAGATATACTATATTGCACCTCTGACAGCTTATCAGTAAGTCTACATCAAGTCCAAAGTTGGATCGAGTTCATTTAGTGCATAATTTAACTTTGATTTCTTCTTTAAGCTTGGCGAGTCACTTTCTCACTAACAAAAAAGACTTGCCACACCTATTAAAAATATAAATTAAAAAAAAATAAAAAACTTGCCACTATACCAGTATTGGGTTAATATGTTTTTATTAAAATTATAAAGTACAAATGTAAGAGTGGTAATTTTAAGTCTTATTGTGTAGTCCTAGTTCATTATTGGTAGTACACAACATACAACCCTTGTTACAAATTTATGGTGAACACATCCTTGTCAATATTGTAATTTTGGTTTGCTTTTTATATAAATAGTTTAAACTCTATGTAGTAATTTGATTCATATATCTTGTAATTTATGTTCAAATATATGTATGATAAACATCCCAGCAGCATAGCTTTGAAGATTTATGTAGTCTTGTGACAAAGTACATCGACACTCACAGATGAGTTGGAATATTATCTCATTATTTGATTCATAAATCGTCCCAGCAGCATAATTTGATTCATAAATCTCATTATATTCAGTGACAAGTACATTTACACACACAAATGAGTTGGAAATTTGGAATATTAATCTCGTGGAGATCTCCCTTCTCGCAGGAATCCATTTTGAGCTTATTATTATTTGCTCATCAACTTGGGAATCCTATCGACAGTGATCATCTAAATCAGTTTGTAGGAGTTGACTTAAAATACAAAACGAGTTATGCTTCATGAAGAATGCATCAAAACACAGCTTGTGCCACTGTACTGTAATAAGAAATAAGGGAATAGGAGATGAAATAAAATATGAATCTGATCAAATTAAACCAGGAGTCAAAAAGAAAGGCACAACACAACCGAGATGAATAAACCATTGATGAGACCAATTTGTTCTCCAAACAGCCAGTAATATACAATATCAGTGCATACACCGACAAATGTACTTCCAAAGATGACTTATTTTTTGAACAAGAAAAGAATTCAGTTGAAATATTTAGCACTCGCATCCACTTGACCTCGGCTGATTGCTGCTTCCAACATCAATGGTATCCGGCAAGTATCTTCATGAAATGTAAAGTTTCACAGATGCACAACCGAAAAGAAAATATGTCAAAACAGGTGAACTCTAGAGCATAAATAACTGTAAATGTAATGCTTAAACCCAGAACAGCTCTCACCTACACAATCTGTTAAGTGCAATGTTTATCCAACAAGGTTTTTTAGTCTAAAGAGTAGAGGACATACAGAACTCTATAACAAAACTATCAAACTTGATTACTTGGAAAAGAGAGTATGTGCTGGTGGAACACAACTTCAATTTGTAATGGTAAACAGATTCACTTAATGTGCTCCACCGGCAACTATTTACTAAAAATGCTCACTGAAATTCATTCCCATTACAGAAGTGAAATAAGATGGACATATCGAGAACCACCAAATCACATTATCAAAAGGTGACCTAACCCAGGTAGTGTCATGAGGAACTATTTTGGCTGGGTATTAGATTAAGTTTCGTTCGTATATATCTATAAAATTAACTATTCAAACTGGAGGACATAAATGGGTGATTAGCATGTGGAGATGGTTTCTAATTAACTTACATTTCCTCCTCTTCCCCACTTTTCAGGGCATCCCTTGCTATGCACTGGAAAGCTTCTTCCACATTAATGCCTTCCTTGGCAGAGGTTTCATAGTACGGAATGTCTCCTTTTGAGGCACACCAAGCTCGAGCTTTTTTTTCCGACACCTAGAAAATAATAAAAATTGATATATAGACTTCAAAAGACAGGATAACTAAGAGAGAGTATATATATATATATATATAGAGAGAGAGAGAGAGGACAATTGTCTCTTGTACAAGATGCATACCACTCTACTATTTCCACCGTCTACATCAATCTTGTTTCCAATAACAACAAATGGAAAGTTTTCTGGATCATTAGGACTAGCCTGCAGAAGATTTTCCAAGTCAATATATTGAAAGCCCAATTTCCCGATGGTACTCGCCATGAAATAGAAGTTGAATTTAAAGATAACTGGAAGAGCTTGCAAGAAGTGCAACAAGAAACTAAAGACAATACCTGAATAAGGAACTCCTCCTTCCAGTTGTTAAGGTTATCAAAAGATTTCATCGAATTAACGTCATAAACAAGAACACAGCAATCAGCACCGCGATAAAATGCTACACCAAGGCTTTGAAACCGTTCTTGACCAGCGGTATCCCAAATCTAACGAAATAAAAGAAGGTGAGATGACTTATAGCCAAACTAGCCAAGAACTGAAGAACATAAAAGTCCAGTAGTCCACTACAGAAGCTACTGCCGACATGCTAAGCTAGAACAAACATTCAATGGATTCCACTTGATTATGCTATAAAGAGAACAAAATCCCCTAGATTATGATCTCCACACAGTAGCCTATGATGCAAAGTTGCTCTAGGGTGAGTAGTTGAGATAATAAAAACTAAACAATAATTTAGACATAATTCGTCACGAAAAAATAAAATTATGCCCTCAATACTCTAGCTTCTGGCAGCTAAAACAGTGAAATCCATCAGGCTGTTCAATATAACAAGCGCACACATACAGGGATAATGATTTAGATTTAATTCATTGGTTTATATAAAACCCAAACTAACTTTTGTTTATTGCCATGAAAGGTTACAATGTGAAACGATATTAAGATTCAGATATAATTTAGACATAATTCGTCACGAAAAAATAAAATTATGCCCTCAATACTCTAGCTTCTGGCAGCTAAAGATATGGTAGTATAACTAAACAACTATATGGAAAGGAAGGAATGGCTGGAAAGGCATATCAGTCGGTAAAACAACAAACTTTGTGAAAATGAAGAGGGGGGAATGAAGACAAAGTGATAGTTCAGCTTTTCCAAGGCAAACTCTGAAACAAAGCAGTTCATTCACTGCCAAAAACAAGAAAGACATAAAGCAGTTTTGTGAATCCATAGCAAGTTGGATTTGGACTCCATTCTGTACAGAAATCACCTCTAAAATTTTCAAAGCTGGAGTATTGTCCAATTTGTACCACTTGTGCAAAGTGACCAAATGCAGGTGCCCTTCAAATTTCTAGTTCATAAAAAAGTGACAACCTAAGCTAGCAGATACTCCAAGCCAACAAATTGTCCTTTCTAGCAAAAGACTCCATGATGAGGCCATTTAAGTAAAGAAATTTTTGATGTGAAGGCTCAGGCCTCAGTAGACTTTCCAGCCACGAAAAACTATCTTGCCAATCACAATAGTCAGAACCATCAGACAATTTTGATTTCAGCATGTGAATGTTCAATGTAGCTGTGCAGATTAGTGATCCTAATTATTCCTTCAGATTCTCTGAAGGACAAACTGCCATTTCTGGTTTAGTGTGAGAACCAAAAGGCAAACTGATCGGATCAAATCTTCTAGTCCTACCTAGTGTTTTTCTAACCTCATAACCACCTAGCTCCTCCAAATCTAAGTCACCACTTGGTCAACCACAAGTCCATGCAATTCGAATCAATATAAATAAGTCTCCAACTAATCATCCGCATTCAAACCGAGAAACATCCTTAAAAATATCTAAATGCTTCAATCAATAAGATGAACTAAAGAACTAAAAAAAGACCTGTAGGGTGAAGAGCCTGTCTTCAAACTGCACTTCTTTTGTCAAAAAATCGGCTCCGATAGTCGCCTTGTATTGATTGCTGAACTTCTTATTAACATATCTATAAGAATTACGGTCAAGCGAAAACCAAAATTTGCTCTTATGTAAACAACAACATCAATTTATCTTAAAAACCAAAAAGCTAAATTAAGCTGCAAAGGATACTGATTCATCAAAGAAGTCTTCCCAACCCTGCAAAATCACAAATCACAAATCAAGCAAACGCGGTTTACTCCTAAGCAGCAATTAACAAACTCAAATTTTCGTGTAGTGATTAAAATTATGGTTGCGGATCACTGTGTGTGAGCTAGGATCTAGAAAGATCCGCCCAGTTTTGAGGCGCGAAACCCTAGAACACAGAAGTACAGGAAGTAAATAGAAAGGGATAGAGAGACTCGGACCCGCTGTCGCCGAGGATGATGACCTTGAGGAGCGTTCTTCTCCGAGACGGCATCGTTTCGGAATCGAATTGGGGACGATCTGAGAGAGAGAGAGAGGGAGGGAGCTAATTGTCAAGGTTTCTAGAGGTTTCTGAGAAGGAAGGAAGGGGAATTGAAGCTGGGTGGTCTTCTAGTCTTATTAGTCTCCGGGTCATCTGAAGCTGTTGCCGACCTGTAATTGTCTGTTTGCTCAAGACCATTTTGTTAACGCAAGGGCAAAGGAGTTATTTCACACAAATTATTTATATAAATTAGAAAAAATTGGAGTCTAGAATATGAGGTATAAGACCTTGGTCCAACGGTCCAACCCCTCCTTCGACACAAATGCCACTCGTGGCCAACACGATCGAACGCGAAACATTCTGCCTTCTTCTAGGGAATGTCACTAGCTGCCAAGAGGCTATGGTTGGCAACGTTTAAATTGATCACCCTTCAAAAACCAACTGTGAAGGGTGAGAACCTATTGAATTTTGTGAGGAGGAGCGTCACGATATCAACATCATTGACGACGAGCCATTCCTAGTTACAGCCTTCATCGACAATATTAGCATGACACGAGTCCTAATCGACAATGGCTCCACTGTCTACATCGTATTCAAATATCTATACAGAAAGCTCGAGCATCAAGAGAAGAAGATGGTCTAGGACCACGAACCATTAACCAGTTTTTCAGGAGAGATCACACAACATCTTAGCTAAGAAAACATGAAACTACGCTTGGGTAGTGGGAACTGTTCTAAAACAATCTTTTCCAATTGCATAATCATTGACGCCCCCAGTTCCTACAACGTGATCCTTGTCTGACACTAAATAGACTGTGTTCCATCATTGCAGGCTTCATGTTGGTCATGAAATTCCCTACAACGAACGACACATGCACCTTTCGTTGATGTAAACAGAAAGCTCATGACTGTAATGTCACTACTACTTAACAAACGTGAACACGGCTTGAAGTGTTTTCACTCAACGACGTTCTTAAACCTACTAATACACCAGAGGAATCCTCGCGAACAAATCATAGCAAACTCTCCAGTTGATCCAGAAAACATCCTTGAAATGGTCAAGCTCTTTCCGAAGCATCCCCGAGCGCACCGTCAAAATTGGCACAAAACTCTCTCTAGAGATCAATGTCGAGCTGAACATTCTTTTGAAAGATTATTCTCATGTCTTTGCTTGGTCATACGCGGATTTACCCCGTATAGACCCAAAAATCGTTAGCCATAAGCTCAACATTAAGCCTGGCTGTGTCTTCGTTCGTCAGAACTGCCGACCTTTCGACAACGAGAAATATCAAGCTATACACACTGAAGTCTCATGACTTCATAAAATTGGTTTAATATGTGAAACGCATTATCCACATTGGATCTCAATCAAACATTGTCATGGTCAAGAAAACGTACAACAAGTGGCAAATGTGCGTAGATTTTAAGAATCAGAACAACGCTTGTCCAAAAGACAGCTTTCTATCGCCCCGCATTGATCAACTAGTTGACGCAACCGCATGTCATGAGTTATTAAGCATGATGGATAGATACTCAAGCTACAACCAAATCATGATGCACCCAAAAGATCGCCACAACGTTCGTAACTGACAGGGACCTATCTTGTTACAAAGTCATACCATTTGGACTGAAGAGCACATGGACCACATACCAACATCTAATGAACTTGACGTTCGCTTGGCAAAATCATTGAAGTTTACGTTGATTACATGTTAGTCAAAAGCTTCAACGTTGGAGACCACATTCTGAATCTCAAGATCATTCTCGAAATACCAACAGTCTACATAATGCGATTAAATCCAGAGAAATGCTGCACTGCCATCATGATCAGCAAATTCATCTGCTAATAGTCAAGGAACGACGAATCAAGCGTAACCCACTTAAGATTTGAGATGCTCTTAACATGTCTGCTCCTTCTACAAAGGATGAAACCTTGATGTTACCATGAAAGCTCAACGCTTTATATCTCAATTCATATCAAAACTCATGGACAGATGAGCTCCGCTCTTTAAGCCAAATTCATTGATTGGACGCTTGATTGCGAGGTAGTGTTCCAAAGAATCAAGGAATACTTTGTCGTTGTCTCCATGTTGGCAATTCCCAAAATACGAGACACATTATATCTCTACATAGCTGTTCTCGAGACTGTTGTATGTATTGTGCTTGTTCGTCGAGAGAATGCTTCTGAGCAACCAATTTACTACATTTCCAAAAGGGTAAACTGACACAAAAATAAGATATCTAACACTGGAGTAATTGGAACTGGCGCTCGTCATTGCTACTATGTGTCTCCGCCGATATGTTCAATCCCATTTTATACTTTACTCTGCATCAAATATTGCAGCGACTAGAGCCATTCTGGTTAATTGTCCAAATGGGTGACCAAGTTTAACGAGTTTGACATCAAACTCACTCCTCGAACGACAATGAAAGGTCAGGCAGTGGCGAACTTTGTTGCCAAGTTCACGGGCTTAGCTGAACCCAACATACCTACTCCACAAGATCCAACAACGTTCCCCAACAAAAGCTAGGTAAAGATAGAATGGATCCCAAAAATAGGAGAGAAATTTTATCTCTACCTTGTTAGATGGATCCCATCATCAATCACAACCTCTATGGCGAAATTTCCCTTCCTGAGGACAAGGTCGAAGCAAACCGACTCGTTGCTGCCTTCGAAATGGTAAATTGTATGGGCAAGGGGTGATCGCGCTTGAGCTCATATGCTTGACCACTACCGAGGGCAACGAGTCACCATATGGCTGCCGAAGGCAGGATGGCCGCTAGGCGCCGCTGGAAAACCAAAAGGAAGCTAGGCTTGGCTAAAAAGGGAAGAAAACCAGAAAATGAAGGAATAAGCTCCCACATCAAATATAAAGGGAGATCTCATCCTCCATAAGCCTATATAAACAGTCAAAAGCATCTAAACAAGGTAAGTCCAAAAACTACCCATTTTTCTTTTGCTGACGTCATAACTTGTATTGACTTAAACATCGGAGTAGTAAAGCCCGACACATCTGACTTGTTGGTTGTTTTTTGATAGGTCTCTGGCGAGAACAAGGGTGAGACACGTATTCCTAATGACACACATATTAAATATTAGCTTTGTCTTGAAGGTGGACCAAAACCATGGGAAGCCCATCTTGATCACTTGGGTTTTACTATGCCTAGGTTAATTAGGGAATGCATATATACATGTATATCTAGGCTAACTAGGATGAGTGATATGTGTATATATAGATGCTGCCGCCAAGTATATTGGTAGAGGGAATTTGGGATAGTTAACCTACAGTAGCTTCTTTGTTCTATCAACAGAGAAGATTGGCGTATTGGGGTTTTGGGTTAGAGAGTTTGATTAATACTCTCTATTATATTCTCTTCAATTGTTATAGTGGAATTTATCGCCGGCTTCGTAAGTGGACGTAGCTCAATCACGTTGATTGGGTGAACCACTATAAATTTTGTGTCCTTGTCTACCTTTTCTTTTATTTGTTCCAATCAATATTCGGTTTGTATTGCGTCCGCATAACAAACAGACCTTATCAGTATCGTGATCCTTCTCGAAAACAGGTTAAGGGGAAGCGGTCAACAAGATCATTAAAAAGTTGAGAAAGTGGTTGATGTCAAAACCCTTTGAGCCAAGAAATTGCAGAAATCCTCTAGGCAATACGAACAACTCAACGAACGCAAATGGAGAATTTCCATTCACCTTGCGTTCGACATGGAAGCCGTACTTCCAGCTGGGATCATTGTACCTAACCCCAGAGTTGAAGGTTATGATCTAAACACATACGAGGAATGACTAACCTTAGCCGAGACATTCTCGAAGAAAGGCACTAATTCGTCTAAGTACGTTTGTAGATTTGAGAATAAAAAGGTAGCTCAGTTCTACAATCAGCGGTTTCGCTAATGCACTATCTTATATCCCAAAAGACTTAATCCTAGTGGGAGGCTAGGAACCATATCAAATTGTGGAATTCATGCGTTCAGCCACCTTTTACATTCAAGACGTCAACTAAAGAGTCTTTAAGGCAGCTGGCAGGCGCCCACGTGCGTGGGTCCCACCAATTGCTGCCCATCACTCAGGTAAGCGAAATTTGATGGCGTTGGTGTATTTTTTTTTATGGTGGGTGGTGGGACCTGTTATTTCTTTTGCATCCATTTCTTTCTTGTTGCATTGATTCTTGCCATCAAAATAGCAAGAATCATGTTTTTTGACATGATCTTGGGAACCCGCTGCATATGCTCTAAATGACCGTGGAATACTGAACACCTTCAGTACAAAAGTGTACTTTGCCTACGCACAATCACAACTTGTAATAAAAGGTCATGTGTAGAGATATACCACCACTAGCATGGCTATTATGCTATGCTACCAAACATAAGTACCACCCACTTTGTGGGCCTAGAGCTATGATGGGACCCGATTACGACATATATCTCGAAGCTCGACATACAAGCTACGCAACGGTACCTGAAAGTCACCAAAACCTTACCGGAAAGCCACCTTCATGGCCTTACCAATATGCCTTCACAAGCACATTTTGAAGACTAGAAATAGGACTCTTGTCCCACATTGAAAAACCCTCCCTTCCTTATAAAAAGAGACTTTTTCCCACTTACTCAACATCTAATTACAACCATTTGTCCACAAAGACACCCAACACATAGTAGAAGCTTAAGTGGATGTAGTCTCCCTCTAAACCAGTATAAACCTTATGTCTCATTATATCTATCCTTCTTATCATTATAAACCATTAACAACATCCACTAGTGTTTACTATATCTCCCAACAAGGAGAATTTTAGACCCAAGGTCCTCATTGTCCGGCCACCGGAGACATGAAGTCCGGCACCAATCCACGACAGGCCGAGCTCACCGGCACGACTGGACGATGGTACACCGGAGCCCCTCAGGGTAGCCTCTAGCAACAGCTGCCCAATGTCTCAATTCAAGCTGTTGGGCACATATCAGGGCTCACGCCAGTCCCACATCGAGAGGGATTGACACGATTCCCAACGCCAAACTATATGAATAGGGGATGCTTCCATGTTCAAGTAAGTTTGACTTTCCCTCTCTAACTTAACTCTCTCGCACCGGCTAGTCCTTGACTTAGGCATCGAAGAGTCATAGGCTGGGCTTCCCAATCTTGACTCCTGATCTTGTGACTGTCTTGTGCAGGTTGGAGTGGAACTTCATGCATTCTGTGACCGGTCCGCCCCGGAACCCCAACAGAAACAACTAGTACAAGGGATTTTCCCACAGATAATCCACCGTATCAACATCATGCACTCTGTTTTGGATGGAATATCGAATAATTTAAACCATTATATACTTTCATTCATGAATGTTCTAAAAAAATATTATTTTAACATTCCATACACGTTAACGACAATAAAAGCTCAAGGCTCACACAAACATGCGTGATCGTTAATATATTTAATAAATAAAGGCGACCAACCCCAAGTTGTTCAAATAACTTGGGCATATTCAAAAATGCCAAAAAAATTCAAAAAACAAAAAAACAAACAATAAGAAATTATTATTATTATTATTATTATTATTATTATTATTATTATTATTATTATTATTATTATTATTATTATTACTACATCATAAAGGCTAGAGCTTGTGGGTTAACATTTTCCTGTTATCCAACATTCAGATGAGTGTCGAGGGCATTAAGACCTTGTGCTTCCTCTCGTTAATGGTGTTTGTTTGCCCGGTTAAGTAACTGGATAGGAGAAAAATATATCTATTCCAGCGTTTGGCAGTTCATATTTGCTCTAGGACAGGATATTAAGTCTTGTCAGACCAGGATATCAAAACCTGTTAGAAAGGTGGGATATAAAAAACTCCAGCCGGATTTAAAGACGACGCAAGTACGCGACCCTCCTCTCTGCGTCTCCACGCGAAATAAAACACTATCATAGCTAGTTGTACAGATCGACGCGGTTGACGAATGACCGAAGCCCAAAAGCTTGACGACTGTGATGTGAGCGACGACGACCTAGCCGGGAAAGAGAGCCTTGTGGACGGCGCCGGAGGAGATGCTAAGGACTTTGGAGGAAGATTGGGAAAGCCGCGGGAGTCGTACATGATTTCATTTGGGCATGTAATAGAGTTGACAGAGGGAAGGAGATTGGAGTTGGGTTTTGGGGAACCGTCTCGCTTCCAGGATCGGAGGCTCTCGTCTACTTGTCGCCACTGTTAATTAGCTTAAGGCATTTATGTTCGCAGAGGAATTGAGAATTTGACAAATTGGGCTTTCGATTGTGTTGAAGAAGATGGATGCTGACCAGAGATCTATTTCTTCCACTTTATCTATTCCCGTACTAATCCTTCTAACCAAACAAATGAAAGGATTTGAAATAATAGAAAATAACATCTCACTACCATAAACAGTTGCAAAACACAGAAAAACCATATTTCAACAGATTTAAACAAATAAGGACATATACACAGGCCCACAGTGTATAGTACCACGCCCTGTCAGCAATTTTTTATGCAAAATACCTAAAAAACCATTATTTTTTAAAATATCTACAAAACTGCCACTAACTCAAAATACCATTTCTCTACCATTTTTAGATCTAAGAAACACACCGATTATTTTTATTCTTCTTCTTCTTCTTCCTCTTCTTCTTCCTCTTCTTCTTCCTCCTCCTCCTCCTCTTCCTCTTCTTCTTCTTCTTCTTCCTCTTCCTCCTCCTCCTCCTCTTCCTCTTCCTCTTCCTCTTCCTCTTCCTCTTCTTCTTCTTCTCGCCGGTCTTCTTCTTCCTCTTCTTCTTCTTCCTCTTCCTCCTTCTCCTCCTCTTCCTCTTCCTCTTCCTCTTCCTCTCGCCGGTCACCGCTCCGACCAAATCGCTAGGAGGCGAGGAAGGGAGGAGGAGCAGAATAATGAAAAATTAATGTTGACTAAGGCTTCGCCGAATCCAACCAGGTCTGATTTGATTATTCTTCGATCTCTACAACTTGATTTACTCAAAGATTATTTGGAATTAAAACCCATATCTTTTGAATTTGACAGCAAAAAATGATCATTTGTAGCTAATTTGTGCTCATGCTTCGTGCTGCTACTGTATTTTGCTATGTGCTGCTACTGCGTGCTGTTGTTGCGTGCTGCTGCTGTGTGCTGCTGTGTGCTACTGCTGCTGCATGTGATGTTGGTGTGTGCTGCTACTGTGTGTGTTGTTGTGTGCTGCTACTGTGTGCTGTTATGTGCTGCTATTGCGTGTGTTGTTGTGCTGCTACTGCGTGTGTTGCTCATGTGTGTCTGCTATGTGTTGCTGTTGTGTGTTGCTACTGCATGTGATGTTGGTGTGTGTTGTTGTGTGCTGCTACTGTGTGTGTTGTTGTTGTGTGTTGCTACTACGTGCTGTTGTGTGCTGCTACTGCATGTTGTTGTGTGTTGCTACTACGTGTTGTTGTGTGCTGCTACTGCCTATTGTTGTGTGCTGCTACTGCGTGTTGTTGTGTGCTCCTACTGCGTGTGTTGTTGCTGTGTGTTGTTGTGTGCTACTACTACGTGTGTTATTGTGTGCTGGTACTGCGTGTGTTGTTGTGTGTTGCTATTGTGTGCTGCTACTGCATGTGTTGTGGTTGTGTGCTGCTATTGCGTGTACTGCCACTGCATGTTGTTGTGGATGTGTGTTGCTACTGCGTGTGTTGTTGTTGATGTGTGCTACTGCGTGTGTTGTTGTTGTGTGTTGTTATTGTAAATTGTTGATTCATGTTGTTGCTGCTACTACGTATTACTACTTCTACTAAAATTAACTGCTACTACACTAAATTATTGAAAATTTATTACTGTATTCTATTTACTGAAAAATCTTAAAAGGAAAGACTTTTCTCTTCTAAAAGTATATTTAATTAGTGTAGAGTTAATTTGGTAAATTAAATCATGGCACATGGCATGTAGAGAAAAAATTGTCCTTAATTGTTAAAAATTGTCCTTATTTGTTTAACAACAAAACAAATGAATTTATTTGTGTTTTAAATCTTTTTGAATGATGTATAAGTGATTTGCTATTGAAATAAATCTAATCTTATCCTAATCTAATCTTGTTGTTATCCTAATTCAATCTTATCATAGTTACCAAACGTGCCCGTTGACCGGTCGCGCTCAGCTGTTGTTTCTTTGGCTTCTTGTCACCTTTGGGCTTTACACTTTCTCTTTTTTCTAAACAACAAGCTAGTTTATTGAGCTCGAACAAGGGTCCTCACTAGCATCAAAGCAAGCATAGGCACACATTAAATCACCCTGTACTCGCAAAGCCTGGCTAGCTGGATCTCACAGACCTTGTCCACAGAGTCATAGTAATAATCGACTAAGAGACCTTTTGTTAAGTCATTTTTCACGAACGAGGCAAGGAAGGCCACCTGCTCAGAGAAGGGCGATCAATCCAACTGTAATTGCTCAACTTCCAATTTCTTAGACTTATCATTTTCTGCATCAAGCTGCTCATTGTCAGCCTTAAACTCAGCGTTAAGCTTCTCAACTTCCATAAGGTCGGAAACCCTTTGCACAGCAGCCTGGCAAGCCTTCTAGAGTCTCAGCCTCCTTAAGCTTAGACTTGTACTTGGCAGCATGCTTTTCCTTTTTGGCCTTAACCCCTCAACCACTCGCTTCTCGGAGCGCACCTCAATCTAGAACTGATTGGGTCGGCGAGTTCAGACCACGTCTAATGTGCCACCATCACCGATTGGTTGATCGGTTTCCTTGAACCGGTTCAATTGAGGTGGAGATTGTGAAATGGGTATTTCTAAATATAACATTTTGGAGTGAGGAATGCGAAAACTGAGAAAGAAAAAAAAAATCAAGGATGTGTTTTTTTGGTTTCTATGTCACGGCTTTGAGAAGAGAAAGAAGAATAAGAAGAGCTGATAGAAGAGAAAGGAACTAAGGAGTAGGAGGTTGAGGAAGCTTTGGGGATCAGAGTAAAGATGATGTTTTTTTTTTTCTTTGCGTTTTATTTTGTGTGCTAGAATTACCATTTTAGCCCTTCAAAGAGGCCCCATTGTTGAAGTTAACATCCAATTTGGACGAAGTCTGGTCACGACTGACTGAAATTGGAAAGCTCAGAGGTGCTTTTGATTGAATTGAGAGTACATTGACTAACATGAAGTAACCTCAAACCTTAAAAGAGTAAACTAAATTTAATCCATTAAATTATGTAATCAGTAAAAAGAGAGTAAGAGGTCAGCTAGGATCTCACCCTTTTTTTTCGCTTTGTGTATTAGAACAACAATAGAAAGAAGATATGACATTGACATCCATATGATCATTATGAATGAAAAAGCTAGAATTTTGTTTGTTACATAATCGAACCATTTTAAGCCTACTATGTTGTAACCGAATTTGATCCCACCCTTCTCTCATACTTGGGCTAACCTTAGGGAAAAAAAAAAAATTTAAATACCCCTTTGAGGTTTGAGAGTAACTTCATTTCGGTCCATGTTCTCTCAACTTTAAAATTAACCCCTGAATTTTAACAAATGGACCGTATAGTGGATTTTTTGTCGTGAAATGATTGTTTCAACCCCAAAAGTGAGTCATAAAGTCAAAATTAACGTTCAAATATAACGATATCTTAGCAAATGGGCATGTCTAATGAAAATTAGAAAATTCAGGGGGTATATTTTTAAAATTGAGAGAACAATAACTGAAATGAAGTTAATCCCAAACTTTACGAGAAGTAAAATGAATTTAATCCAAAAAAAAAAGTTAGGAATTTTTCTCAGAAATTAGAAGTGTGCGTAACTGTGTATTGCTCGTGGGTAGACGTCTCTAACTTCAAGTATATAAAAGATATATATTATGAAATAGTAGAAAGAAATGAAAAAATTATTGGGCGTTAAAGAAGAAAGCATATACATGAGGGGTAAGGCTAGGATGTGTTAATGCATGTGATGCATCAATTTTGTCTTCAAGTTGTAAAATAAGTCCTCAAAGTAGTAATATTAGTCTTTAAAGTTGTAAAAAAAATTATTTACAACATTAGTCCTCATTTGTTTTTAAAGTGGTTATTGAGTCCTAAAAGTTGTAATATGAGTCCTGAAAATTGTAACAACTTTTTTTTAATCACTTTAAGGACTCAATTACCACTTTAAATACACATTTTACCACTTTAAGGACACATGATGACTAATGTTGTAACTATAAAATTTTACAACTTTAAGGACTCGTATTACAACTTCAAGGACTAATATTACTAGTTTGAGGACTCAATTTACAAAGTTGATGCATCACATCATTCACATGCATTAACACATTGTAGAATTTTCCATACATGAGAATCACTCCACTCTTGCTCATTGTAAATTGACACTAGACATGATTGGAAATTGGTCAATCATGTACGTCCTAATAGTCACGTATGCATAATTCATCAATATAAGAGATTGGTTATGTACATTCGTTATAATACTGAACATGAGCATGTGACTCAGAAAGACATAATGATATATTATTTACTGAAGCTAAATATGATTATTGTTATTTTTGGCTACAAGTTAGCTATGTATTTGTGTTTATTAAAGTACACAGATGTCATGAACAAACCTTAACAGACTTAGGACAAAGTTGTGAATTGTGGTTGTTCTCTGTCAACGACAAATGCATGGTTGTTTCAAAAATAGCAAAAATAAGGAAAGCTTTCACTTAAAAATAGAAGTGCATGAAGAAAATAGTTCAGGTTTTATCGGAAGATGATTTGGGAGAAGGAGGACCACGGTTTCTTTGTTCTAGAGTTCAATTATTACCATGCAACCTCATTTTTCCTCTCCCTCCTTTGAGAATCCCCTCCCCTGCATGCCCTTCTTCTTTAGGTAAAACCTTCTCTCTCTCTCTC
>NC_020495.1:4656050-4661937 GCF_000184155.1 Fragaria vesca subsp. vesca | reverse complement strand
CGTGGGACACGTCAGTATACTGTATAGTATTAGCCACAAGTCACAAAAACAAAAACATGCAATGAGCCCGAAACAAAAATCACTGAAGTAGACTAAAGATGTAAAAAACAAATGATAACCAGGAAACCGACTAGACAAAACCGTAGAAACTTCTGACTTGGTGTAAAGCAATCCCTGGACACATCAACAAAAAGTATAGCATGAGCCCAATGAAGAAATCACAAAAAGGTTAATATGAAGGAAAGCGCTGGACTACGCCAGAGTAGTGTACGCCAATGTGGGGTTCTCGCCACGTGGCAAAATATCAGCCACAAATTTGAATCTTAAGGGTATATAAGTAAAATTATCAACTAACTGCCGTTACATCAATAAACCTATCACAAAAATCAAACCCCCCCTATCCCCAACCAACTAGTTTTGACTCTCTCTCTCTCTCTCTCTCTCTCTCTCTCTCTCTACTCTCTCTACTCTCTCTCTCTCTCTCTCTCTCTCTCTCTCTCTCTCTCTCTCTCTCTCTCTCTCTCTCTCTCTCTCTATCATTACTACTATATGCACCCAGCTAGTCACGTATGTATTATACTACGCATACATTAACAAGTAATAACTTGATTTAGTTTGCTTGTAAATCTTATGTCATGCGCTATGAATATATGATCAAACCAAGGTTTTTCTCTGTTCCATTTAAATTGAGTTGATTTCTCTATATTTCATAATAAAAATGTTTACATTCTTAAAATTTTATGTTTGATTGTTATTTATATAGGGGTCATCAGGCTCACCTTTAATCGAAGGAGCGGCGGGGTTTCTCCGGCACCGTTCCACGATTATATTGGTCGGGAGCTCCTCCTCAAATGGCGCCTTCATCAAATGATTCGTCATCGAATTCGAAAGGATCTCCATCAAACTCAAACTCTACACCAACTAATTCAGGGAACGATAACTCTGGAGAGAGCAATAACAGCAACAATAACAATTCTGGAAGTACGAGCAACAACAATGGAAATAACAACTCTGGTGGAAATAGTAATTCTGGAGGTAACAACGGGGACAAAGATTCTAGTGGAAACAACAATGGCAACAAAGATTCCAATGGAAACAACTCTGGTGGAAATGATAACTCTGGAAGCAACAATGGGAACAAAGATTCTAGTGGGAAAAATAATTCATCTGGGAGTAACAATTCTGGACAAAACAACAACAACAATTCTAGTCAGAACAACAGCTCGGGACAAAACAGCAGCAACAACAGCAATTCTGGACAAAACAACAACAATAATTCTGGACAAAATGGCAACAATAGTTCTGGACAAAACAACAGCAACAACAACAATGGCAACCAGAACAACAATAACAACAACTCTGGACAAAACAACAACAATGGTGGGAATAGTAACTCTCAAGGGAATCGTCCACCACCACCCCCACCACCACCACCACCGAAATCATCTAATTGGCATGCACCACCACCACCGTTGAGTTCAAGAAAGTCACCTCCAACATCAACATCTATATCTAATAATAATAAATCATCACCGCCCAGCTCAGCTTCCTCGCCACTCATAATAGGACTTGCAGCTGGAGCAGGGCTATTGTTTGTTATGCTTTTGCTCTTTTTTGCATGTTCTAGAAGAAGGAAGAAGCGGCAATCCTCACACCTCATGGATAACCCTGATCCTTATCGTCCTCATGGTATGTGCTAGTTTATAAAGCTCACTTTTGAAAACCATAATTATTTACATTAGTACGATTTTAAATCCTTTCTAATCTCTTTTTTTTGTTCTTTCATCTTCATTTGATTGATAAGATATTGGATTAGTAATTGCTAGTATGACCGTTAACTTTCATAAAATAGTTGAAATACCATGACAAGAGGTAATTTGATAAACTTAAAATTTCATTATTGATCTTCTTTGCTTATAATGTAAAAATGATATTAGGTATTAGAAATGCAAATGAGATAGGTAAAATAAAGACAAATTAAACATAGCTCTCTAGTAATTTATTCACTCTTATGACATTTCATGAATTGAAGCACTAGTATGTATGAATACTACTTATGTAAGTATTGTCTACAAATATTTTTATAGATATAAGGGGATTCACTCTTGATCAGTATTACAAAATTTTCTGTTTTGCTCATCAATTGACTTAAAAAAAAAAGTCGATATGTTGGAAATTAATAGTGATATTGTTGATGTAAATATATTTCATTCCCCGTCCACACTAATTCTAACTTGTATGCATGAAGGACCAGGAAGTGACTACTGGCAAAGCGGAGCGTACAAATCCAATGAACATGTTTTGAATATGCCGCCTCCACCATTATCTGGTTGGAATACTAACCCTGCGGCGCATCATCCACCCATGGTTAGCAGCGAGATGAACTCTTCCAACTTCTCAGGTCCTCATGGTCCTCTTCAACCCCCTCCACACCCTTCGGTGGCTCTCGGGTTCAACACAAGCACATTCACTTATGAGGACTTAGCAGCTGCAACTTCAGGATTCTCTCAGGCCAAATTGTTAGGTCAAGGCGGCTTCGGGTTTGTGCACAAAGGGGTGTTGCCCAACGGTAAAGAAATTGCTGTGAAAAGTCTCAAAGCAGGAAGCGGCCAAGGAGACCGAGAATTCGCAGCAGAGGTTGAAATTATTAGCCGTGTCCATCATCGTCACCTTGTGTCTCTTGTGGGATATTGCCTTAACGGAGAACGAAAATTGTTGGTTTATGAATTTGTTCCAAATAACACCCTTGAGTTCCACCTTTATAGTATGTACATTTGCCTTATATCTCTCAAGTTTATCAGTTTATAGATAATTATCATAATTATTTATTTATTTACCCCAGATAAGAATCGCCCGCCACTAGACTGGGCCTCCAGGGTCAAGATTGCGTTGGGATCTGCTAAGGGCCTTGCTTACTTGCATGAAGATTGTAAGTGTCTCATTTCTCTAAATCTTGATTTGCTCTAGATCTGATTTGGCTATAAGCTCAATACGTATAATATTTTGTTTTTCAAATTGACTCTCACATGAAATCAGGATTGTTAATATAAGATTGAGTCACCAATTTTTGAGAAACCATCATGTTCTTTTTTCTTTTTTTTTTGAAGTCAACCATCATGTTCTTTCTAATACAAAAGTTCATACTTGTAGGTCATCCAAAAATTATCCACCGTGATATTAAAGCAGCAAATATTTTAATCGACCATCACTATGAAGCTAAGGTACATGTTCTATAACATCTCATCTCATTTCCCTACTATGCAATTTTTTGAATTTTTTTTTCGTTGAATGAAAAGCTAATTGTTATTTATATTTTCACTATATCTAGAATAGTTAATGTTAATCTCTAAATGATTTTGAATATCAATTTTTACATGATACCTATATTTATAGATATGACAATATATATGTTGTCACTTGGTAATCCCCCAAGGATTAGCCAGGCCCAAAACACAAGCCCAACACCTAACCCATCACTGTTAAACACTGTTTATTATAAACAGTAGTACAAAGAATAGTATTATAGTAAATTGTACGTAGTAATTAAAGAGTCATATTTTAGGTTGAGGTAGTTATCCACCAATGACACTTACATAAGTTATGAACAAAATATTATGTATATGGTAACTTGGTTTAACTATATGTAAATGTGTAAAATGACTGTGATAGCTTTATTGTTAATTTAGTAAAATTTGGTCCAACAAATTGTAGTTTAGGTTAAATTAGTTATTAAAATAAGAGTGTAAATACACTACATTTTCAGGTGGCAGATTTTGGGTTGGCAAAGCTAAACCAAGAAAATGTTACTCATGTATCTACTCGTGTCATGGGGACGTTTGGGTAAGAAACTAAACTAAGTATTTCAGTTTCCTAATTGTTTATCTAATTATTATACGTAAAATTATTAAAATAGTCAGTATGATAGAATTTAACAAATGTTGCTCACAGATACCTGGCTCCTGAATACGCATCGAGTGGCAAGCTGACTGAGAAGTCTGACGTTTTCTCATTTGGTATCATGCTTCTCGAGCTTATTACAGGTCGACGTCCAGTGGACACGACTGGAGAATACGAGGAGGATACTTTAGTAGATTGGGTTTGTACACCTTGCCTCATTCATAATCTTTTTCTTTCAGAACCAGCTACCTCATTCATAATCATTTTGAAAACTAGAAAATGTGAATTTAAATAGTAATATGTGCTATGAATGATGCAAACTGACAATTTGATGACATATTAATTATGTCACATTGCCTCGCAAGAAGTATTTTTTTTTTTTTTTGGCATATTCTTAATGTCGAAAAAGTAAAATAATTACTAACAATGGGCTGATTTTCTAAGTCATATTTGATTTACAGGCTAGACCTCTATTAATAAAAGCAATAGAGGAAAGAAACTACAGTGAGTTGGCTGATCCACGATTAGAAAAGAAGTATGATCAAGAAGAGATGGCACGCATGGTTATATGTGCGTCGACAAGTGTTCGACATTCTGCAAAGAAGCGACCCAAAATGAGTCAGGTAAGTTCTAGTCTAAATATCTAGAATGAGGTTGCTTGTGAGATTGAGAGAGAGGAAGTGTGTGTGTGTTAATTAACTTGTTATACATTATTAATTCATCATGTATTGGTTTCTGAAGGTTTAGTGTTTGTTTAACAATGTATAAATATATGGTTTTTAACAGATTGTGCGCGCGTTAGAAGGAGATGTGTCGCTAGAGGACCTGCATGAAGGAATTAAACCCAGTCCAAGTGCTTTATTCGGTGGCTCTACTACTAGTTCTGAATTTGATTCCGACTCATACAATGCCAATATGAAGAATTTTAGGAAGCCAGTATTGGGGGAAAGCCAAGACTATCCTAGCAGTGAGTATGGGAACACCTCTAACAGTGAAGAGATGGCTAAGAAAGTATAAATGAGTCTCAAGCTTGACCAATAGTTAAACTCCACTTCCCCAAATAATTGACAATACTTAATTTGGAGTACATGCATAAAGACTGATTGATCGATTCAAGCATGTATTGTCTAAAAGATCGGTCATTCTATTTATGTCAACAGTGGTAGACATTTTTGTATTCACCACAAATTGATCACTAGGTATGCACCTCCAATTAAGCGTGTATAAAAAGATGGTGGTAGAGCTTCAGAGTTTCATAAATATGGTCATTGATCAGGGAGTTGTAATAATATTGAAGGTAGAATTCGTCGAGTTTCCTAAACATGACCATTAATGGAGTGAGTCCGTTTTCTTTTTTAACGCAATACATAAGTTTTTATTGATCAATCAAAAGTAGGTCACAACATGAAAACAACTCACCCTCGTGGGCTACGTAAAAATCGAATTATGCAAAATCATTAAGAAAATCTAAGTCTTCTCTATATTGTAGAACCCTAGATAAAGCTTTATGATCAATAAGATAGAACTTGCTAGCAAGCTAGCTTATGAAAAACACCTGAAAAAAACTACTCAAAATATGATGTCCCCGTCTGGAGACCCAATTCAGCCGAGCCTTATGAAATTTTGGGTCTAGAACGAGGCCCATACCCCAACTCAAGACCCAAAAAGCCCTAAAGATGAACCCTAGTGTCCCTAACCTCCAAGCATGCATCTGGACTGCCGACCACTATAACGCCACCTCTGCTTCCACCGAACCGATCCTGTCGAGCAACATCTTCAACGCTCTACCGAGTTTGTTTTCTTTTAATTTTCCTATTGTTTGAAATAGAGTAAATTTCAGTTTACTCCCCTAAACTTTAGGTCAATAATCAGTTTAGTCCCAAATCTGTATTTTAATCAGTTTCATCCCTAAACTTTCAAAATGACATCAATCTCGACCAAAATGACTAAAATAACCCTTGTTAATTCTTTTACCCTCTTTTTTTACCCT
>NC_020495.1:4617822-4655628 GCF_000184155.1 Fragaria vesca subsp. vesca | reverse complement strand
GAGAGAGAGAGAGAGAGGGTAAAATAATTAACAAGGGTTATTTTAGTCATTTTGGTCGAGATTGATGTCATTTTGAAAGTTTAGGGATGAAACTGATTAAAAAAAAAGATGAGGTATCGGACTGATTTTAGGCCTAAAGTTCAGGGGAGTAAACTGAAATTTGTTCTTTGAAATATGGATGAACCTACCTAGCTCTATGTGTTTGTAGTCAATTTTAATATTAAAAGTACAAATTGTTCAAAGAATTAAGTAAATTTTCTCGTGATTACTCAGATATCGCGACTCTCTCTCTCTCTCTCTCCTCTTTGTGGGAGATTTTTGTTGTGCTGCGCTGCTCCTCAATGGTTGTTACCCTTGGTACCACGACTGCCTGACTCACAACCAAGCTCTCTCTCAAGGAAGCAAAAGAACATAACGCAGTATTTCTTCCTCGTCGGTGGCTTAAACAGTGCTCGGGTTGTAGCCCTAGCTTGATTCTTTCCATAGTGTCGCCACGACCATGTGGAGAGTCACCGTTCCGGTATAGGTTCACGCAAGAGGTGACCGATTCTTGTTCACCTTTGCAAACGAACAAGATCTCAATCGCGCCAAGAAAGGTGGACCGTGGCAGTACCAAATTGCCATAGTCCTCCTTAATGACTACGATGGTTTTTCTGACATCGCTGCCATCCCTTTAGACTCATCTGGATCTGGGTTGAACTTCTTGGGCTGCCATCGAGGCTTCTGATGGCGGCAATTGTGAACTTGATAGGGGAAACCATAGGCCTTGTTCTGATGGTGGATCAACAAGCGATGCATAGAGTGGTTGCCAGGGTTAGGGTTTGGCTTTCGAGCGTGTCACACCCTAGACCGGTGTAGGTGGTTTCTAAGCACATAACACCGAATATGAGGCGTGCGAGAAAAAAGTAAAATAAAAGACAAATAAACTAAACTAAACTCAAATACTTTTCTGAAAATTGTCAAAAATAAAACAATTTACAACAACAAAATCAATTACAACAGTAAAACAGGTCTTACGGTCTAGCTCCCTTCTAATCTTTCGTAACTTTTTCTACTCTCGTACACATTAGCTAACGTCACTGTTAATCTTCTAGAAACACTTGTCCTCGTACGAACCTGAACAAGAATCTCTAGGGGTGAGCTTACGTTTAGTAGGGCCAAACTTCTTTAAGTTATTTTTAACTATGTCACACAATCAAGTTATCAAGAATCAAACAATACTTTAAATATATTACAATAAATCGAAGCATATATGCTAATGAACTCCATCCACTCAATTACTGGCCAATTAGTCTATACATTAAAGACATATGAGCCTACACATCTCATATCGTGTAGATGTCTCGAATATACGACCTAACAAATCAGTAATATCTAAACTTCAGTACCTCTTTTGTTAGTCCTCTTGTTATACTCAGGGTCCCTAGTTCTGAAACCCGAAATATCCTTTTATTAACTCATACGTCGAAGGGGCATACTTTCCCTACTCATTTGCGCAGGTGGGCTAATCATAGTTACTGGAAGTCCTCATGAGAAAACTCAACTACATAGAATGTATCATTTCTCTTGATCTCATTCTCCTCTCTAAACCACCGTTCTCACTATTCTTCACAATGCATTATGTATATCAATGAGTATTAATGCTCGTACAATAATATCGAACACATGCTTTTATGAAAAGCGATAACAATAATCATATAACTCAACGATTACACATGCTTTTATAGAAAGCAGTAACATCTAAGAGTTAATCACTCAATGACACATAATTCACCGATTTCAATAATAATCTAATTATCAATTTATAGAAAGGTTCCCCGAGAGACCCTACTTGAATCTGAGCTTTAGCTCCGACGCTAATTATAATCAGTAACACAGTGACACACATTTTGAAATTTTTATCCTTATGCTATTTGGAATTGTAATACACCTTCGATCCTTGTACCAAATCCTTATTCCTAGAGAGTTGACGAATTGCATCAAATCAACATGATCGAATCATCGAAATTTCTATGGACAGCCTATCTTATTTCGACACATTAATTTCTTCTTCCTTAACATGATTCAAAATTATCTGAGATGGTGAGAAAACGTCATACGTACTCATTCCATTTTAACTGCCTTTTTATTTGTCTTCCAGTTCGACACATTAATTTCTTCTTCCTTAAGAAACTAACATATTAAATCTCCTCCACTTCACAATCCACTTTGTCTACCAATACCAACACTTGACATCAATTTTGAGCTTCCATCTAATTCACCATTCCACTTTGACAGTTCTAAAATCAAGGTACCTAGTTCCATTAATCGCACAAGTATGAATATCTTAAACATAACATCTACAACAATATAGTTCTTTCTCATAATCATCCTCCTCCGACTCTTCAATTCTCTGTATGTCCAGTTTCTTCATACCTGAACTAAATCACAGCCACAACAACAATTCTTATTACTATAAACCAATATCATCCATTGTCCAAAACAGAATCATACATAGAAACATACCACCGCCCAAAACTTAACAATTAATCTCAACTTTCATCATCTCACAGAGCCTAACTTAACCTTCAAACCCAACTCCTCCATCTCTGAAATTTTAGACTTATATAAAAACTCATTAAGGTTCTTATGTGTATGTTAAGATCAACTAAACCGGCCACAATCCAAAACGTATCAAATATCAAACACAGTAACCCATACTTATACAGAAAACCTCTTGATCATCCAACCTCTCATATTCTCAATTTTCTGTCATTCTAGCAGTCAAGACCATGCTCATATACTCATAAGAACTAGATCAAAGCGGCACCACCGCTGCCAAGGGCAGCAGCCATACACGACTGCCTTAATCCTAAATTCCTCGTCTCTCCCCATTCTGACATTTAAGCATTATCAACACCAAATCATGTTCCTGCAATTTTATTCTACTTGAATTTACCAAACAAACACCAAAACACGACTGCCACCGCCGTAAACCCACCGTGCACAGTAGTCACAAACGGCGGTGCACACTGCCCAAAACCCAAATTCTCTATATCACAACTATCACAACTATACTCAATTTCAATTATACAGAGGCGTAGAACTCGATAAATGGACCAACTTTGATACCTAGATTGAAACTTGAAGCTCGCCAGAAAGTTCCCAAAACAACGACCTGAAACCTAGAACATACCTTTGCTCGATTCTCCCTCCTCAGAGCTCGTCTTAAGCAGCAACCACCACAGAGGTGTTCGCCAAGTCGAGGAGAAGATACCATGATCGATCATGCTCGCTGCCGTGACCGAAATTGTAAACTCGCCGGCGAACCTAGTAATCCTTCTCTCCTTCGATTCTCTCTCGCCAAACCTCCTCGTCGAAAACGAAGACCATAGAGAGGCCAAGGACGACGAGACGAATTTGTTGACACCGGTCTTGCGAAGAGAGACGGCCGAACGACGGAGGAGAGATCGAGCTCCGCCACTGCTCGAAACGAAGTCGGTCTGGGACTGGGTCGAGCTGATCCAGTCCGACTTTTATAATTGAAATCGACGGCTGAGATTTTACGGTTTAAATGATCTAACGGCCTAGATCAAACCCCCATAACTTATATTTCTAATTAAATTTTTGGATAATACCAAACTTCCAAAAATCATTAAAAATAGCTCAGATGTCCGAAAACACTTCTGTAAAATCTTACAAACTCGTAACGACGTCTAGTTTAATCTTACGGGAAAAAAAGACAAAATTTGACAAACTAAAAGTTTTAATAATTTTTGAAAGCTACTAAGAATTGAAAGAATAATCGAAATTGAAATAAAAATAGCTCGAAAATAATTTTCCTTTCAAAAATAGAAAACCGAATTTTTGAGATGTTACAGGGCGACTTCTAGGTAGGTGCCGAGATTGCTCGATGATAAATCATTGTTATACACCATGTTCTCATTGTGAAGAAAAGAGAATGAGGATTTGATCCCGAAACCTCTAGCTACTTTTTCGGGGTATTGCATCCCCTACTGTTTCTACTCCTTTGTTTAAGGTACCTAATCTTAAGTCTCTTGAGAAAAGGTCAGTGAATATCCATGAAATATCAGAGAGTAGTGAAACCCTAAACTAGTGTTCTGGGCGGGCGTCGCTCAAGGGAAGAGGATGAAGATGTTGGATCAGAGGAGAGCTAAAAATGCCCTAGCTTTGATTCCTCAAACACTAGAGCCTGAACAACTTGGGTTTAGGGAGGGAGGAATAGGATTGATGATGCTTAGCTCTTTTGGTGGGTGCGGCGCCAAGAAACATGGTTGTCCACAAGGTAGTCGCAATAAGCCAAAGGTTACAAATGGTGAAGCTATTTTGATAGCATTAACGACCGCAGAGGTGACATCAGATTCAAATGTGGAAGGCGGAAGCAAGCAGACTAAGGAGACTTAGAGGTTAGTTGTACATTACATGAGTATATGATTTGTTTGTGGTAAAAGTGGAGATAGGTACACCAGAAAGGTCCATATAGGTCTTGATCTCTTTTACCATTGAATAATGTTCTTGTGTAATGTATAAGCTTATTAGTTTTTAATTTCTGTTGAGTCAATACCATTTCAATTCCTAGTTTATAGGTTTATTTCCGTATCATTTTTTCAATTTGGAGTCCAAAACTATGAGCAGTGAGATATAAAAGAAAGCTTGTCCAGCTTTCAGCTTAACCTCGGAAGGTTGAAATGATGTATATCAAGGGATTAACCCCTCAAGTTTTTAAAAAAAAAAAGAAAAAAAAGAGTAAATTTTCTCCTTAAATATAAAATGATAAAATTTCTAACAAATTTGTTCAAATTAGGATATATCACTATTATCTTTTTAATTTATGGCCAATTACATATAAGTCCACTTTGAGACATTTTTTCCCACATAGATCCACCTCAACATTTTTACCCACATAAGTCCACCCAAGTCTAAATGAAGTTTTGTATTAAGTATTAAAGTTCAACATAATTACAGACTGCCATCCAACAAAAAAATTAGATTTTCTCCTTTATATTTACAAGAATGCCACTAGTATAAAAAGTCAACAACCATTCTCATTTCGGAACAGTCTCCGGCGGACCTCCGGCGAGATTTCCAGCGGACCTCCGGCGAGGTTTCCGGCCGACCTCCGGCGAAGTTTCCGGTCGACCTCCGGCGAGATTTCCGACTGACCTCCGGCGAGATTTCCGACTGACCTCCGGCGAGGTTTCCGGCCGACCTCCGACGATGACAAAAATTACTACTACCAGCTAAAAAAGCTACTACCACCAGACTATAAAAGCTACTACCACCGCCTACAAAAGCTACTACCACAGCCTACAAAAGCTACTACTGTGAGCTTTTCGACGAACACAAAAAATACTACCACCAGCCACAAAAGCTACTACCACCATCTACAAAAACTATTACCACCGCCTACAAAAGCTACTACGTCCATTGATTCATCAAATTCCACAACTAAATTAGCAGTCAGTGATGCGTGATCAAGATTGAATAAGAATAGAAATGAATCGGAATACTCACAAAACCATAGCCCTTGGATCGGCCTGTGTCCTTGTCAGAAATGACAACCGCCTCAAGGCGGTGGATCCTCGATAGATCTGCACCTCACCGACGAATCACCTTCGTCGTCACCGTCTCGAACTCATAGGAGAAGGTGCGGAGAAGAAGATGACGAGGCTGATCGGAGAAGGTGCGGCCAGTGATGACGGGGCTGATCAGAGGATCGGAAAAGGTAGAGGAAGGTCCACACACACTGGGGAGATCTACTAAGGCGCATAAATCTCTGCTTCCAACGGCGGCGGGCGCCGAACAAGTGGTGGATGACGTCGTCGGAGTTGGTTGGACCTTGTTGATCCGGCTGCGCGTTGAGGAGATGCAGTCGAGGTCGAAGCGGAGGTCGTCGAGGAGTCGTCGACGGTGGATCCAGATGTCATCGTCAAGGCGACGGCATCGTCAGAGCCGGAGATGCAATCAAGGCTGAGTCGGAAGTAGCGCCGAGGCGGCGGCGGCTTCGCCATGGCAGTGGGTTCGCGAGAGAGAGAGAGAGAGAGAGAGAGAGAGAGAGAGAGAGAGAGAGAGAGAGAGAGAGAGAGAGAGAGAGAGAGAGAGAGAGAGAGAGAGAATTGGTGTAAAGGAGAGGAGGGCATTTTAGGTACATCGTAAAAGTAAAATAACAGATTTAGCCTTAAAAGTGGACTTATATGAGTAAAACTGTTATGGTGGACTTATGTAGGAGAAAATGTTCAGAATGTGACTTATATGAAATTTTCTATTTAATTTATAGTACAAATTGTTCAAGAATTTATGTAAATTTTCGATTATATAAGCACTCTGTTGTTTTGTTTTCTTCTACATAACATACCACTTGAATAGCCTATACGTCAATGTAACAAATGAACATAACACCCAGACAATAGTGTTCACCTGATCAGTAATTGACTAAAAGATTCATGATCAGCAACCATTGGATGTAAATCTATGGGTGGATAAAAATATTTTTAAGTTGAATTGTTTTATTTTCAACCTTTATATGTAAATCTAATGGAATCTCTTGGTCAATTATGATGACACTACTGGATGCCGTTTTAAGGGTTGGTCGCCGTTCGCCATGGTGGTGAATCGGTGGTCGTCGGCAGTGACATTCGTGTAATTTACTAATATACAATGGGCACTTCACATGACGTGGCCATTTACAACTGGCTGAAAGACATCACCACCAGACACCCCGCCCGCATGCGATCCCACCTCCATCTCCTGCTTCGAGCCCTCTATAGGTTCTCTCTTTCCGTTCGTAAATCACCTCCTCGTTAATTTTTCACATTTGAGAATTGAGCCCTCCTCTTCACTAAGTACGCTCAGACCGAGTGATCCAGATCTCGGCGATTCATTCCGGTTTTCCGATGGCTCAGCCTCTTGTAAAGAAGGACGACGATCGCGACGATGAAGGTAATGTCCGTTTCTCTATTAGGCCAATCAATTTCCAATTCGATCTGGTTTTTCCGCTCCCAATTTCGCTTAGTGTTTCGATGCTCTTGTTTGAAACTAGTGAATCGGCGATTCGTTAATCCAGATCTCTGTGTTTAATAGCTATTCTGTTTGAACTGATTGTGTATTATGAGACGTATAGATCAGATTTGAGTGAATTGTGGTGTAATTGTTTTTGATCTGGTTCGGTTTTGGCTGATCTGGTGTGATTCTGAGCTCCGTCAGTCGTATGTGTCAATGTTGATGGTTAACTCGTTGCGAATCTGCTATACATTTGCATTGATTTTAATTCATTTGGTTTAGTGATTTGGATCTTGTAGTGTTTGTTTAATTTGTGCCGGTTATCGGATATTAGCCATGTTCGTTATGTGATTTGCGTAGTAGTTAGCTGCTTACTGAGGCTAAAATTTTCGAAATGTTGGTTTGCAAGCAGAGTACTCTCCATTTCTGGGGATTGAAAAGGGGGCTGTTCTTCAGGATGCTAGGGTCTTTAACGATCCTCAGCTAGACCCAAGAAGATGCTCTCAGGTTATTGCTTTGCACCAGCGAATATTACCATCCGATTTCATATTTTTTGTTACTTCTTATTTGTTGTGCAGAGACTTATTGTGTATGTTGTGTTGTCTGGCACTTTCAGGTTATCACAAAGCTTCTGTATCTACTGAACCAGGGTGAAACCTTCACAAAGGTTAGCTCCTTTGGTACTTAATAGTCCACGTCTCGTCCATGAATAAATTCACTATTTTGTATATTAATAAACTTGTAAAGTTATGTTATTGTATACTTGGTCATCACTTGAGATGTAAGTTTTCTTTAAATTAATAGGTTGAAGCTACAGAAGTTTTCTTTGCTGTGACCAAGCTCTTCCAATCAAGAGATATAGGATTGAGGAGAATGGTTTATCTGATGATAAAAGAGCTATCACCTTCTGCTGATGAGGTACATAACTTGATGGAACAATTTCTCTTTGTATTTATCTTTGCAAGATGAAGGTACTGTGACTGACTTTTGTATCTCTGGTAACAAGGTTATTATTGTCACAAGCTCCTTAATGAAGGATATGAATAGTAAAACTGATATGTATCGGGCCAATGCCATTCGTGTGCTTTGTCGGATTACGGATGGAACCCTTCTTACCCAGATTGAGAGGTATCTGAAACAAGCCATCGTTGATAAGAATCCAGTGGTTGCGAGTGCAGCTCTAGTTAGTGGCATTCATTTACTCCAGGTACTACTTAATATTCATCCTATTAAAAGTACCAGGATTAGTTGTGTGTCGACCTTGCCCCCTTATGTTCCTTTTTTTTTTGACAGACCAACCCAGAGATTGTCAAAAGGTGGAGTAATGAGGTTCAGGAAGCTGTCCAGTCAAGGGCAGCCCTTGTACAGTTCCATGCACTGGCTTTACTTCATCAGGTACTGCAACTGTTAGTTTTGGGAACTTAATTCTCTTAAATCAACTCCATATGTTATAAAACCATACTGTTACTCAACGAGTTATCCGCATCCAGAAATAATTGGTTGGTTTATCTGAGCATACGTTTTGTTACTATTGGCAGGTTGAATTTTAGTTTCCCTAGTGTTATGTTATTTTTAAAGCCACGATTTAGCTTGCCAACTCAGTCTTATTTTGGAATTTGTGTTAAATATAAAGACACATTATTTTTTTATAGCAAACTGTTTCAATTAGACAACACTTGTGATGTGCATGTTCAGAACATAAGATGTTGATGAATTTGTGATTGTGAAATTTCAGATAAGACAAAATGACCGTCTTGCTGTTAGCAAGTTGGTTACCAGCTTGACAAGGGGCACTGTTCGATCTCCATTAGCTCAATGCCTGTTGATCCGATATACTAGCCAGGTGCTTATTCTGCTGGGAGCTTCATTATAGTTGGGTTGGTGTTTTTGTGTCTTATTTTAAATAACTATACGTGTGCAGGTAATCCGTGAGTCTGCTGGAAGTACACAAGCAGGCGATCGTCCTTTTTATGATTATCTTGAGGGTTGCCTGCGGCACAAAGCAGAGATGGTAATCTTTGAGGCTGCAAGGGCAATTACTGAGCTTCATGGTGTGACAAACAGAGAACTGACTCCGGCTATCACAGTTCTTCAGCTGTTTTTAAGTTCTTCAAAGCCAGTGTTAAGATTTGCTGCGGTTCGCACCCTAAACAAGGTTTGCCTTCTTTGTCTTCTTCTATATTAGTTGGGGGGATTTGTTTCAGTATTATATAATTTTAGGTTATCCCTCTGCAAATAGTTATAAGCTGACTGACCAGCCCTGTATAATTCTGAGGGGTTTATTAATATGTGCTGATAAAGGTTCTGATCTTTATTAGATTGACTGTAGTTTCATAATTAATCTGCTTGATGCTTATTCTTCTTATGTACTGTATTAATGGCTGAATTTTTTCAGGTGGCAATGACACATCCAATGGCTGTTACGAACTGCAACATTGATATGGAGAGTTTGATTTCTGACCAGAACAGAAGCATTGCCACACTTGCGATCACCACACTTCTGAAGACAGGAAATGAGTCAAGTGTGGATCGCTTGATGAAGCAAATAACAAACTTCATGTCAGATATTGCTGATGAGTTCAAAATTGTAGTTGTGGAAGCCATTAGATCACTGTGTTTGAAGTTTCCATTGAAGTATAGAGCTCTGTGAGTGACATATCAGATGCTGTTTAATTTTTGTTTTAAGAACATTTGGATATCAGTGTTTTTACTTTTCTTTGTGCATATGAAGTAACGTTCTAACCTCTTGCTTACTACAGCATGAACTTCCTAAGCAACATTCTTCGAGAAGAGGGTGGGTTTGAGTACAAAAAGGCAATTGTTGACTCGATTGTGATTCTCATTAGAGATATCCCAGAAGCAAAAGAGAGTGGCTTGCTTCATCTCTGTGAATTTATTGAAGACTGTGAATTCACATACCTTTCTACTCAGGTGGCATTTCTCTCCAAATATTTTTGACGAATCTTTTAGCTCCATTTGTTCATTACCCACCTCTTTTATTCTTATTACGGTTGATTTGAATATTCTACTTTCAGATACTTCACTTTTTGGGGATTGAAGGGCCCAGAACCTCGGATCCAAGCAAATACATACGGTACATTTATAATCGAGTGCATCTTGAGAATGCCACTGTCCGGGCTAGTGCTGTAAGCACATTAGCCAAATTTGGTGCCATGGTTGATTCATTGAAGGTAACTTGTTTTCTGGTGAACTGTGTATTATCTTATGTTCCTTACTTGGAAGCAATTTCTTTTTGGGCTATTTTTGTTACTGATATAAATATATTATCTGTTCTATGTTTCAGCCTCGAGTTTTTATTCTGTTAAGAAGATGCCTCTTCGACAGTGATGATGAGGTATTGTATATGAATTTTTGAGGCTATTTATATAGGTATCTATTATATATATAAATGTTCATCTAGGTAAAGGTATGTGCCTCTCCATATGTCAGCAATTCATTTCTTTTGTTGCCATGCCATTATTTTCATGATTTATTTTATTATTGCACTTGTCTATACTCTGCCCTTTGGAATATGCTGAATTATTTATTTTCTTACATTTTGTCAGGTTCGTGATAGGGCAACACTCTATCTTAATACACTTGGAGGAGATGGTTCTGTTGTAGAGACTGACCAGGATGTAAAGGACTTTCTCTTTGGGTCTTTGGATGTCCCCCTTGTCAATCTTGAGACAAGTTTGAAGACTTATGTAAGCCGCCTCACATTATTAGACCTTTTCGTAACACTTGAAGTTCTTACGAGAAGGAAACTGTTTCTTATAGTAATATTGAAACAGTACATTGAACTTTCTTCTCCTTTGTGCCATTACATATTGAACTTTCTTCTCCTTTGTGCCATTAAAGCCTTTATCTAAAGCTTTCAGTGTTGTTTAATATGACTGCAGGAGGCTTCAGAGGAACCATTTGACATCAATTCTGTACCAAAGGAGATTAAGTCTCAGCCACTTGCTGAGAAAAAAGCCCAGAGTAAGAAGCCAACTGGTCTGGGTGCTCCTCCAAGTGGCCCTGCATCCACAGTCGATGCTTATGAGAGGATGCTCGCGTCTATTCCGGAGTTTTCAAACTTTGGGAGACTTTTCAAGGTATTGTGACATGAATATTCATATCTCCATACTGCCATGCATGTAAATGCTTTATTTTTACTTGCTTTTGAGATTAATTGCATTCTTTACCTATCAGTCCTCAGCACCTGTGGAGTTGACAGAGGCAGAAACCGAATATGCAGTTAACGTTGTCAAGCACATTTTCGATAGGCATGTTGTGTTCCAGTACAACTGCACCAACACCATTCCCGAGCAATTACTGGAAAATGTAATGCCCAAGTGTATATAACAGCATTTCTCTTTTGTATCTCTACTTGGAAAGCTCTTAAAGTTGCTTCTTTCAGGTTATTGTTGCCGTTGATGCTTCTGAAGCAGAAGATTTTACTGAAGCGGGATCCAAGCCTCTCAGGTCTCTTCCTTACGATACACCTGGCCAGACCTTTTTGGCATTTGAGAAGCCAGAAGGTGTCCCTGCAGTTGGAAAGTTTTCAAACACTTTGAGGTTCATTGTGAAAGAGGTACCAAGTTCTTCTCTTCATCCCTCTATGTAGATTTAGGTTCTTAAAGTCTCTTAGTAACAGACTACCACACATTTGATCTGACTAAGTTTTAACAATACTATTTTTGGGCAAGCTTTCAACTCCTAATATTCTCTATAATGTATTCTAAAAAAAACAAAAAGATCTCTATAATGTAGTCCTGTCAATCTAATATTACCTTATGGAAATGTCACGTTCAAAGCTTATTTCTTAGGTTATCAATTTCACCTCTATGATTCTGCACTTAGTTCATAACACTGGTTGCTACTCATTATAACGCCTCCATAAAATTATGTACGAGTGACTTCAAATCTTTCAATTATGAGTTTGTTTTAATTCATGCCTTTCTATGAATTGTGTCTGTGAAGATTTAAGGATATGCACTAGGATATACAATATGCAATAGCTGACGATTATTGATCTTGAATTTCATCTGGTTTTCATTTCTTATGAGTTTGGTATGTCACCAGGTTGATCCAACCACTGGTGAGGCAGAGGAAGATGGTGTAGAAGATGAATACCAGCTGGAGGACCTTGATGTGGTTGCTGCTGATTATATTTTGAAGGAACAAGTACACAATTTCAGGCATGCATGGGAAAACATGGGCCCAGATTGTGAGCGTGTAGATGAATATGGCCTGGGCCAAAGGGAGAGCTTGAACGAAGCAGTCTCTACTGTCATTAGCCTCCTTGGAATGCAGCCCTGTGAGGTAATTTTATTTTTAATGATGTAGTGTTGATTATGCAATAGTTTTCAACTATAGTTATAGAATATAAGAAGACTGAGAAACATGGATAAAAGGCAAGGTGCAATTCTATTGATTAGCATAACTTTGAGCAAAATGAAAAATGGAAGGCATATAGATGACAGTTTTGTCTGGTTGATGAAAATGTGTACAAGACATGTGACCCTGTTGTTTTTGGCCCTTTATCTGCACTAATTTACATCATTGCATTTTGCCCTAATTTGCTAATTGTACTGGGACTATAGGTTTGTTAAAATTGTAATTTCTAGGATTAGTTTAGGATAAGCAATCTGATTCTTAGTGTTATGATTTTCAAAGGATATCCGGTTTGCTTAAAATCCTTTGAATAATAATTAATTGTTTTGGAACCTAGACAAGGTCCATTGATATTTTCAGAAGTTTGTTGCACTTGCAAAAACTTTGATGGAATGTCTGGCCTGATATAACTTTTTTGTAGTCTGTCAATATCCTTTTTACATTTGGTTCTATCATGGTTGCAGGGCACGGAGGTTATTCCGAGCAACTCAAGGTCCCACACGTGTTTATTGTCTGGTGTATACATAGGCAATGTAAAGGTCCTTGTGCGGTTGTCTTTTGGAATTGATAGTTCAAAGGAGGTTGCAATGAAGCTTGCGGTTAGATCTGAGGATGTGACTGTCAGTGATGCCATCCATGAGATTGTGGCCAGCGGCTAGTTGAGTAATATCAAGATGCTTCAGACACTTCGGCCTTTTTTTTTCTCTAATGAGAGCACTAGCGGGGATGGCTGCATACAGAACAAACATTTTGTAGAAAGAACTGGACATTACTAAATTCAAATTTAAGTGAGCTTGCAAGGGGGTCATTTGCAATTTAGTGTGCGATTTCCGCTCACTTGTTAATTCTTACACCCTTATATTTTGTCTTTCTATTTGTTTATTCAAGTGTAGTTTCAATTGGCTTTGTTAATGTATCTGACCTGAAATTTGAAGCACTCTGGATTATAAAGAAGTCAATTGTATTGTTTGGGTCGTCTTCTCCATTTGAAAAAGTGGCGGTTTCTATAATACTACTGTGTTTACAAATTGGCGGTTTCTCTTACGGTTTCGGTTCACGTTGTACAGATTTCTTCTTTCTTAGGGCAACTCTAACCATAAGTCCTATAATTGGGTCTTATAACCATTTTAAGACCTCTTATTGCACTATTCATATAAGACTGATTTTTTCATCTCTAACAATGAGTCTTATATGAGGTTTTATATTCATTTTAAAATAAGTTTATCATGATTATTATATTAAAAATATGTTTACCTTATTAAATAAATAAAACTACATATTTTATTTTTATCACTAATTTTAAATTATTCTTATCAATAAATATAAGTTTTAAATATGTATATACACGTACTTTTCTGACTTAGTGGTATTTTTTAAAAAAAATCTATTTTGAGGTAAAAATGAAATTATTATGATGGAGGTCATGATCTTTTAATTAAATCGAATTAAGACCTTAATTGGTTTTATTGTCATTGAATGACCACCGATGGTCTCGTCAAATCTGCCCATTCATTTGGAAAGACCAAGACGAAATCTAGCCCATTCATTTTGGAAGACCTCAACAGCAACTAGGGGACAACTTGCCCACATGCTCTTCTGGCGGGGCCCAGTTTGCAGCATTTTCTTCTCCCAGTCAAGAAGAAGCGCGTTCTCTTCACCACCGAATAGGACAAAACGCGTTTTCTTCCCCCTTCGATCCGAGCGCGTCACGTCTGGGGCAACAATGGCCCATCACAATTTCGTGTGGTCCCGAGTCTTGGTCTTGGAATTGTCTCAAATTTAGGACTGAGAATAGGACTTAGTCTTATATTTCCAAGACCAGAACCACTCTTTTCTTCCTGTTGGAGATGAAGAGGTGCTAATATAGGACCAAGACTGGGTTATAGAACCACGGATGGAGTTGCCCTTACATGAATACGAGATGCGGAGTTTCACATTAGTAACACGTTCTTTATCGTCTTTTCAAATCTCACTAATTGGTTTTCAATGAGAAGGATCTGGGGATCCCAATTGCAGTGAGGAAGGTGATCATGATCGAGGTTACGAGTGTTTTAAAGCTTCCTACAGGCCTACTGTCGTGCCATTTTAGGTGATTTAATGGAGTTGAAAGGAATAAACCTGTTTTATCTCTTTCACGGTTGTAGTTATCAATATGGGGAGGATGATTGGATGTCCTTTCATCCCAGCACTGAACCAAACTCCAGGCAGAACTGCACCACCTCCCATTCGACTTTTCGGTTTATTCATAGTTGCCATCGGAAGTCACTCGAAACTTGAAGCAAGAGTGAATGCAGTTGCATCTGTATTCCGTTTTTTGATGAGTAAGTTATTTACATGGCATAGATCTGTAGTGCAGAATTATTTTATTGTGTTTTCTAGATGTGAACCTTTCTGTATGATTATTTCATTGTGTTTTCTAGATGAGTACCATTTCTCCTTTGTGTAACCGAAATGTACACTCGTATTTCTTTTTGATAGGAATGTACTCTCGTATTTGTTCGGCTCGTTCTTGCTGAGTTCGAATGTTGACGGCAATTCCTCCAACTCCTTGTTATATGATATTTTGGGCTAATTTGTTGCAAAATGTAAGGTTTAATTTAGCATTATATACTCTCTGATACAAAGCACACACACTTTTATTGGTCTCGTAAATAACAATTTTGAATGAATGTTTGCTCAACTCCTGCCTGCATTTTGCAGATGTTTGCAAGAATTGTCAGCCAAAAGGCCTTAAACAAGAGTCTTTGTTCCCCGGACGATTCCGGTACGAGTTATCCGGTAGAAGGAACTAACAAGGTGGAAGGTCTGCAGGTGGAGGCAGGACAGATTGATCAGAGCTTTTCCCATTTTCTACAACAAATGCAGTCTTCAAACCCCAGCCAGTATGCAGCTCCAAGTGACAGTGCATGAACCACACACCTATACATGATCAGTAATGATTAGTATAATTGATGTAAATAACTTTGAGCTTTGAAATTTTTAGCCAATAAGTGCTATTTGGTTATGTAATGATGTGATTACCTGGATTATCAGCCCTGAACCTTACGGCTACCCAACCACCGGTAGGAACACCAACTGTGTTTCTTTCAGGAGGATCCACCAAGTTAAACTTAGCCGGGTTCTTCTTGGAGTCGAAGTTCCCAACTCCAGTCCCAACAACGAAGAAATTGTAACCATGAAGGTGGAATGGATGGGATTCCACTGTGAGAAGATTGGTATCTTGTAGCACCAACTCAACTGTCGAGTTAAAGGCGATCTTGCTTAGCCGGGTGCCTAGTTTAGTCCCAAGGTTGGCAGTGAGTGGTGCACCTGTGTAATTGAAAGGTGTTGGAGGACGGTCAGGGAAGTCTGTGGTAAAAACTCCCTTGGTGTTGAAGTAATGAGCTTGAAGCAACCCGATTTTGGGCATCACAAAAGTGATATTGTTCAAAGAAGCAGTGAGCTGTGTTCCATTCAGGCAAGTAGAGCATTGATTGATTCCCAAACCAATTGTGTAGAAAAGTTGTCTATCCACTTTAAGAGGTACATTTGCTGGGTACTTTGCTGTGTTTAGGCTTTTCAGCTTGGCGTTGTAGCTCAGCGCAAAAGCTGTGTCATTGAGTGCTGGAAGTTGAGAAAGGACTGGCAGAACAGAATTAGGGATGCCTTTGTATTGAAGGATTGCAGTGGCGGTCTTATTGTCTATGGAAAGAGGTGCATCCATGAATGGCCTTGCAGCCATGAAGTATCTACTAGGGACTTGATTTGCTTGAACAAGAACATTTGTGGTCTGGCCTGGTGCTATTAGTATTGCCTGAGATGTAAATGGTTTGGTATAGATGGCATCAATCTCTACAACTGTCAAGTTGTGGCCAGCTATGGCAAAGAATAGCTCGTCATTGAGCGCAGCATTGATGATTCTTAGCAAGTATGTCTTCCCTTGTTCAACCTCCATGGCATAGGTATCTGAGGATTAGCCAAACAAGACAACTAATGAGAATCCCAAATCACTGTAACATGTTATGTTGTGTTGTTGTAATTATAAACCTCAAGTATCGTCTAGATCAAATTTTATTTGAATGTAGATAACTAGACATGGCTCAGATTCATATTATGACAATATGATAAAGGTAATAAACATTTGGCAAGAGAACATAACCTATGGCAATGTGGCTTACGTTTTTCGGAACATGGGAAGAGAGGCCCTGGCTTCCCATTGATGGTATGAGCATCTGACATATTCGGAGGCAATCCCAGTCTGTTTCCTTGTTTCACAACCTCTTCAACATCGTTATTCCACCATTCTCCTATACCATACAAAGAAACATTGCAGTTAGATATATAGGGGAATATCTTCTAGTACAAGAAACAGGTGTAAGGCACTTAACTATGAGAGCCAACAGTAAGCCAATAGTTCAAACTCACCTAAGATAAGATTAGTTTCGCTGTAAGGCTGAGGAAAAGGAAAGCCAGTCCCTTGTTTGGGAAGAATGACAATAGCTCCATAGACAGTGGCTCGTAGCCAAAAGATGTGAGCATGCCACCATAGGGTTCCTCTTTGCCCTGTGATTGTCATATTGTAGGTGTAAGTATTTCCTGTCATGATTGGACATTGTGTTATGTAAGCAGGTCCATCTGCCCAGCCATTCCTGTATTGCTTTAGTCCATGCCTGCAAGATTACCAAATCGTACATTATAAACACAATTATGACCATAGATACTTAATGTTGTCATAATAGTCATTTGCATTTATAATCATGTCTTACCAATGAATTGACATGTTATACTGGGCATGATTGGTGACATTAACTAGAAGTGTATCTCCTTCTCTAGCATAAATTGTAGGTCCTGGGAACATCCCATTTACTGTAACAATTGGCTTAGAATGGCACAACCTGCTCACATTCTTCACTTGTATCTATAAATAATTGGGAAAAAAAAATAGTCAAGCTATGTTAAATCTCTAACAAAAAAAAAAAAAAAGAAAAAAAAAAGGCAGTAGAGAGGAGGCTCAGGCATTCGTGCAGTGCTCACGTTGAATTGGTATGACTTGACAGCAGCTTTGGCTGGAATGAAGAAGAATGCAACTAAACATAAGAAGGGAAGTAAAGAACAGAAGCAGAGGTTGGTGGTTTTTGCCATTTTTGAAGCCAATTGTACTTGTGTGGAAAGGTCAAGAATGTTGGTGTGACATGATTGATGAAGGTCTAGTTGTTTTATAGATCTGAATATCGAATAAACTACCAGTTTGTAAGATGGAGGTGGTGTTTTCAACAGTAGGTAGAAACTGCAGAAGTTGCATACTAAAACTTGTAAGCAAAATACGGACTGGGATAGGGACTTAAAATGTTATAAGTCAGCTTGAATAGGAAGAGAGCAGGTGAAGTACATAATACATAATTCTGTATAGACTGTATTGCTTAATCGTGGTAAGAGAGCTACGTGAAGCTAAACTATATACACCAACTCTCAACTTCATCTTTAAGGAAAAGGGTTAGCACTAAAGGGTATGTTTTCCCATTCAGATTCTGTTTGAGCTGCCATTAACTTTGTCAAGCATTTGTTTGTTGGTACTTAGTAGTAAGATCGTCTACCCTTTATGTTTTGCCAATAATGTGGATATTCTTAAAGAGTAACATTTCTCAGTTGTGGACCTTGCTTAAGCAATACCAGAACCTTGCTTCTAAGCTTTGTGATAATAGGCTTGGGATGACACAGCCTATGTACTTAGGTACAGTTCGCCATAGAAGCCTTACATAGTGTCCATGTATAGTTTGTTTATTTTGTGGAGGGCTAGTTTTAGTTTCAAGTACATTTGTCGCACATTTTCGATCTTCTCTTTCATTCTTCATCCAAATGGAACAAAGTCAGTTTCTAATTCACGAAAATGCTTGCGACTGATTAAAAAGACAGGCTGATGTTGTGAATGTCGATTTAGTGGTAATCCTTGCTTTTTGTTTAAAGTTATAGGAAGTAGTAGATTTTTAGCTCCTTGCTTTGGCAATCAATGGAAACTTTTCTCTCATTAGTCCCTTGGACAATTCAGCTATACATCTTCATGAAGTGTTGTTCACTTTTGATCGATGAGTGTTTATAATTCAATTACAGTACTTAAAAATCTGGAATGAATCGAAGATGTTGTGCTTATAGAACTGTTTTCGTATCTGAAATGATGATATTTCATAAAGACCTCTAGTCTACGTAGTCACTATGTAAGGTAAACAATACAGAGAGACCAACTGTATATGCACACACATGCATGTATAGTAAGTTGTTGTCTTGATTCCTTGATGTTCAGACTTCAGACAATGTTTTTTTATGCAAATCTATGAGGCATTGAGGTGTAAAACAAATGGTATGGGAAAAATAACAGGAATTCCATCAACACGACAATAACACTCTGGATATAGAGTAGATAGCGATCGAAAAAATTTAAGGAGATTAAAGCTCTTTATTCCAGCTAGCTCAATGTTTGTTTACATTCTCTAATGTTATTTGAAAAGAACCTCTACACTCATTCATCCGATTTGAATCACTTATCCACCAAAGTATTCCTTCATTTCATTCTTTTGATTTGGTATTTGAGCTTGTAAAGAGGCATCAAAATCACAAAATTCATAGTCTGAAGAGGTAGGCTGCTAGCAAGTGAATAGGATCCCACATCATGAATGTTATAGAGGTAAAGCTCCTTATATAGAAATGACAAGCCACATATATCGCCGAGCTTGGTCACGCGAGCTTATGACCCAAGTGGGGGCGTGTGGGTGTTGGAACTTTGGTTCAGCATTAGCGGGTCGGGTTCGGAATGGCTATGTTCTGACCCGCCCGGTCCCAAGCAAGGAGCTGGGCTATGTGGCTTGGGCGTAGGCTCGGGGCTTCATGGTTCCTAAAGAGGAGGGCAATGCGTGAGGCTGGTTTCACAGAGCAGCGATCACTTCCCTCTCTTTGCAGTTGGAGGATAACGGGTCGGTGCCACCCGGATCCACCTTGACCCGCTAGGCTGGTCCCAATCGAACCTGCACTTTTTTCTCATTTTTCAAGATAGAGAGTTTAACTGTTGATTGCTTTTGAAGATTTTGCTTATTTCTGAGCATATCAAGATTTTGGTTATGAGCTTATGATCAAGGTGACTCTGAAGTCTTCTAATGTCTTCCTTCTGAATCAGCAATACAGAATCTGTAATTTTACTATTTCTTCCTGTATCTGTCTAATCTGACAGTTCACATAAGCTCACTGTGGAGTGTGGAGTTTATTCATAAGAGGGTTGGTTTACTTCTGTATATCCTTGTTTTCTTCCCCATTTCCGTTCGTAAATGGTGTTGCATGTCCAACATATACAGAAACTGTATTTCACTTCCGTTATTCTGTTTCAACGTTTTTGTTTCTTAAAATCCCGAAACCTGAGCATGTCCTCTACTTTACATCTCGTACTCTTAAAAAATATAAAGCACACTATATTGTTCTCATTCAATTTACTTGGGTGAGTTTATGAGTTTGAATGCACTCTACTATCTAGTCAATTCGGCTCTGCTAATCTTCTGAGAAAAGAAGTATTGAAGAATTACCATTGTATAGATGGTACAGATTACACTCTTTTATTGTTCTCGTCAATCACAAGTTCTTTGAATGAATGTTTGCAGAACTCTGCATTTTGGAGATGCATGTTTGCTACATTGACAGCCAAATCACCCCAAATAAGAATATTTGTTCCTCGAGAGAATCCACAATGATTTATCTGGCTAGTATAAGGAACTAACAAGGTAGAAGGTCTGCAGGTGGATACAACACAGATTGATGATCTATGCAGTCTTCATGCCCCAGCTAGTATGCAGTTCCAATTGACAGTGCATGAACCACGCACCTATACATAATCAAATATTCGTTCAATGGCTCAGTAAAATATCTTGAATTTCTGGAAGCTGAGTAAAAGAACAAATCTTGCGGTATAAGTAACTTTGAACTTTGAAGTTTTTGCAAAATGTTATTTGGTTAATCTGATGTAGCATAACATTACTGAAGATGTTAAAGTTCAAATTTTGGGTTTTGACAAAATAAAATAAATTTTCAAGATTTGACTCTCAATACTAACCTAAACAAAGACTAGAAGCAGTTAATACTGTTGAAAGTCTTTTTGTACTTTAGTACTCAAAATATTGTACTTGTGCTTGTAAGCTCCAATCTAACACAAGTCAAGTGTCAAACTATTCGCCCAAGCCAGTGGGCTGGCTAATAGGGAGAGATTTCCATTTAGCAAGGGAAGAAAAAATCAGTTGTTGGCTACTTGGTATGAGAATACCTACGCATCAAGGGCAAAATATACACGGGCAAAGAACAGATGGACTGTTTATCCGGCACAAAGATATAAAGAAATGTATACTTCTTTACCAATATTAAAATGGTCAGTTTTTCAATTCGAGGGTTACAACAAGCAACACACTAGAATCTAGTTCCTCAAACTGAGTAACTTGATCAACAACAGAAAGAAAGCTACACAGGATATACTATGAGAACCAAGGAGAATAATGGGTGTTGGAAGAGCTGAAATTGATGTTACACAATATGAGATGAGAACTATGCTGCTCAAATTATTTTCCTATGCCCTCCGAAAGCCCATATCTGCAGCGCAAACACAAAACAAAAACACGTCATAAATTGTTCTTTTCTTAACTAGGAACACATGTTTGCTTGATGAGAACACAATGAAGAAAGCACAACAAAAGACAACTAATACCATAATGCTTTGCAACAAAAACAAATTATACTATAGTATCTTGCAACGAATACAACTTAGGTCAATCAATCCGAAAAGTACTTTCATTATCTAGCATTTAACTTATTTGGTATGGTTGACACATTTACTTTTTATACCACATTTATTCAACCAAATCGCTGACAGTTAATCTCGAATGAGATGAGATCACTAAGTGCTCCGTAGTCATAGTAACTATAAAGCTTGAAACACTATACTGCACCTCGACATACTAAACCAGAAGGTCCTGTTCTTAAAACTCTTCAGGATAACATAAATCTCAGAGCATAGCATAAACTAGAAGAACCTTATCTACCCAGTTTGGAAATGATATTACAGATGTAGAAATTGAACCAGACCAATAGCATGTAACATTTATTCATAAATAAAAAAGCATGTAAAATAAAGGGTACAACTTTGAAAAGAAAAATAAGGAAATATTGCAGGTCAAAGTACCATAAATAGCAAACCCTAAACGTTGATATACACTGCCTTAGTTTCCCACCTTTTTAAGTACCAAAACTAAGACAACATGGAAATAAAATAGTGATATCAAAGAATTCAGTAAAAATGGTGTTGTCTCCCAAGTACATTGCGTGCCCAAATTAAATGAAAGAGCCTAACCTTTAAATTAGTATCCCAACTTCCAGTACACAATGCACTTCCATCAGCTGACAAACCCAAACAGCTAATCTGGCCCTCATGTGAGTTTTGAAGAGATCCCAAGTTCAAAACCACCTGCCACAGAACAACACAGAAGTTAGAGACACTTGCTCCATTTAGGACAGAAAATTTTGTGATGTTTGGATTATTGTAAGAATACTAGGATAATTTGGTATATAAAAATTTATGACTTCATGGGGGGTGGAGTCCCCCCCCCCCCCCCCCCCCAACCAAAAAAAAAAAAAAAGAGGGATTCTCAGATTTTCTCAGAGAAGAAAAAAATCCTTAGGCATCACATGATTATATGGCAAGATAACTAGCCGAGAAATTTTGACAATCCAAGATGAACGAATAGCTATCACAGATGAAATGCTTGAATGTTTCACCCCTGGAAATTAATCTTATATTAAGATACATCAAGTGCAACAAACTAGGAGACACAAAGTGCATGGACAATAAAATATTTGTATGATCATCAGAATTCAATGGAGCCAGTTGATTTAAACTATAAAAAAAAGTCCGCTGAATGCAGAAAAGAAACAAGCAATTATAGATCCAGATAACCTCATCCCAACTTAAACAATTCACTTATTTACATCATGTTACCACTGATTCATCCAATGCAGATTTAGAAGTAATATGTTACAATCACAAATTAATTTATATTCAAAGACACTGATTATACATCAATTATATGCATAACTGCTCATAAAACAAAAATGATTGTATGTAATAGAGAAGTTGCCATATAAACATGCTGACTGAAATCCTTTTACTCGCAAATATCTGATAAACATGACAACATGATCATACAAAATCAGCAGTTATTACTTCTTACGCAGTAAAGTGGGCTTAACTGGAGATGTGAAAGTATAATGGGTAAAGTGCGGAAAATAATAAAGAACAAAAATTGACTTCAAAATAAACATACCCTTGCCAACAAAGTATCCCATACATAGCAATCACCATTTGTGTATCCAGCAAACAGAAGTCTTCCTGATATTGAGAATGCAATGGTTTTCACAGGTGGGGTTTCATTATCACCATGTTGCTGATGGTATACTTGGAGTTGGTGCCCAGTCCTTATATCAAATAACCTACAAGTTCCATCATCTGACCCAGTTCCAAATCTATTGCCATCTGGAAAGAACTTCACTGCATTGACATCTCCCTCATGACCATGAAAAGTCCGCACTGCTCGACTTGCAACACGAGTGTCCCACAATCGCGCAGTTGCGTCACAAGAACCAGACACAAACATTCTTGAGTTGGTTTGACAGATGGAGACACTGAAAACAATGTAAAGAGCATTACTTGTCACATCAAGTCACCATCACCAAGGTGGATGTCACATTTAGCGTATTCATGATGGGAAAATAATACAAGACAACAAGGAAATATTATGGTTTTATGGAATATTCTTCTATATTTCAGGATTAACTTATGTGTGGTACAGGATCAAAATCAATAACCAACAAGAACGTTCATCATAAACGACCATTCTAAGAGAAACCCATAAGTAAAAAGGCTACCTTGAACCAGGATTGGTCTTTCAGGATTAACTTATGTCAGGTACAGGATCAAATAATTCAATAACCAACAAGAACGTCATCACAAACGACCATTCTAAGAGAAACCCATAAGTAAAGGGCTACCCTGAACCAGACAAGCCTTCAACAAGGATAACCGGAAATTTACTCACAGCTTCTCAGTTCTTACCGCACTAATCAATTAGACCGAACACTGCCATTTGTAAAATCAATGACATGAATATGAAAAGAAATTTCTGCCAGTATTAAAACTAGGAACTGCTAGAACAAGAACTGTCGTTAATTAAAAGGAAGAATTTTATGAGTTATAATTTTACAGCATCAAAATTATTAAGATGACTTGAAACACTTTTGTGCATACGCATTGACTTATAATGCTGGGAAATAATGTGTATTGAATAAAAATGGTTAATTTGTTCTCAACAATATGCATGTGTTCATTTAATACAATCACATTCAAGAACCTGATGCAATAGTGTACCTCAGTACGTCTCCAGTGTGTCCGGACTGAAACTCGCCTCCAAAAACAGAAGTCCTGAGTCCGGTAGTAATATCCCACAAGACGCATGTTTGATCACCAGATCCAGTAATCAGGTGAGTATCTTCATCTGGAACATACTGGCAAGCAGAAACATAACCCTTATGCCCATTAAGCGTTCTTGACACCGGCAGATTCCCATCCTTGTCGCACGGGGAACTCAAGTTGAATATAGAGCAAACACTATCCAGACCACCACAAGCAACAGATTGACCAGTTGGTGAAAAAGCACAAGTCATGACCCATGCACAAGGCAGCTTTATGGCATGAGTCTTCTGACTTGTTAGTGCATTCCAGACTATCAACCTCCCATCTTGGGATGCACTAACAATTCGATTCTTTTCTGGAGTCCAATCTAATGAATACACCTGCAATAGTCTTTGTGCTTAATAAACTCATCACTATCTACTGACAGATATAAATTCATCTTCATAAAGGTGCATCACAATTCACAACTATGATAATTAATGTGAGAAAAAAAAACAAAAAAACTAATGTGCCTTTCTACTTTGGTATTAAATATTGGCTTATAATTGTTATTGGACAAAACCCAATATTGGAGAAGCCCACCTTGATCACGCGGGTGTTATAAACCTAGGTTAATTAGAGATATATATCGAGAGTTGCCGCCATCAGTTTGTTGGCATGAGAGAGCAAAGATTAACCTAGAGCAGTTGTCTTCTCTATCAACATGGAAGAGTAGTATTGGGGGTTTTGGGTTGTTGAGAGTATTATCACCATACTCTATTGTAATCTCTCCAATTGTCATAGCGGAAATTTTCGCCGGCTTCGAAAGTGGACGTAGCTCAATCACATTGATTGGGTGAACCACTATAAATTCTGTGTCCTTGTCTACCTTTTCTTTTATTTGTTCCATTCAATATTCGGTTTGTTTACGCTTCCGCTTAACATTCGGAAAGCGACAAAACAAAAAGGAAATGGAGCTATACACAATCTACGGTGTTAGGGAGGGGGGAAGGAATAAAAAGAGTTTCCTTTGACAAATGTGCAACTGTTACTGAATTACCTAGGTATTACTAAATAACTTGTTATTCACTCAACTTCCACAAAACTTCATTCATATACCATCCCACAGGAAAGGCAAAGGAATTACTTTCCTTTCCATGAAACAAGCAAGGGCTCCATGTCTAGCTCCATTAACACCCGAAAAGTTGCTCTCTACACTAACCATTTACTAAACAGGCAATTTTAACCTTCTAGAACCGAATCAAAATAACCTAATTAAAATAAGCATAGGTAGACGTAGATCCATAACCAACAGGTCATGGCTTCTTTTAATGATATATAGATATAGTGGGTTTCGATAGGAACATTGATCTGTTAAGAACTATGATGGATGAGAGAGCAATGTTTTGTGTTTCAATTGGGTTTACCCTTCGAAAGTCCTTCACCGTGATCTTAAGTAACTGTTGCAAATCTTCGGTTTTGGTTGGACTAATTATCCATAGACTTGACCTATGTTTCCAATATCTATTCCTATGATACATTCTACTTTAACAAACCTAAAAACACTATTTCATCTATCTAAAATGTCCTAAATTGTTAGCTCACTCCCATTGATACATTTAACCTTGATCAACATCTCACTTTTCTTCTAGTTTCCTTGTATGTAAATAAGTAGCCCTGAATCTCCCAATCACTCGGCTAACGATGTCGATTTTCACACATTCAAAATCTCAAATTTAAAGCTGAGATGGCACATTTCGCAAAATCGAATCCTAATAATTCATTCAACCCCTGGAAAATGTGCAGTTTAACATTAATAGAATTAAAAGGTGAATACCTTTCCGGTATGACCCTGCAAGGTTCTGCAGCAAACAAGATCGGTGGGGCCGAAAGTGAGCGCAGCCTTCCCCTGAGACCTTGCATATCCAGCCACTGCAACACTTGACCAATTAGACTTTAAAATCAAACAACATTTCTAAATCTCTATCTCTATTTCTGGTAAATAGAAATGAATTGATTGAATACTACCATCGGTGTCGAGCAAGGAGGCTCGCTTCTGCTTCAACCGCTCCCGGAGCGAGTTCACCGTCTCGCTGGCGGCCACGTGGCGCTCCTTGAGCTCGGCGACTGACATTGCTCGGCGAAATTCGAGCTCAGGTTCCGATCATCCGATTCAAAGCGGGGCTAGGGTTTCCATCGCTTCCTGGTTTTGTTCTTGTTCCAATTTCGGTTCTGGAGTTGTGAACTTGAGGCAGAGAAGGAGGAAGGTCGAGGTGAGAGCAGGTCACCGATGTGAACAGGTCTGTGAAGATGAGCAGAGAGAGAGAGAGTTTGAAGAAGCAGAAGAAAGAAGAGGGTATGACTTGGTGAGTCGTAGCGTCAGGGGCACAAGCGTAATTGTAACTCACTGACGGCTACGGGACCCATATTCGATCCCACTTGTCAATTTTGATCATGTCACGACTGACATGTGAAACACTGCAATGCTTACCGTTACAATTAGAAGGCCTTGTTGGCTTGCTAAAACTAACCCGGAACCAAAATCGGTTGAACTATGACACTTTGAGTCTTTGATGATGGGATACTAGCATCCTCGATGTATTAAACAATTTTCGCTTATTTTCTAAGTGCTTCCCAATGAATTATTTTTACCCGTCGAAAGAAATTATAGACAAAAATTTCTAGGTAATCCTTTCTAGGAAGCTCTCCCTTGTTTATCTAATAAGTGAAAAGGTTGACAAAAAAAGATAGGTAGACAATATGCTCAAGATTGAAAAATAAAAATGACTGATAAAAATAATGTGATCCACTACAAAGTTTACTTCTTTAAATATATGGGTAAATACATGAGAGAACAAAGTTTGATCGAATTTTTATGCTACAAAGTGAATATCCTGACCAATTACTTGAATCCGCCAAGTTATTAGAATGTGTCTTTGACACAGTCAATGTGAAGCTTAGAGCAACCCTAACAATTTCCTCATATTTGAGTTTTCTCTATTTAGGATAAAATAAACCATTTGCTCCAACAGATTTCATATAGCTAATCTCTAAAACAGAAAAAGTGAGAAAAACTAAACGAGATTTTCTAAATTTACAGCAATTTTCAAAATATTAAGGAAGATATATGAAGATTTGAGAGAGTGTTGTAAAACAGGTAATGTAGTTGAAGTATGTGAATTAGTAAGTATTAACTTTTTGATTCTTTATAATGCATAAATCATAGGAATATGTTGGAGTTGCTCTAACCACATTACATCTACAGCTGAGAAAGATTACGTTGTAAGAGCAACTATAATAGCCTTTCCATATTTGACATTTCTCTATCTTAAGCAAAAATAAAACTCACAAATAGATTCCATATAAGCGCTATCACTAAAACAAAGAATGTGAGAAAAGAGAACAAGATTCCCTAAATTTGCAGCAATCTCCAAAACTTTAAGGAAGAAATATGGAGATTTTGAAGATTAATGTAAAATAGGATTAAGCTGGAGTTGAAACATAGGGAATAGAGAAATGCAGAAATATTAATTTGGTCATCGAACAATGTTCTGTTCAACATTATAGTCATGGTACTTTTAAGAACTTCATTTTGGTCATTCAACTATATCAATTGTTGGCTATATAATTGAATGGCCAAAATGAACTTCTTAAAAGTACGATGACTAAAATGTCGACGGAACAATAGTTAGATGACCAAAGTGATATTTCTGTCTTGAAACAATATTTACTTTTGCATATTCTCGCCAAAAAAAAAAAAAATGAAAAACTGTTAAAGTTGGTCGAAGACTCGAAGGTTGTAAATAGAAGGCAAAATCTTCTAGCTGTTGCAAATAGAGGTTGACCTTCCTTATTGCGAATAGAATAATTGACAAAATCTACAAAACCAGCAAAAAAATTCCATTGCCGGGAATCGAACCCGGGTCTCCTGGGTGAAAGCCAGATATCCTAACCGCTGGACGACAATGGATGATTTGTTAAGTGCCGTCCCTATAAGGTATATATATTTTCGTTTCTCAGTTACTAAGTGTATGTTCTTGACGATCGACCTGATCAGGTGGCCATCAATTAAACAATAACACAATCGTGGTCCCCTCTCTTTAGTCTCTTGAATCATGATTCCAGACACATCACATGATCACAAAATGTCATTTTATCAGCGGACCCTTCCTCAACTTGTCATCATCATTCATCAGCTACAGCTATAGAATGGGAGTAAACCTGTGCTTGAAAATTCTTGGAAACATTAATCGACACCAATAGCAATCCCGGTGTATACGATTGAGTCATACAATTGATTGATTTAATAATTACCCATAGCAATCCTGTTGTATACGATCTATCAAAAAACTTCCCGATGTATACGATTGAATCATATACGTGAACAATTATAGAACATATATTAGCCAAGTTTAAGCGGATTCAATATTGCCTTGTAGGCTTACCTTGGTTCTCCAGAATAATGTACACTGTAAGACAAGGTCTTACATTTCCGTTGTCACATATACACACTCCATACAGACCAAATTTTTTAGGTTAGAGAGCGGGGAAGACACAGATAACAAGTACATTTAAATTTCTATTTATATCCTGCAATGGTTCCTATAATTTATAGATATCCCTCTTTCAAGCTAGCATTCCTTATAATCAGAGGGATAAGCTATAAATTAAAAACAAAAACATGTACACCAGGATCTTATTCCTTATACTTGACCCTGTTCTAACCTTAGAAAATCCATCATTTGATATCTCATTCATCTTCGTCGCTGCCACAGGTAGACTGCTGCTTCCTCCACCAGGGTAAACACAAGCATTATAACCTACAATTCAAAGTGAACTAAACAGTTAAAAGAGGTCCACAATCAAAATCAAGCTGATTCTGTAGATAGACCTGGAAACTAGTCATTCCTACGTACTCTACTCTACATGTTTCTGTCTTGAAGCTATAGTTTGGCAGCAACAAAACTCATACTCTTTGATTTCTAATAATTGACCTTTTCAATTATTAGTCTTTGAAAACAAACTCACCACTTTATAAAAAGGGTGTTTCAAATCATGGTAATGCATGAATGATTCATATAGAAGAGTTGATGCAACTAAAAGAAAATGCAGCAACAAAGCTCATTCTCTTTTAGATTTCTAATCATTTACTTTATCATTATTAGTCCTTCAAAAAAATCTTGTCCCCTCCATGATAAATGAGTTATTCAGATATGAAAATGCTGAAACATTGGTGGACTTAATTTACTTCGTTTTAGTCGATCACACATTTGACATGTACTAATTATGACCAACCACATGGTTTGATTCGTAATGTGGTGTCTGTAGCATACTAGCATTATTTCTTAGATATATAGTACAGATATTTTAGGGAAACTTACTGGGGTTTGTAGAGGTGAGTGTTGCTGTTTGTGAGAAATCACAATTCATTGGATCTGTGCCAACAGTATGGTAGTAAAGATTCATGGCATAGGCAGCATGGGATGCTACTGTGTTGGGGTCAAAACAGGCACCTCCGGGTTGGATTGGGCTGCAATCAATTCCATGGCCACAAGCATAGTCGAGATTTGCCTGCAACTGAGCATCAGAAACGCCACTAGTTTTGGGCACACACCACTTTGATGAGGTAGCAGGCTTAGGTGAAGGAGTCACTGATGGTGTTGAGGGAGTAGGCTTAGGTGAAGGAGTCACTGATGGTGTTGAGGGAGTCTGAGAATAGAGAGAACCAACAACTAAAATTAATAATGCAGATAATCAAGAATAGAGGATTCTCATTTTTAATCACCAAAGAATAAAAATAAGTTTACACAAGGTTATCCTGAGAGTCTGAGGGTATCATTCTCCATTTCTCCTACTCTTTGCTGTTCTAATATCTTGCTACATTAGTTCAGACAGTCAGAACTGCCCTTACTAGTTTGTAATTTCTCATTTCTCAATATAGGGGTATTTTGAGAGTGCCGATCATATCTCGATTTGAAAACAGATTCTATTCTAAAAACTTATAAAGCCAATATGTTTTTTTTATCATGTCAAGGACGTGCCATAGTCACAGTCGACCTTAATGTGGTTTGAGATTGAGGATATCATGACCTCCACCTCACAGTAGCCTTTCAAGTTCAAGAGAAATTAAGGTAAACTTATTATGTAAACAACATGATTAGGATGACAAGGTTACTGCGTTTACCTGGCTACTCTTTGAGAGACCAGCATCATACGTGGGAGATAAATCAGGCTTGAACAGCCCAAACGATCGCTCAGAGGCTGGACCAGGTTTCAAGTCCTCATCATAGAGTGCAAAGATATATGTCTCCACAGGTTTTCCAGGAATCAATGGAGTCCCAACCATGGATCTTAGGTGCTGAATTAAATTGCCATTGTATGCCTTTGCATTCTCAACACTTGGTCCAACTTCATTGCTATCTCCGTGGTATGGCCATCCCGTCTCAGCCACCAAAATATCAATGTCATTGAATCCAATTGCATTCAGGGCAGACTTCACAGCATCAACCTGAAGATTGAAAATTGGTCACATAAATTATCAATCATAGAACTCCGGTGCCGACCTAAGATACACAAAAAATTGGAAACCAAAAAATGAAAAAATAGAGGCCACATCCCATCAACTATTCAATAGTCACAAAGATTCTAACTTTATTTCATAGTCAAATAGTTGTCCAACATTATTTGGCAAAATAATAACCGACTACAATGCTACTATAACATGTTCTCCAATTGTAATTTTGGAGCCTATGAGAAGAAAAAAAAGGTTCTTTGCTACATTATATTTTGTTTCATCTTTTTTGTCTATAAGCTCCTTTTTACTTACCAAATTCATTTAATCTACAAAAATCAACAATATAAATCATGCATTCATAAACTGTCCAAAATTATTGTAATGGCCAACCTGTGACATTGTCACCATGCATAAGGTCACATCATGATTCATGAGTGCTTCAAATGCTCCCATCATTTCATTGAAAAAGCATAGACAAACTAGTGTAACTTTCTCAAACCAAATTCTACCGTATGATAACATATATGTTTTCTACCTAAGTTTTCATTATAAGTTAAAACTCATTGAGGGAAAAAAGAACAGAGTAATGCATGAAAGAACTAAATGAATATTCCCAAAAACTAAATGTGTTTTTTTTTATAAAAACTATATGTGTCATGAACTCCTAGGTACAAGTGGAAGTGGTGTGGACTCGTAGCTCAGTTCAGTTAATGAAAAATACACCTGTCCCCGTTGACTAGGGTTGACTCACAAGTCATCGTCGATAAAGGCCAAAATTACGAAAAGGCCCTCGAGAATTGGATTGCGTTCATACCTGAGCATCGAACATGTTCATGTACTTGATCCCGGATCCCGAGTCGACCCGTCCGGCGTTGGGCTGGAAGAGGCAAAACGCGAGCGTTTCGGGTCTCGGGTCGCTCTGGTACGCAAAAAACGGGTACGGGTTTACGGCGAAGGGGGAGGCATTGTCCCTCTGGAAGGCCAGCAGGCCCTTGAGGACGTCAAGCATCCCCGGGTTGAACCGACCCGAGGAGGGCGGGTCGGACTGCGACAGCACAGTCATGGCGTGGACCGTGGAGACCCTGACCTTCCCCCCGAGGGACGCGGCGGAGAGGGCAGACTGGACATTTCGCATGGCGGGGAGGAGCTGCGAGATGAGGCCCTGGTCGTTTGAGAGAAGGACTTCATTGCCGACGTTGATGAGGGTGATCTTGCTGGAAGGGTAGAAGGGGACGACGTGGGAGTTGATCCACTGTGCGGCGGCGTTGGGGTCGGCGGCGAGGGAGGGAATGTCACCGTTGGCGATCCCGATGACGATGCCTATGCCGGTGTTGGCGAGGGCCTTGATGACGTCGGGGTCGGATCCGTAGAGGCGGACTTGCATGATGGAGGTTGATTGGAGAAGCTTCGCGGTGGAGGACGGCGGAGGGAGGTTGTCGGCGACCTGGCCGTAGTTGACGCCGATGAACGACTGCGATTCTGCAGAGATTCCAAAACAGCAATAAGAATAAGAATAAGAATACGAATCGTTTTCCACCTTAAAGAATCAAAAGCTTGTTTAGGTTTTGTGGGGAAGTGAAGGACTGACCTGAGGAAATGAGAGCGGTGAGGAAGAGGAAGATGGGGAGGTGTGAGGTGAGAGATGCCATGGGAGTGAGAGCTAGCTGTTTCTGATTCTGCAGCTAAAAGATGACGATGATGCAGAGCAGAGAGAATAATAAATAGAAAGGACAGACGGGAGAGATCGACTTGGGCGGCGATAAGGTACGTGCCACGGTAAAGAAAATTTAGTAATGTGGGAAGGATGTTACTAGCTGAGCTGGACAGAACTCTGTCTCCGGTGATGACTGGAGTTGGTCGTGGGGTGGGACCCTACGTGGTCTGTCTCTGAAAGCTTTGGCCTAACTTAATTGGTTGTGTGAGTAAAAGTTGGAGTTGGGGGGAACTGACTCGTATAATAGTGTGTGTGGGAAGTGGTGTATTTATAGGAGATTCTTGCGTCTTCTAGGGGGTTATCACTAATTTTTATTTTTGAGCGTTCAAGGGGATACTGCAATCACTCTGAAAAAAAAAAAAATGAAAAAAAAGAGGGAATACTGCAATCACATTTGATAGGGTCGATCACTAATTTTGATCTCCTTCCACTACCATTACATTACATACATAATAATAGTTAACGAGTAATGTTGATAATCTCTTTAGTACAAGTAAAGAGATCTAGACCGGATACAGACGCTTTGACATTAAAATGTGTGATTTTTATTCTAAATAGCTGAACAATGATCTCGGAAAATTCTTCAATGCACCATTTGATGCAAGTGAATCATTAATTTGAATATATCAAAACTGTTGATATTTATACGTTTATATTCTTTTAATAACAAAAAAAATGCAGTGCATATTATCCAGCCATTCATTCAGTTTGGTTAAACAACATAGCAGTGAACATCTCAACATAGCAAAAGTGCACATCTCAACATAGCAAAAGGTCGTTAGTAACCAAACAGTCAAGCCGCAATAGACCGAAACCGTAGGTTCCCCTAGGATTCTAGAGCAGGGCAACGGCGTTCCATTTTGGATCTTCGCCTGCTGTAGGACGCCTTTGGCATAGGTTATGGTTGTCGAACAAAGGGTGAGGAGTCTGTCTGCTGACATCGATGTGTGGGCTTTGTGATTTATTTTCATTTTGGTGAGGTCTTGTTGGGGATGACGGGTCGAGGGCAGAGTTTATTGAGGTTTACTTTTGCGGCGACAGATTGACTTGAAGAGGCGAATTGGGGGTTGAAGGCCGCGGCAGTTTTAGGCTTAAAGGCGGTGGTGAATTGAGACTTGAAGTGGCAAATTGAGGCTTGAATGAGGCGGGTGACTTGGTTTTGTAGGTGTAAACACGCAATCATGATGTGGAGGTCAGGGAGACTGCTAGACTGATTTGGCCGTGTGGCGGATCTAGATTGGACTGGTGCAATTGGATCTGGCAGAAAGGAAGGAGCCATGTGGTTGGGTTTTTTCTTTTTCTTTGTTGGCCTAACTTTGGACCGGACCTTGGTTAGATTTGTTGTGGGTTAGCTGCTATAGAAAAGATCCCTTTTAAAGTTTTACAACTCTTCTCTTTCTTTTCAACTCAATGATTGGCACACCATAGGGTCTTAGGCCTGATTCGATTGAAAGTGGAGTCGTTGTTAGAGGTTGGAAGGTTGTAGTTTTGAGGTTGTTTTTCAATTTAGATGTAGGTCAATTTAGCTTTGTTATGCGTTTGTATGAGCTTCAAACTATTCATACTTGACTTTTTGGTTGTCATGATCTTTGATTAATGGAGCTTTTACCTATTCTCTCAAAAAAAAAAAACAACATAGCAGTGCACTAAATACTCCCTCAACTATCAGTTTATCACTAGCTTCAAGGAGAATTTGAGGAAAAGAGTTGCCAAAGTATAGGTCTATCAACCTAAATAAAGATTGTACATAAAATTTATACGTGGATATATCATAACACTGATGACTTTTTTTTTTTTTTTGGAAAATGTGCTGATGCTGCTGCCCTTAAGTTTTGATTATGAAATTACAGATTTACAGTATATATGGGTTTTGTAAAGAATCTTAGTATTGTAATATGGAGTTCTGACTTTTTGTTCTTTTAACTCTTGCAGAGTTGGAACTATTGTGCATTACTTTTTACTAATTATACATGAAAATACTGATTATATAAGCAATAGAGTAAACTAATCTTATATAGATCACAAGCTATGGAGACATCCAAAAGATTTTAGACTTGGTCTAAAAAAAACTCTAATAAGGTTAGCTCATCTCTAGTGGTGTTCACATGATCACCTACTAACAAAAAAAATTATGGTCAATTACTGCTGAATGTAATTATTTTAAAATTAAGTTGTTTTGTTTCGATCTTTAGATTTACATTTAATGGTGATTGATTATAATTTTATTAGTTACTAAGTGACCATGTGAACACTATTAAGCCCACCTCATGTCTAACTGTTAGATACGACCCTGTTAGCCGAGCTGCCACCCGTATTGTCAAACTACCGGATATTGTTGCCGTCATAGTAGAGCAATGCAAATGACGAATAAGACCTGACATGTTAGAAGCATAGGTAGATGGAAATAAATCATTTTGATGAAATAAACATTACCTATCATGACTCTAATTACATGGAATGCACGTCACCGTAAGCTTTCTTGTACTTCGCATAGCCAATAGAGGCTTTCGGTTACTAGAAACCCGTACGTAGGATTTCCACATTATAAAGTTAAATATTGCATCAGTTAGGGGGGTGGGTCCCGACGTGGGATTGGTTTTTCCTCTGGTGCGAATCCATCGGTCCACCTACTGCTTGTGGAAATTAGACTAAAAAGTTGTTCCTTTTCACTCTACTTTCCCCGGAAGTCTATCAGTAAACTTCTCGGAAAAATTGTCTGACGTGAAATGTACGACTGAGTAACCTTCTCAGAAAATTCTTCCATCTTGGAATACAGATATGGATGGGAAGAAATCAGCGGGTCAAGTGGCCGACGACTTTGAAGTCAGCGCAGTTGAGCTTGATTTTGCATTCTGTGTGCTGCTTGAATAATTCTATAGCAGTGATCACAACCGGTGAAAAGTTTTTTTCCGAGTTTACTTTGTTACACTTTCTTAGACGAACAAACTTCTTAGAGCTTGAGCTGCTTCCTTATCATTTTTTTAATCAATAACTATAAATAAAATTACAACAAAAAACCTCGAATACATCCTAATTGGGACAAATCAAAGCATATGTTTGTTGTTTTTTTTTTTTTGATCAAATAGAAATTTCATTCATGATTGAAAAACTACATCAAAGGAGTATAAGAGTGGCCTCATTAAATCCCCACAGAGGGAGGCAGAGTACCACACTCCAAACTACAATACTCAACAACTAGCTTCAAGAACTAAAATAGAGGAAAGCCAATCCGGCTCCATCAACCACCAATACGTGGGATAAGACATAGCTAATGCCTCCCTTGCCACTCTGTGAGCTGCTTTATTGCAAGATCTAAGCACATCAGCACTGATCACCTGGTCAGCTACTGACCACCAGCTGCTAGGCACATAGCCCCAACTATAAACCTGAAAAGAACGTAAAAGAACCTTTGCTTCATCTAGAATTCCCCCATCAAAGCTGAAGTCCTCTGTGTGTCATCTAACGCTGCAAAAACATTTTGTGCGTCACCTTTAATGACCACTTTTGAAACCCCGGCCTCTGCACAAAAGTGGAGTCCATTAACCAGAGCAATAGCTTCAGAAAGCATATGTCTGTTTTGAGTTGCTTCCTTGGTCACAGAACATTTTTTATTTTTTATTTATTTTTTTTCAGCCTTGAAAATGTATATCATCCGAATATAGCCTCTCGCAAAATCCTTAATAAATTTGAGTATCCAACACAAGCTAATTGGTTTTACAAATTTACAACCTAATCTGACCTGAGCCCTATTTTACAACCTAATCTGGGTCATATTGCTAAGTGCTAACTTGCAAAATTGATATCACAACCTTTCTCTTTCGGCTCTTAACTCATGCGCAAAGTTACTTTTTAATTAGTTTAGGTTGTTTGCGTGGCTATTTTTTGTAATGTTTATCTTTTTGTTCATTAAGAAAACACAAACTACTTGGCATAAACTACTTAACCAACCGCGTGGCAGCCATAACTAGCTACAAATGTTAGTTCTTGTTTTTTTTTTCTTTTCCGAAATGATCTACAAATGTTAGTTAAGCTACAAGCAAGTTTTCATCAACATAACTACAAATAATTTGCAGTCAATATTACAAGTCTAAATACCTCATTTAAACAAAGAAACACAAAAATAATGAAGCATAAACGCAGTACACCATTCAATTATCAAGTTCTGTAGCAGATGACTACAAATATAATCAAATATAGTACTATGTGTTACAAGAGCTCAAATGCTGGTTCCAGTTCACTCGTAGTTGCAAAAACCTTGCTACAACACCCCTCTAAAAACAAACTTTCCGAGAGAACCATCCAAAAGAATCCCATGTTTTAATGAAACATGCAGAAGCATCCCATGGTTTGATACAACAGAAAAACCAATGAGATTCATAAGAAAGATCATAACCAACAAGAAAAAGATGCCTCCCATTTATATACCGATGAAATTGAACAAAGGACAGAAGAGAAACAGCCACTCAACCATGCAAGTAGTTTAAGAAAACAAAGAGATTATAGACATGGTTAGATGGCAATCAAACGATTCCAAATTACCCTCCTGCTGAGTGAGAAACTGGAGTAGTTTCAAAGCGACCATCTTTATACACGTGAATAAACTGTTCTGGCAATGCATGCTCTCCCTGCAACATACATAATTGTAAGCCCTCCCTTGTAAACTCAAGCAAACAAATTAATATCTTATTTAGTCAGATGTGTTAGTAAGATGCATTTCCTGTTTGATGTAGAGACATTAATAATGAAACTAGGTCATAAGATGCATCTCATTCATAGTATTAAACTTTTCTAGGTAATCCATACATATATATTTTTAATTTTATATAAAAATTAAAATTAAAAAATAAAAGCATATTAGTGAATCCTGTTACTACACTGGAGCATTCCTATTCCTACAGCTTATGGTACTAAGTACAAGTATATTAGTGAATCCAGACTTGCCAACCTAAGTTGGGCATTAGCTGATGTGCTGTTTCTTCAGTCTCTTAAAAATACAGGACTGTTCCCGTGTACATCTCATGTAGGCATTGTAAAAAAATATCTAACCAAACTAGAGTGGTATGGCATTCCTATCATTAGTCATGTTACATCTTATCTAACTTGTACAGCAAATATTTTTCCCCTTGATCTTATTCTTATTAACATCATTTTTGGAACTGACAGCAACCTAGCCATACCTCACCTTATCAGCTAATCTACAGGACAAGTGGCAGAAAGATTCAAGAGTAGGCATCCACTTTGAAATAACAAAGAACTTGATGCGGTGAGGATCAAAACACTTTCAGGCAACAACTAACGCACACAAGCTCAATTATGAGACGACGCTACCACCACATAGATGCAGATTAAACACGTTATCTAAAAATGATTTAGACAAAAGAACCAACTGTGAGATTTTTAGGTATAAAGTTACTAATGCATACCCAACGAAGTTACAACATAACCAGCCTACTGTTATTGGCAACAAATTAATGTGTTTTGACCAATATTTTAATCAAAATAAAATTTGGAACACCTATATATATATACACAGTCCGGATCAGAGGAGGACGTCCGCACGCCCTTAAAGTGCAGACGTCCCTCCGTTTGCCACCGTACGGCTCCGACGACGGCACGCCTCCACCCCAGTGGCCTCCAGCAGCGTCCCCGATCACTTTCCCTCCTCGGCGAGTCCGCCGAATTCCAGTTTTCCGGCGAGATTGACTTTATTTGAAGTTTTGGTGATCTCACCGGAAAACTGGAAAAGAACGG
>NC_020495.1:4595019-4617802 GCF_000184155.1 Fragaria vesca subsp. vesca | reverse complement strand
TAGTATATATATATATATATATATATATATATATATATATATATATAGGGCCCTTCCATTGAGGGATCCCTATTTTTAGTCACTTTTAGGGATAAGCCCACATCATTGGATCTGTCATTTAATGAGGTTGGATGACTAAGATTAAAACAAAAAGTTACACACTTTATATCAAACCTGGACCATTCAAGATCATTAAAAATAAATCGAAGTTTTAAATGGGTTAACGATCACTAAATTATCTGAAAATTTGTAGAAATGATCTACTCATATAACCCAATGAATTGAACGGTGTAGATGCAAAAATTTGATCAGGAAGTTGGTGAAATGCCATATCCCTAGAAATAATCAAAACAGGTGCGGACGTCCGCACAGCTCTTAAAGTGCAGACGTCTCTCCTTTCGCCACCAGCGAGGGCGCGCCTCCACCCCAGCGGACTCTAGCAACTTCCCCGACCACTTTCCATCCCCGGCGAGTCCGCTGAATTCCAGTTTTCCGGCCAGACTTTGTTTGAAGTTTTGGATGATCTGGCCGGAAAACTAGAATTCGGCAGAAAATGGTCAGGGACGCTGCTGGAGTCCGCTGGGATGGAAGCGCGCCCTCGCCAGCGCCGTACGGTGGCAAACGAAGGGATGTCCGTGGCGAACTGAGGGACGTCCGCACTTTAAGGCGGTGCGGACGTCCGTATCTGAAACAGACTGTGTGTGTGTATATATATATATTGCATCATAGAAATATCACAAATAAAAACTTAATAAGAGAACACATACCCAATCGCCATCAGGTTCAGCACCAGGTACCAATATATTGACTTCACTTGATTTAGCAGTTGTTATAGACACAGACAGAGCATCTTTGCTTAAATAAAATTGGCAGCCAGCTGTGTTGTCAATTGAAACTGTTGGGGCAGAACCCTGCAATAGCCATAAAATGAGTTAATGCAAAAACCGGGTATATGGCACTATATAAGCAAACGTAGTGCAATGCAGGATGGTAACATTGCAAACATTCCATACAATATAACAAGATGGTATGTCATTTTATATACCCCAGATATTGTTGACGTTACTCCTAACATCTATGCAGCTGAATAGCATTAGGATCACAAACTATGGACACACTCAGTATCGAAACATCTAGATTTTAAAGGAAAACTGGATACCTGACATTGAACCTCGACACGGTTGCAATTAACGATTTCAAAAGCAGCCACAACATCCTGTGATCAAAAGAGAACACAGAAAATCAGGCTCGATACATCCATATGCACTGCTTCCAATAATAATGATGTACTAACCTGAAATACAACTCCCATCTTAGTGCATTTGTCAATTGTAATGTTGTTTACTTTCCCTGCATATTGAGCAAATAACAATAAGTTGCACATGGCATTTCATACAAGTAGCCTAGTAACTGTGTATAACATACCATATGAATCTGGTATATGGGTGGTTTGGAAAGAAAATTTGACATTCAAGATATTTAAAGAAATGGGAATGAAGTTTGGCATATAGTTAAATTACCTTGAATTTGCAAAACAGAGTCTTTGCATCCGTAAACATATACCGACTGTTTTGCATCACATTCACTAATAACCAAGTCTTTCTTTCCAATCTGATTCTCAACAGCCCACCTGCCAAAGGCATAACACGCGTAAATATGAATCGCTTACTGGCATTAGTCCCTCATAAGAATTTGAACCATAGTACGATGGTTGTGAGCACTCACTTCCGACCCATTTGAAGCTCAAACTTCGGAGGTCCTACTTTAGAAACAGCAGGTGCACTGGTATGACTTTCTTTCTCCTGGGTACCAACAACCCCAGTTCTGTCGGCACGGTTCTTTGTCTTCATATCATCTGTGACCTTTCTCAGACCTAGGGAACAAGAAAACCAAATCACATCTCTAGAATGTAGCAGTAAATACTGAATCAACAGAGACAAAATTTACCTGAAGTCACAGGCTTGCCAGAATTGATCTCTTGAAAAACAGCTGCCATCCCCTGTTTTGGGCGTGATGAAGAAGCCTGAGAAGTTTCAGAACTGAAGAGTGAAGCCGATGGAGCAGGAGGAGGAGCAGGTGCACCTGGTGCCGGGGCTTTTGGTTTTGATGGAGCAGCAGTAACAGCTGTGCCGGTTGGACTCCAGACTGGACCCAACGGATAGAAACTCTTAACATATTCTCTCAAACCAGGTAAGTATAGTTCCTTTATAGCTTTGGCCCACTCTACATGATTTGGGTCTTTGGTTTTATACTCGACGAGAATCTGTATGTTTTCATGTCACAGAGTCAGCACCTTCTTACCAGAAACGTTTCTTCAAGCAAGCATGGGTGATCAACAAGTTCATGAGAAACAGCATGTGCAATTAGACAATGTGATTCTGGGACATGTGCATGTATATTCATGCAATTCATGAGACTCTAGAAGATATGACGAGTACCTTGTTGTTGTAAAATTCAGCCATCTGCCAACTTTCTTCAACATGTGCAATAGGCATGCTCATACCTTCAAAGGGAGAAAAAATCATAAGGGATTGGAAAGATGAAAGAGTTCACACGTTCCTAACAGAGAATAGTTATGGTTCATTTCCATTACCACAATCTTTCCCTGTATAGGCAATCCATGCTAAAGCTGAGAGACTGTCAGCAGCACTCTTCAAGTGATTGAAGAAATCAGATCGCCTCCCTTCTGTCAATTTATTTGCCTTTGTAATGACCTCATTGAGTGGCTTCAGAAATTCAACCAACCCTGCATTGTCAGGTTTCTGCACCAAAAGTGAAAAGAAAGGCTCGTTAACAAAACAAATTTTGTTGCCCGGGAAAGCAGTTAAACATGGGCACCCCAATTGTACTTCATACACCAAACGATTACTAATCTTGAACTCATTCAGTCATTCTACCACCAAAGTTGAAGTCCTAATCTCCAATATGCTTGTCGATTACTTCTTAGTTCTGAAATTATCATTTCATTGCTAAATAAGGCGTTTTTCAACACAAAGGACTAGCAGTTCTTTATAACTACATAACTACTCGCCGATCATCCAAAAACATAGAAAAAGATAGCACATTGGTCCAATGTTCCTAAACATAATCAATCACATTTAACATTCCACTAAATCTTCACCTCAATCTCGAATTTCACCATCTCTTAATCTAAAATCCAACCCATACATAAATCCGAAACTCCGAAAACTAACACCCCATCCAAATCAAACAAAACAATACGAAAATGAAAAAAACAAAAGCCAAAGCCTCAGCGCAAAATGAAATCAATTAGAAGTTTTACTGACCTTGTGTTGCTTGACCTTGATAATCAGGTCCTTCTGGGCAGCAAAAGCCTCCTCGACAATCTTGGTGATATCCAACACCTGTCCCCCAATCTTCTCCGCCGCCCGCGAAACCCTAGCGACGTACTGCCCAATCAGATCCTGGAAGGCCAGAACCGACGGATCCAGCGGCGCGTCGTCGCCACTCGCCGCGGCGGCAGAGCCTCCCGAGAAGGACAGCGCCTCGAGGCGCGTGACCGCCGACTCAAGCCTCTGTATAAGCTTCTCCTCCATACCGCTCAAAACTCTCTCTTCTGTGACGCTCTCACTCTGTCTGTGTGTCGTTTTAGATTAGATCTGTGTCATCTGCGTTCGTTTTCGCTATTATTCTCTTTTTTCTTTTTACGTTTTTATTTTTTTAATTTTAGTTTCTTTTATTTTTTGATTTTTTGGACGCCGAAAGGGTGAATTATGATTTGGCGGGGTCTGGGATTAGACTTGGCGCGCGGATTTGGGATTTCAGATTTTTGGGGGAGGAGGTGACACGTGGCGGACAGTGAGGTAATCATGGCTGTTCGTGCGTCGTTGAACGTCACTTAAACATCTTTAATTCTGCGCTGGTTAGTGTGATGTGGGGTCCTGTGGACTTGGCGTGCGACCTAAGCGATCTCTCTCCACCTTTTTGGTCTTGTTGATTAATTTTGGTTACACTACAATTACCGAGGATATTAGGAATGATCACTAATGTCAAACGCGATCATTTATCAAAGAAAGACTTTTGGTCATTACATGATTTGTGAGGTTTGAACAACTAATTTAGTGTTGTGTTATTAGATAAAACGAAGTCTATTATGAGTTCGAAACCACAACATTTGGTTCAGTAGTTGAGCATCAAGATAGGGGAGACAAGACGTCTTAGATTGCAGAGTTGTTTTTGGATGAAACATTTGGGATATTATAAATTCATGATCACGGGACTTTGTTTAAAACTTATTTATATTCTTATGAGTTCGACAACCATTTATTCAAAACTTCGTGTGAAATTGAACTAGTAATGAAAAAGTACAAGGGTACTTACGTTAACTTTATATGACCTTTTAAATTTGCTAAAAGTTTATTAGCTATGTTTGGTTTATCCATTGGAATTAATAGTTTAGAGTTTGAGGAAAAACTAATGTTGTTCTAATTTAATTTGAAGATTGTAATCCTCAGTTAGTCTCGATACAACAAAGGGTGTTGAAAGTTGTTCTCCTTGATTAGTCTTGATACAATTCTGATGATGAATAACAAAGTAGATATTGTAATTGTACGTTTTTTCTACCGCTCGCAGACAATCGAACCAGACGACTCATAATAGTAGATTGGAGTGGAGAGGCTTCGGCACAAAGCTCTCCTAGCTTTGTGGCGGCGCCACTGGGAGTGTATAAGATTAGCACACAACTGCCTTAGCATTCCAACCTCTGTGCTGAAATGCCGCCATTGTAAGATATCTTGAAGAACTAGATATTGTATTAAAATGATGCAGATATAATATAATTAGTATTTGAATTCAAGCATTGAAGATGAGTTTAAAGACTGAAAATAATCATATAGATCAAACTCATAATTTGGATTTTGAAATCAGTTGAATACAATTATTAGGAATATCTGATTTGAGTTTTGAATTAAAAAGCAGTTATTCAGTTTATGTAACTTCTAATAAGGATAGATACTGCTGTTGCTATCCCGAAAACACAAATTGTTTAAATTTCATGTATTCATTATGAGATAGATTTCATTAAGTATCAAATTCAGATCTTACAATTGGTATCAGAGCAGTCTATCTTCATATAAATTACATGTTCTGTGTTTCTTTAGAATCCTGGGATCTTACAAATAATCCGCATATAGTTTTTGTTAAGTAATTAAATTTTAGAATCTCTATGTGCATATGTTTACATTTAGCATAACCTAAACTTCATATGATCTGATTGATCATGTTCTGTTTCAATGAACCCCTTCATGATGAATATTCGTATTTACGTGTTCTTGTAACTGTTCATGTATTCTGCAGATTTAGGATTGATAGGCTATGTGGAATCCTAAATGTAGTAGACTAAATTCAATATAATGAAACCGAGATCATGACTTGCTCTAATATAGTCTACAATAAAAGTTCCCACGGTAGATGTTATTTAGAATTATGTGTTGGTATATTAATCTGCATAAAGAGAAACTTGAAGATTTCCTTTTGCTATTACTTTTAGTTAATCCTTTTAGATTATGAATATAAACATATATATAGATGAAACTTGAACTTTTAAGATGTCCATGACAATTTAGATTCGTTCAGTTTTACATCATTTGTATTAATTGACTACATGAACATGCCATATATTCATGACATATGTTTTAACTGTCGGTGAGCCGTGGCGTGGTTGGTTAAGGTAGTTAACTAACAACTTTGATGTCATAGGTTCAAACCTCATTGATATATGTAGAGTGTGTGAGTTATTTAATAAAAAGTTTTTTTTAAAAAAAATGACATATGTTTTAAATGAGATTGTTTCAAATGTCTATATGTATGCACTCAAGAAACTGATCTACTGTATACGAATTTTCTTGTTCATATGCCCCAAAGTGGGAAATGGAAAAGAGATTTTTCAGAAATAAGTAGATCATAAAGATGATATAAATTGGATAGATTAAGTTTCACTTACTACATGCTACCAAAATAGATTAGTATACCAGAAACTATTTATTCTTTTAGTCTAATATATATATATATATATATATATATAAAGATCACTTCATAAAACTTTAAATTAATTGACATTGATTTCCAAAGAAATGTATCAAGCATTTGGTTTATGATTGTGCATATATGGAACTTGAGACTTTCAGATTTCATTAGAGATATGTACACCACAAAGGTAGTCAGAGCCTTGAAAGTGATTGAGTTTTCATCTTTTCTTATATGATCTGGTATGAATGATTATTCAAATCATGAATTTTTCATTCGTTTTGGGACGTTTAGAATATTCTAGTATTATGATACACTAGATACTTTAAACCGATCAATTTAAAGTGCAATTTACCATGATCATTATGGAATAAAATCCACCAGGAGGAATGAAATATGGACTAGATCTGACAGTTTTTTTGCGTCAAGAAAGATAGTTGAGTTTTAGTGGGAGACTATTAAATACATCTCTACCAGTGGTCAGCTTGATTATGCAGATTTGTTCTGATGTACAAATTTAGGTAGTTTTATCTTGGTAAGGGAAATGAAAGTTTTATCTTGGTAAGGGAAATGAAATGGAGATAAAGAAAATGTTTACCTTGCAAAACAACTAAAGGTTGATAAGTGATAATGGTAGAAGAATACCACATCTATTAGGAGTCATGTTTTTAATTTTCCTCAGCTATCCCCATTTCAAGGATATGAAGGAAATAGAAAGTTTTGGGATGACATAAAGCTTTTAGGATGATAAAGTCAGTATTAGCAAATCTGTGATGGAGTAAGATAATTTTCTTTATATTTTATTTTGAAGCATTAAACAATCCAACTCATATGTTATAGTCTTTTAGAAGCAACTCATATAACATAATAATGAAAAGGCTATGCAATAGAAGAACTACATGGACATAGAAATTACTTGGTATTTTAATCTGAAGATCCAATATTTTAACATCAAGTGGTGTTCACCACTACATATTTCCATATTAAGATAACAAACCTAAGGGAGTTACATGTTATGTTGTTCACCTAAACATCATGACTTGTTCAAATCAGCAAAACTAATTATGGTTGTGGCTGCCAATATAGGTAGTCTTATACATCATGTTGTCGTCGTCGTTACATCGTTGCAGTGAGATTCCAGCCAAGTATTCTCTCTTTCATTTTCTCTCTCTCTATGCATGTTTAAAGGGTGAGGGCAAAATAGTCTTAAAATAATATGGTTTGTTAAGACTTTAGTAAAAATTTGTGCATACAGATTTGTGCATTTGGGCATAAAAAATGTTACCTTATATTGAAATGGGTTAATAAAAAAGATTGTCATTGGAATGGGAAATGAAGGGTTTAAATTAGTACTAAATGAGCATTTTCCCTTAAGTTTTTGGTTCTAATGATTCAGTGTTGAATAGCTACATAATTGTAAACGTATTGTTGTTCAGTTTTTCTAGATGTAGTCAATTAAGAAGTTTCATAGTTTTAAAGTTTGACAAAAAAAGTGAGTATTTTGGACAAAGAAGATGTGCAATCCCAGATGACTATATGAGCAGATTCAATTATAGAGTCTAAATTCATTAGATAACAACATCAGAATTACTAGATAAGATAACTTGTTTGAGTTTCTGGTCAAGTGGGAGCTTGTGAATTGAATGAAACTAAGATGATACTGAATATGGATACATTTATATCATTATGAGAAATTGCATAAGTGTTCTTACTTATTGAATGGTTGCATTGAGGAATTAGTTTACATTTACCAAGTCAAGAAAATGTATTATGTATTGAAAGTTCAAAATGTGAGAAAAGTTTTCGATATGATATAGCAACGAGATATTGTGTCTTGGATACTGTGATCATAGGTATGCAGAAAATGGAGTGTGGACCTTGGTATATTAGGTTGATACATACAAACCCTATAGGGTGCCAATGGTTTTCCCAAGGCCAAGACCGATGAAAAAGGTAGAACTTAAAGATATATAGAAAGATTAGTTGCACATTTTGTTTTGGAAGTACATCAATTGGTATTTTGTTTTGAGTATGGAAGATAAAATTTGGAAAAGCATGATCAGTTTGGGTAAATGGTTTGATGGTGCTGTATTGGTTTTTTCAGTATGTTCATTTTATATTCTGCATCATAATGATCGATTACTAGATTGTAAGTGTTCTTTAGAGTGATAGTATATCATCATGTTGTGACATTTGAAGGGTTAAGGTGATTGATGGCAAAGCAACAAGGTCTTTATGTGGGTTAATGTGATTTAGGATTGTTTTCAGAAACTATGTTGACAAAGTTTTCTTCGCAGTTTTAGCATGCAAGAATGTGAGAAGGGAGAGGCATCTACATCTTAAGAGAGACAAATTGTAAAGGTAAGTGTTTAAGCAAAATTAAGTGAACAAATAAGCATTTGCGATATACATTTATTTTATTCTTTCAAGATGGATAAAACATTGTAGTTCATTCATGTTCATATATTTCATACATTATTTGCTGCATAATAAAGTTGTACAACTATAAATGCTGTTAATAAAATATCAATTTTGCAGACAAATGATTCTCAAGTGTGAAATAAAATTTCAGTCTTCAATTTATGTTGAAATTTTGTTAGGACTGTTTATGCTTATATTGCAGATGATTACTTAAGTTTAAGCATATATATGTTACTGTATTTTGGGGTAATTCATATGGTTTTATTTGCTGCATTGTGATCTTGGAATGATGGTGATTTTCCTAAGCCATCCTTAGGTTCATTGTAGTTAAATATAGCTGACAGAATTTTAGAACAGATTATTAATGTGAATTGGATTCAAAGTGCACACTTTAGTATACTGTGTTGTATATATATCTGAATTCTAAACAATGTCAAGTTCAATGGGAGATTGTAAGATATCTTGAAGAACTAGACATTGTATTATAAGGATGCAGACATAATATAACTGATATTTGAATTCAAGCATTGAAGATGAGTTTAAAAACTGAAAATAATCATATATAGGTCAAACTCATAATCTGGATTTTGAAATAAGTTGAATACAATTATTAGGAATATCTTATTAAAGTTTTGAATTAAAGAGCAGTTAGAAGGATATGAAAGTTTCTTGATGGAAGAAACTAACATGTATTAACTGTACTATATAGTTAGATTTGGTCCCTGTTGATACACAATTAGTTTTCTCATAATAAAGTTTCATTAACTTAGAGAAACATAACAATGGAATCAGGAGAAGATCATATTGACAACTCAAGTTCATGCAGCGTAATACCAAGAGTGAAGTGATTCAATAGAAGATCAAAAGGCATTCCAGATGCATCAACAAAATGACATATATGGTGCAAAACAGAAGAAGATTTCATGGATCAATCAAGTTGTTCGGGTAAATTTTAGTTATTCAGTTTATGGAACTTTCAGTAAGGATAGATACTGCTGTTGTTATCCCGAAAACTTAGATTGTTTAAGCTTTATGTATTCATTATGAGATAGATTTCATTAAGTATCAAATTCAGATCTTACAACCATGGCTGGGAGGCTAGACTCTTCAAGTCACTGGCCGTGAGAGCAAACCCTTCGACTTTTGTGAGAGACTTGACAAATCTTGTGGAGACAGGTAGTGCAGAAAATGGTGAAAATGTAGACGCCCAGTTGAGAAGTTCTTTGCCGTGAAAATGACCTCTCTCTAGACACTTGGTGGTGAAGGAACTTGCACTGCTACAGTGCTGCTTGTTCCAACAATGTTATTGGTGTAGGTATTAATTGCCTTGTGTGATGAAGATCATCTTAACAATTGGTTCCCCCTCTCCAACTATACAAGTATCCTCAGAGCAAATGCACCCATTTTAGGTGGGTTGGAGTAATCCTCAACCTCATCCATATCAGTCTTTAGTCTTTGGTTTGATAATACAACAACGAGATTAATCCAAAGATGAATTACTATTCACATTATATAAAATATATGTTGCCTTTTAATATGGTCTGTCAGATCTCTTTAGTCATTGGTTTGATAATACAACAACGAGATTAATCCAAACACCAATTATTATTCACATTATATAAAATATATGTTGCCTTTTAATATGGTCTATCAGATTTTGATTTGAACGATCCATATTAAATTACCATTGGAGGAAAGGTGTCAGCCCCATGTGCAAGATTTGTCCCTCATGTGCAAGATTTGTCCCTCATGTGCAAGCTAGTGTCATGTGGGCTCAGTTGAAAAATTGGTCTAGGGTAAGAGATGGGTTAATTCTCAACCCAGATCATGGTCCAGCTAAATAGGTCCCGCATGGGGCCCAGTTTTAACCTAGACTAATTTTCTACCGATGTGTTTTTGGTCCAACCCTCAATCCAACCCATACAATTAACCCTTGCTGCATTTACTCTCAGTATAGCTCACTGGCCTAAGATTGTCGAAGATTGCCTTCAACGCTTTTTCATATAGCACCTAGGTTTGAAAAATTAAACTAGGAAAAGAGACTCGAAACAATGCATGTTAGTTTCCAATCAGTCAACTTCGTTCATGCTGATGTTGTTCATGCTTCTGCTGCGGTTGGTATTTACTCTTGAGCTTTCAACCTCGCTACTGCAAGAAGCCCATGACATATCCGGACCTAATCAAGTGGCACCCTCTTCTTGTTGGGGTTATGAAGCTTAACTCTGATGGTTTTATAACCACTAATCATGTTGCTGCTAGCTTCGTGAGGGTGCTAGAAATCTTGGAAATGTCTCGGTCCCTACAACAAAATATGCTACCCTCAAGGACGGTCTACAAACTGCTTTGCGCTTCAACCACTTAAGGATTCAGGTGGTTACCATTTGTGTCGTATCAGGTCTTTTATTAGAGAGATTGCTTAGCTATCCGACAGCTTTGAAAGCATTGTCTTTACCCACATCTACACGGAGGCCAACTTCTTAGCCGATGTTGTTGCTTCTTTGGGCCATGGTCTTCCTAATGGCTCAATCTCAAGTTGTGGCTGAATATTCTCTCTAGTTCTTGTTTGCCTGCCTTTCGGTCGGATTCTCTTAGTTTAGGGCGCCCATGAGGTGCTTCATTGTACTCAAAGACAAGAAATAGAGGAAGAGAGCAAAATAGCAAGAAATAAGATGATTGATAAGTCTTCGGTGCATTCAGACCCTTCCATCTGATGGACCATCAATGAGCAGTGGTAGAGATGTTGGAAGGACCCCTTCATTAGTTCTTACCTTGCTAATTCTACCGGAGCCTCTCTTGTTTTCTGAAGAAGAAGTTGCAACCATGTCCCAACCCTCTGAAACAAGCTAATAAGGCAACTACTTGTATTGGATGTTATCTGTAACTAGGAACTTCAAGCTGACCTTGTGTTGCAATGGAACAGTTTGTTATTACAAGTGACCTGGCATTGTAAACCAGTCAAACCATATGTATTCAAATCTTCTAATAATCTTGTTCGAAACTGATGAAGAAATTGTCCTTAACAACATAGTTCATCGTCGCATAACCGTATTTACAATCTCATCTCTAAGTATGATGCAGTACACCAAAAATATCACAACAGGTACAAAATAATATATGCACATTCCCGGCTTGTAAGTTTTATATACACTAATAATGGAGGGTCATGAATCATGATATAGTGAACGGCCTCAGGAACTGTACCACTTATCAGCAAAAAAAAACGAGTGATCTCCACCTCAGACTCTTGCTTTACTACCCAGCATTAGTTGGACAGGTATTGGACATTATTGGTTTCAACTGCATGGGAAGGGAAAGGATCTTCCTATCTATCGAGCTGATCGGGTATCCTGCAGGTCATAAAATGCTCAGGAAGAAGCTGATAGTGAAGAAGATGGTAAAAGAGAAGTACTGTCTTGCTGTCTAAGAAATCTTAATCTGGTAATCTACTATGCAGATAGAGTAATTTTATCAGTTTTAAATAATTCGACCATCTGGACCAAGTGGCACCTCTGCCTTAATCTAGACTTGCCAAGTGGAGGTAACCATTTGCAGAGAGTAAGGGTAACACTCCAATGTATTGCCTCTAAAGGACTAACAGTTGCTTATAAGTAAGGCATGTGGTGTCACACTGTCACATTTTCAACCAAAATGTTATATATGTACTAGAGATCTTTAAATTTCCTACTATGGTGCAATGTTGTGTGCAATGAAATTTCTTCTTACGAAGTTTTTATAACAGCATTTGTGAGTTCATGACTTATATGTCAAAGTGTGTGCATGTGTGGTACTTTTGTGTGGGATGGATATGTCCATGATAAACAAAGGACTCACCGAACGATAAGGAAAGTCTTCTGCCTCGAGCATATGAACAATTTGCCCCATTTTTGGTCGCTTATGGACATCTAAATCTATACAGCGGAGACAAACCAACATTGCCCTCTTCAAAGCTCTTGGAGGGGGCTGAACTTCTATCAATGGATCTAAAATATCCTCCCCACGGCGACTTGAGATCATTCCTTTAAACCAATCAACCAGGTTCATCTGATGCACCAATCAGAACAATTATGATATGGAAGCAGCTCTTTTAGCAAGCAGAAAATGGAAAGTTGATTTTACCTCTCCAGCTGGTCTGGAATAGTCAATTGGGCTTCTCCCTGTAATTATCTCCATAAGTAGAACACCAAAACTATATACATCACTCCCCTCATTAAGCATACCTGTACTTGCATACTCTGGAGAAACATATCTACAGCAATTATAAAAAAGAATCAATACTACATAGTAGAGACACCAACTGGATTCACATCAATGAAACAAAATTTTACGATTTGAGCGAGAACTAACCCGAATGTCCCCATTACACGTGTAGTCACATAACTTTTCTCGGGTCCCAAGAGCTTGGCCAAACCAAAATCTGACACTCTTGGGTTCCACTTTCTATCCAGAAGAATGTTGCTGGATTTTATATCACGGTGCACCACTTTGGGTTCTAACCCTTCATGCAAATAGGCCAGCCTGTGAGAGGAAAGTTGCAATAAGTTGATCTAATGCTGAAAGATGGAAAATAAATGCAGAAGCAATGGATTATAAGGGAAAATGAAAAGCATTTTGAGGTAACTTATAGCTAGCTGTTCTTTCAAACATCAGAACTGCTAAACTGGACAAGGAGAAGAGATAATTGGCATACCCTTTTGCCGTTCCAATGGCTATCTTCATTCTGATATCCCAAGTCAGAGGGCTGACAGGCCCAACATCACCGTGCAACCACTGCTCCAAATTCCCATTGTCAATATATTCATATACAAGCATCCTTTAAGTCAAAACAAGTCCCATGGACATATTGTTAGAAAACGAGCAGTTTTGGCCTCATTTAAGCGAAAATATTGAAGCTGGAGTTACCTTTGAGCACCTTCTGCACAATAACCAATTAGACCAACCAAGTTCTTATGCTTTACTTTTCCTATGGCTTCCACTTCCACCTTAAACTCTGTCTGAGCTTGACCCCTATATATAATTTTACAATTAAGCAAGTAAGTTAACATGCTAGCCCGCATGTTCATATCAATTGAATTAGCAAATGTTCTGAGTACTATAATGTCCAGTTGAAAACTTAATGCCATTTAATTGTGCATGCAATATCTCACCTACCCTTTTAGTTTAATTGGAAAATTGGAATCTTTTGATGATAAGGTCTCACAAACATTTTGACCAATCAAAAGTGGTAACAAGCAACTGTATAGAGCATAGCATCATAACAAGAGGCATGAACACAAGTTTGGAAAAGTTTTTTAAAGTATAACACAGGTAAAAAAGAGAAAGAATGAAGAATAAAGTGGTTAAAGCCTAAACTAATCAAGTTCTTTTCCTAGTACCACGGAACATAGGCAGTCACTTTTTGTTTCTAATTAAACAAAGCATATGCCATTCAATCAACCACAACGGTGCTAATTGTACAGCCCTATACACAATTACGTACAAAAACGGGCAATGTAGAACTGTAGAAGTGTAGATGATGCAACAGCAACACCCAAAATATCAACATATTTTTCTTTTCTTTTTCTAATTTTACCTAGTGTCGCTAAATTTTGTTCGTTAAATGATTAGACTGTATTAGACCTCATTTGATCTAGTGACATATTATCTGATATTTATGTTTGATGAACCAAAAATCAAATTTTCCTCTTCCCTAGTATATGCCACGCGGTAAATTGTGATCACTGGAATCTCTGTACCAGACTACAGCTTAAGCTTTGTCTGAGAGGAGAAGACAAAACACGAAGTTGACACAGATCCATCATCCAAGGAATAGGTTTTAACTGTTTTTTTTATTCTTATTTTTTACTTTCAGCAAAGATATAAACCCAGCTTCTAAATCCTTCCCCTACCAAGCTAGAGCTCATGTGCGACTAGATAAACTAACAGAAATATAAACTATCCAAAGTCCAAACATGCATGTCAGAAGGAATTATATTACTTCATCAGACCAAACAAGAAAGAGTATTATTGATCCTTGCTTGGATCTAAGAAAACGTGATCGTCTTCATCAACCAATCTAAGAACATTTGAATTTTCGTAGAATAAAGAAAAATTGGAAATATTTCAAAAAAAATCCAAGTGAAAAAAAGGGACGTACTTGTTATTATGAAGGTTCTTGACGGCGACAACAGAGCCGTCCTGCAAGGCTCCCCGGTAAACGACGCCGTATCCGCCTTCTCCAATCACATTCTCTGCCGAGAATCCACGTGTCGCATCCTCCAGCTCTTTCAGGCTATACCACCGGCCCCACCCGAACACGTCACCCTCTCGGCTCCTCTCTTTCCCCTTCTCAACATCCAAACTCGGTAACACATCAGCTCCCTTGGACTTTTCGTTTCCGGTTTTACCCTCAGCGGCGGCGGAAGGAGGAGGAGGATCCGGACGAGGCTGCGGCTCCTTGATCTCGGCGATCTCTTTGGAGACGAGAGGGATGGAGCCGGAGCTGTGTTTCACGCGCATGCGGCGGGAGAGGCGACGCGCGCGGAGGCAGAGGAAGACGAGAAGGAAAGCGGCGAGGATGGCGGCAAGGAGGATGGCGATGACGACGTAGAGCTTGAGGTTGAGGAGCTCCGTTTTGGAGGTGAGCTTGTGGGAGAGGGAAGTATCCGGGGACGGAATCTCGTCGTCGACAGCCGACATTGTTTCCGGCGAGGTGGAGGGATTGAGGTGTGAAAAAAAAATTGGAGAAGGAAGAGAGAGGAGTGTTTGGTGTGAAGAAGAGGAGGAGGAGGAAATGGCTTGAAGTTTCGACCAAAAAAAAAAAGGACTTGAAGTTAAAGTCGAGTTAGGAAGAGGATTTTGGTTGAAAGAGAGAGGAAGTGAGAGAGAGTGCGGTTTCAACGGACACTAAAGCGAAAGGTGAAAGTTAAGTCTAAAACTCAAGTGTTGGGTTTTGGGTTTGCTGTTCGAGATTATTACGGAGATGCCACTGTGACAGGTCAAGAATTTAAATTATCTTTTTAACAGAATAATTATTGAGTGTTTAGGGGTCGAGTTTAGTGATTGCGAATTGGCGAGGTCAACGGTCAACGGTCAACCCAACCTCAACTAGCTAGCAGAGTCTTTTATTTATGTGTAAATAATTCCGCATACACGATGTGTAGTGTAAGTATATCGAATAATATTAGTTATTTATAATAATTTAAATGTAAGGACATCATGAATATATATTATGTTTTTTAATTTTAACTGTTCATGTATGTATGTGTAGATACACGTCGTGTACCGAAGATATTTATTTACAAACTGCTAAAAAGATGTGTCTGATATATTGGGTTAGAGAGTAAGACGTAACGGCTTATGAAATGTATAGTTAGTATGATTTCTTAGGTGGACTTTTAGTGTATGTTTTATGTATAACGTAGAGCGCTCCTCCTCTTATATTTAATATAAACAGGTGGATTATATTAGTCACTTGGTACTCTTTAGCATACATCATTTACGATATAAAAGGTAAAGTTATTAATTCATTGAAAAAAAAAATAGTTAATTAAATTTAGATACTCATTTGAGTTGACTGTGATCATTATTAGTTAGTTGCATTTGAGATACTTTACTTCAAACTTTTCATGCATTGGAGATGATAGGATTATCAATTGGTTTGGTTATAAGATTTATATAATAACATGTAGGGAAATGAGGAAACGGTGCTCCTAGAGTTTTCATTGTTACTACGATTAGAACAAAGCGAGGAAGGAGCTCTGAGTGATCAGTTTCAATCTTCTTAGGCGCTCGACAATCGACATGCAGTTAGCTCCCTCTTTGTGTATCTGGGATCAAGGGCCCAGCTAACGCGTTCAAATCTCCGTTAAAATATTCATACGGTAATACTAGAATTTTCCTATTAACATTACTTTTGTAGAGTTTGCTAGATCTCTGTGTGACCATATAGGGTAGGTGTTGTATCTCCTGGTCGAGACCTATTAGAATGTAGATGGTTTACATTATTGTATAACAATGTGACAATGTCTAGCTCAATCGTTATACTAGTATACATACGTTGATCTAAACCAACTTCATATAACAGTAAACTAGTTTCACTTAATAAGTTATCCCTACAAATGATTAACATTCATAATCACCAATAAATTTACAAAGTTGTTACATACATGCATTGCGCGCATGAAACTAGCTAGTTTAATATGTTAGTATCTACTGTAGTAACGTCGCACATAATTGTTGATAGGTTCTCTATCATCATGCATATATATGCATGAAGATATATATATCTATATATATATATATTATACGCTAAGCACATGCCACACGTACATAATTAGCAAGTTGGAAAGACAACAAGATCAACCACTTGGATTCTATTTTTTGTGGGATGTTTACAAGCAAAGACATTCATATAGTTTCTGTATTTAAAAAGATTAGAGCTAGGTAACACCTCTTTGTCACCTCCCTTTGAAACCAAAGATTCTAATTTAGTTTCAACTACTCTAATTTAACAAAATGGGCAGTGACTCTTTTTCGTGTTACGTACATAATCTATATATACGTTTCATATATAATATTTGAACGGATTTGCCTTGAACGAGTTTGAGGTAGGAGGTGACTGTCTAATGTAACTCACTACCTAATTAATTATTGGTTGTACGTAGTTCTTGGACCTTGCTCATCGTCGAGAGAATAGTAGTTTGATATGAACATGGGCATGAACATATATCTGGAAAGAGTTGTCTGTTCAAACGAAGAAAAAGAACAGAGCTTTTACCCGGCGAAAGGTTGCTTATTAGTGAATTTCTTCCTCAATTCCAAGTGGCACCTAACCTGCATGTATAAACCTCTTCCGTGGAAACTTATGTATATATAGTTTCAAACCATTTTATTTAGAGAAATAAAATCCACATTTTTTAAATTGTAATCTATACACCTATTTTTTTTTTTAGTAACTTAGATTTTATCTTTAGTGACATAAATTTTATCTTTATATGATAATGATTACTAAATATGAAAAGTTGATGTGTGGATTACAATTTAGGATGTGTGAATTTCACATCCTTTTATTTACGATGACCTAAATTAATTTGATCGGTTCGCGTGACATGGACACGTTGATAAGATTAAGATGATTTACCATGATCTTATTTTTCTCTCTGTCGACCATACATCTGCTAGGTTGTAATGTCGCAATGTTTTGGATCACAGTGGTAGTCCGTCGTCACATAATAATTACTGTCCCTGCAAACCATCTCAAGTTATTTAGTAAGGTTAAAATTTCTGATATGTTTTGTTTGTTTGTGGGGAATTGTTATATAAACTTTTTACCAGCTCTAAATCAAGCCATCAAGGGATTTGAGAGTTTGGACTTTTGAGGGAAGAGCGTGGGAGGAGCGGAGGAGGGTCCGGCAGCATTAATAATTAATTTGAAGTATTCGTGAGTGAGTGGGAGCACGGCACCTGACAAATAATGTAACGAGGGAAGCTTCTTTCAAGGAGTTCATGAGCAAAATGTTTCAACACTTAAATGCCACTCTTCCAAACTTGTCTTCTTTCCGTGCCAATTCAATATATGATAGTAACAAGTGATAGCGGATTATGGTAGCGGATAAATTGGCCAACTATGATCACGCATATTATTTCAAAATCGTATATAGATCAATGAGATGAGGACCACTAAATTGATGACTAGTTGAAAACTTTTTCGTTTTATCATGTTTTCGATCACATATTTATATCTCGATCGTCTAGTTTGTAGATATATATATATATATATATGAGTAGATCATCTTTACAAATTTTTATTAAAATTGAAAATCGTTAAGACATTCATAAATATGATTTACCGATTATAAACTTGAACGGCTCATGTTTGACAGATTTGGATCGTCTATTGATTTGATTTAGTTCGATAGTTCAATTATTTAACAATCACCAATTTAGCTAAAAATTTGTAAAAGTGATATACTTATATAGACCTAAAAACTGAACGATTAAAATGAAAAATGTAATTGAAAAGTGGGTGTAATTGAACGATTAATGAGAAAGTCCTAAACTAGTTTTTAATTAAATATTGCTCATTAGAACCCTCCCATAGATCAATTATTATTTTTCTTGTGTTTTGATTTTTTTATTTATTTTTATCAAATAGTAACTTCTTTCAGAAGGAACGTGTTACAAAAGGATGAGGATGGGAGTAAGAGTGTAAGACCCCTTCCAAAGGAAGGGAGGACTAGACTTCGGGCTGGAAGTTTGTACTGACACAACTATGAACAAAATAAGGGCGAAGATAAACTAAGAGCTTCTTGAGCAAGGGCAACACAATTACCATCACGTCTCACAAAAGAACCCTGTACAAGAGGGAGAAAACTGAAGTATTGTTGAATTTCGTCAATAAGATGGCCTTCTGGGCTTAAATCAGGGGAGCTATCCTGAACAACATTGATGACTAACAGAGCATCACTCTCGAAGACAAAATAGAAACCTAGCTAGTTGCCAAGCAAATTTAATACGGTGGAGGAGAGCAAGAGCCTCAATAGCTAGCGGAGTTAGGTGTCCCTGGACGGGAGGTGCTAAGGTTCCTCTCAACATAGCTTACAGGCTCCATCAAAGTTAAGTTTAACTCGTCCAGTCGGTGGAGGTGTCTAGGATGTTGACTTGGGGCAGGCGCCATAGCGGGCAATGGAGAGGAAGAAGCATGTTGAAGATATGTCACCCGCCAATCACGAGCCAACCAGATCAACTTTAGCGAAGAATAATGCAGCTGACCAAATCTATGTAGATTCCGGTTTTTCCACAACCACCATAATAAATAGGATAATGACTCGAATTCCTACTCTGCAGCAGTGAGAAATACTTGATGCACTAAGCCCATCATAGAACTTGGGTGCCAATGGTTACGAGCAGTAGATAGGAAGGAATGTTTCCAGACCTGTTTGGCTGCACTCCCAAACGACATGGATAGCAGACTAAAAGGAGTAACCACATTTCCAACAACTAGGATCCTCTGTAATCTTCCTCTTGAATAGAGTGCTAGCCGTAGGTAAAAGTTAAGTTATTGATAGCTCGCCATAAGAATTTTTTTATTTTAGGTGGAAGTTTCCGGCTCCAGAGTTTGTTCCAAAACTCGTGGCAACTGTTATGACCAGGGCTCGCAACATCCGACTATGGTCTAGGTTTAGGGTTAGGGTTTATAGAGTATAGGGTTAGTGTTTAGAGTATAAGGTCTAGGGGTCAAGTTTAGGGTTTAACAAAGACCCTAATAGGAGAAGAGTCAAATAAGTTTATATATATATATATACACACACAATTCTTATCAGGTCCAAACATCCTTATTTATTTAAAAGGTACGGATTTTGCCAATAGAATCACTTTTTGGTCATATTTTTCGATCATAACCAACTAGTATCTAGATATAAATGACATGATTATCTATGCAAAATTTCAGCTAATTTGGTGATCGTTAAAGTATCAAAACTCTGATTACAATAAGGTATCACCAGCTAATTTGGTGATTGTTTGCTCGATGTGGAGACTGTCCTCCCTTAAGGAAGTTCAAGCAAGAGGTAATTGATTCTTGGTTACCTTTTCTAATGAATGAGATCCCAAAATGGTGAAGACGGGAAGCCTTTGGGGGTACCAGAGAACTATGATCCTGTTGAATGACTATGATGGTTTCTCAAACATCATGACAGTGCCACTAGACTTCGTACGGATCTGGGTTGAGATCTAAGGTCTTCCGGTGGCGCTGATGACCGCTGCAACTTCTTGTCTAATGTGCGTGCCAATTGACCCTGTGCTCCAAGTTGACAATGTTGGAATCTAACATGGTGTTGCTAAGGTTCGTTTGAGTTTGTTACGTTACCGCTCAATACACCGGTTGGAGAGGCGAATTAGGGTTTTTTTTTTCAGTTGATGTGATTGTGGTGAAATTCTGATATGAGAGACTTCTGGACAGATGTCAGACATGTATGATAATTACCATGGTGACCTTGAGTGTCCATAGGCGAGAGAGACTACCCCATTGTCGGAGACACTGACTTCTGATGGCAATGGCTTTAGTGCCCCCTTATAGTTGTTAAGGCTAATCAGCCCTAAACCCTAACTGATCTGGCCCTTTCTTTGGCACCTCTTTTCACCAAGGAGCGCAGACAAGTGCAAATTCGAGAAGTGGAACCCTTCCCTTCTCAAGCGAAGGTCGTCGGTGGGCTACGCAGCAAGGAGGAGGCTGAATAGGAGGTGGAGAAAAAACTACGCCATGCCCTAACACTGGTTCCTTTCCCTTGGCACTACAAGAATTTTTTTTTTAATTATTTCAACATATATACACACTGTCATATATCGATCGATCATGCATCAATGCAAGCAATCCATTAATTATATTATCCTCACAAGTATAAGCAACATTCCATCAAAATTGGACCGGCAAAGTCGTCGGAAAGTTCGTCGGAAAAATTGGCTAAATGAAGAAAGTAGATGAACTAAAGTAGTTACATACCAATTAGGAGAGAAGTAGCTCTTGAAGATCGATCAAAGTCATGAAGAAAAGCTTCCTAAACTCCATTTGGATCGGATGAAATCTGTGAGGCGGGGGGGGGGTGGAGTTGAATATGTGTTTTCTTCTGGGCATAGGTTGTATAAATGATGTGGTTTACTTAGCCGACGAAATTTTTTGTCGCCTAAGACAAAAGCCGTCGGCAAAGAAATATATTCGTTCTGTGTTGTGTCAAGGAATAAAGGCATTTCTTAGACGACGAAACAAGGCGTCGGCTAAGAAAGACATATTCGTCGCCCAAGAATTACTTAGCCGACGACACAGGGTTCGTCACCCAGGTCTCACTTAACCGATGGACAAAGGTTCGTCGCCCAAAACCACCTTTATCGACGGAACTAGATGACGAGACATTTTCGTCGGTTAGGAAGCTCTTAGTCGACGAAGGTTGTTGATAGTCAGTTTTCGTCGCTCAATATTTACTAAGCCGACGGAAAATGGTTCGTCGCCTAAGACCAACCTTACCGACGAAAACGTGTCGTCGCCTAGGAAGAACTTAGTTGACGGAGGGTGTCGACAATCAGTTTCCATCACCTAAGAGTTACTAAGCCGACCAAAAATTGCCGACGGAAAATATTCATCGCCTAGGATTTACTAAGTCGACGGAACTTAGACGACGAAAGCTGTTTCGTCAGATAGGAATATCTCAGTCGACGGACGTCCTTGACAATCATTTTCAGTCGCCTAGATAGATCTTAGGCGGCGGTTGTGGTGTCCTATACGATGGTTATGTTTCCGTTGACAAAGATGAAATTAGCCGACAAAATTACTTTTTTCATCGGTTAAGACGAAATTTCCTGTAGTGTGGTCTCTGCGGAATTAGGGTTTGTTGTTAGTGCCAATGATGAGTTGGGGGTGTTCAAGACTGGAAAGTCCATGAAGAAACGAGGTCGTCCTCGTGGCAGCAGGAACAAGAAGATCAAGCCAGCGCTGCTGTAGGTTGGAGCTGAATCGGGTGGAGAGACAAGCGGCCTCGAGGTGGAGGCAGGAGGGATTAGTTTCCTACTCTCACCATGAAAGATCCCTACATAACTTTGAGCGGTTTTGTTTACGCACTTTGAAGGAAATGTACACCTTAAGGCTTTAGGCCTCAAATCAAAGTGTTATAATCTTCCATGCTTAAGGTTATGTAGGTTATTTTGCTTTTTAGGAGATTTAAATAAACCTATTTGGATACTAGCTAGTTTTTTAAGGAATTTTATTTGCTTTCTTTTTTATTTGTAGTTTTCGAACTTCTAAGCATGGTATTGTAATTTAGAGTTATTTCCGGACTTCTCTAAGTCTGACCTAGTATGGTCATATGATTAACATCAATGGAGCAAATCCGCTTATTTTTCAAAGTAAAAAGACAAAGAAGCATAACTTTGAGTGGTTTTGTTTATGCACTTTGAAGGAAATGCACACCTTAAGGTCTTAGGCCTCAAATCAAAGTGTTATAATCTTCCATGCTTAAGGTTATGTAGGTTATTTTGCTTTTTAGGAGGTTTAAATAGACATATTGGGATACTAGTTTTTTAAGGAGTTTTATTTGCTTTCTTTTTGATCCGTAGTTTTTGAACTTCTAAGCAAGGTATTATAATTTAGAGTTGTTCCACTACCAGGACAAGCACTTTAGTCGACGAAAAATTTTCGTCGGCCTGTTATCTTAATTCGTCGGCTAAGATCTTAGCCGACGAAGGCTCGTCGGCTATAGTGTCGTCGGGAAAAGCTCGTCTGTGATGACTTTAGCCGACGAAATTTTTTTTTCGTCGGCTATAGTCCCACAGTTAGCCGACGAAAAACATGTCGTCGGTTTTTTTCCAGACTTTAGCCGACGAAACAATTAATATATTCGTCGGCTAAAGT
>NC_020495.1:4584521-4589895 GCF_000184155.1 Fragaria vesca subsp. vesca | reverse complement strand
TAGCATGAGTCTGACTCGTAGCGCCGTTACGCTTCCGGAAAGGTATCACAATAGTCAATCAGACACCAAACGCCAAATCTGCAGCATAGTGAATAGTAAGGGTAAGTCAACTATCGGCACCGAGACTTTACCGGAATACTGTGATTTTTCAACCGTAGTCGTATTTCACCGTTCTGGTCATATCTTATTTCACGACTTTTTTTGCGTTTGAAGGTTCTACGTATAGTTTTTTTTTCTCAGATGAGTTGTTGTCTAGATCTGCAAATATAAGGCACTTTAGCCGACGAAATTATATTTTTTCGTCGGCTAAAGTTTAAAAATTTCGTCGGCTAAAGTTTAAAAATTTCGTCGGCTAAAGTCCACTTTAGCCGACGAATTTTTTTTCGTCGGCTAAAGTCCATTTTAGCCGACGAATTTTTTTCGTCGGTTAAACTTTTAAAAATTTCGTCGGCTAAACTTTTAAAAATTTCGTCGGCTAAAGTTCACAGACTATAGCCGACGAAAAAAATGATTCAGCCGATGAAATATTACTTTCGTCGGCTAAAGTTGACCATAGCCGACGAAAATTTTAAATTAGCCGACGAAAAAAAATTCGTCGGCTAAAGTGGACTTTAGCCGACGAAAAAAAAATTCGTCGGCCTGGTTTTTTTATTTTCGTCGGCTAAAGCCTTTTTTCTGGTAGTGTTCCCGGGGTCATATGATTAATAACAATGGAGCAAATATACTTATTTTTGAAAGTCTCTCTGCTGAACATTGTTGAAGTGTAGCCTCTCCTAAAATTTAACTAAAGAGCTCAACTAGAGAGTCCCATAGATACACCCTCAAAAGTTGAAACTTTAATGTAACTGAATAATTCTTTTGTAACGGTATCAACCCCTAGGTTGAGCTGAGAAAGGAAAGAGGAAGAAAATACAAGAAGAAAAGGAAAATTGCAATTTCATTCATAGCTGCTGTTTACAAGGTTACGACTTAAATACTCATCAAGTCCCCGGTAGGATGCTGACACTTGTCTTGCATCTAATAACTAAGGAACAATATCTCAAACCCTAGCGGTAAAAATATAATATCCCTAAAGCCCGTGCGAAACAGGTGCACGGTAAACATAAATGCACGGTAAACATAAAGTAAAATTGAGAATAAACAATACGGTGCGTTTTAGGCACGACAACTTCTCATAATTACATCAGGACTCAACTCACTCTCATGACATCTTCAACTAGAGATTCCATTAGAACTTTTTGCCTCTTCTTTGGCGCAAATTCGTTCTTACAGAAGAAATAGCGACAAGCTTCATATTCTCCAATTGGGAATCTGTTGGGTTGGAGAATGGGTTCGAGAACATTGATATTTGGCTAAAATATATCCAGAATTTAGAGATGACATTCTTCAAGTCATTGGCTATAAGAACAAAAGCTTCAACATTTGTGAGGGACTTGACATTGCTTGTGGAGATGGGTAAGTTAGAGAAAGAGCTAAATGTAGCTGCCCAATCTAAAAGTTCTTCTCCACAAATATCGCCTTTCCCAAGGGACTTGATAGATGTAGAGACTTGATTACTTGTACGATACGACAACACAATGCCTTGTGTGATGAAGATCGTCTTAGTAAGTGGTTCTCCCTCTCGAAATATATCGTTGCCTTCTGTGTAGCTCACTGGCTTAAGATTATCAAAAATTGCCTTGAAAACTTGTATATTCTGGATGTAATCCCTTGGTAGCTAGCTTAATCCAAAAAAATAAACAAATGAAGAGAAATAGATAAGTATTGATTGTCAAACAAGGAATGTTAGACTACAAAAGAGGGTACGTTGGTAAAAGAATTTACTTTGTTCATCAACATGAACGAGCAAAGTTCTCTCTTCATAAAATTTTTCTGTTCGGACGAAAGAATAGAGAGGATACTCTCCAAATGAACATCTTTATTTGGCTCAAGTTTTCTATGCACATCACGCATGATCTTTGTCCTCATAGGCTTACCGATGCCATTCCTTGATAGCCACAGTTGTACCTCCAGATCTTTCAGTTTCATCAGCCGTATAGCTTTCATCTTGGATGATGTTCTAGTTACCAACTGCAAACATATCTAGCACAAGTAAAAAGTTACACATTAACGTCAATTCTTTTTCTTTTTCTTTATCTTTCTCAACAAGTAATGATTGCTACACTTTATATGCCTAAAGTTATAATATCGGAGCAAAATAGTCAAATTTTTCTCCAACATAGAAAAATTTCAAGAACTAGCTAATTATCCAAGCTGTTGGAGTTTCTCAAAATCGGAAAAGTTTCTCGCAAGGCATACGTACATTGTACATGCATGAACATTAGTAATAGTAAGTACCAACCTTCAAATTTGAAGTAAGATACAACAACACTAGTAGCAAGCCACTAATTGCAATAAACACCGCAAAGATGTTTTCCCATGTATAGATACTAGTGTCGAGGTTTTGTCCAAGAGAACTGCATAATCAAAATGTACAAGTTTAGGAATTACAATATGAGTTCACTCTAATACACATATAGTAGGAATAGATTCTAAAACCCTCAAGTTCAATACAGTGCTAAAGGTCTCAAACTTAGCGTAGTAAATAGAATAGGCGATTACCTTAAATTTCGCAACCCCCACCAGAAACAGTGGAAGAACTTCTTTGAAAAATTTGTTGACTCCAAAACTTCGTGCTGAACAGCATCACGAAACATACCATAATCAAATGCATCTTGTCGATTTATAGAGCAAAACTCTTTCAAAATTGTAATGTTTTTGACTGTATGATCGTTACAGTAAAAAGTAGTAGGTTCGCATCTGTTGTCATTTCGACAAGCCTCTTTCCAGCAAGTTGCCTCTCGTTGAATAGCTAAGAAGTACCAAAAAGCTCCAAAAACCTATAATACCAAAAAATAACTGGTTAAATAAAAGCATCAAATTTAGTAGAAAAAATACTAACAATGATCAATTGAATTAATTGGAACTTACGTGACCAACAAGAATGTACAGAAAGAAGCTGAATATAGCCCCAAAATATATACGTCTTTCTGTCACTTTGTTCGGAGTTTTGATGAGTTCCATACACGATATATAAACGCGAGCAACTCGTGGCACATATTGCGAAAGTGCCAATGAAGATAGAAGCTTCATTCGGTTCAAAAAACTTGACTTGAGCAGAACAAAAATGATCACCTGGCAAGGAGGGGTTACAATGGTTTAAACCAACACTAAATATACATGCATAAGAGCATATGCACTCATTCAACACCATCAAACCATTAAACTATCAATTAAATTGCTTCCATCAATTACTATTCACTGTAAATTCCTTTTCTGGGCCTGTTTTTATGCAGCGGTGCAGCTCCGTCAATTTAACAATCACTATTCATCGATTTAATCTTTTATTTTTTGGATTTCATATATTTGGTAAGCTAAATTTTATTTGATATTGTATTTTTATTTGGTATTGTATTGAAATTTTTATTTGGTATTGAAATTGAGGAACATAAAAAAAAAAGCTGTGGGCAGATTTAAAAAGAAGAAGCTGTTGGCAGGAGCCCACGTGCGTGGGTCTCGCCAGTTGATGGCCATCACTAAGGCAAGCAAATGTTGCTTGCGTCTCTTATTTTGTGATGGTGTGGACTGGGTCCCACTCTTGCATTTGGTTTCAATTTTGCCTAGCTGCATCATTCCTTGGCATCAAACCACCAAATATCATGCATTTTGGTGTGATGGAGGGGAACCGCTGCATATGCTCTAACGAGGCATACATGCAAATAATGAGTGTATGATATACATCCCACTGATTCCATTCCAATATCATAGACAACTCGTGACATGCATATCCTTCCCCTCATGTTAACAAGAAAGATTGTTCACTAAAAGAAATACGGAGTTTGTTTACCTGTGGAATGGGAAGAACAGCAAGTAAGTCGACTACATTATATAATAGGAAGCAATAAGTCCACAGAGCCACTTCCCGTAGTTTAATGACCTTATCACGCATCAGATTTCGTGTTTGGAAAACAATATGTGCAATATAACAGAGATCTGTCACTGATCGAAAAGAAAGAGCTACTCTCATCAAAGTTTTGTGCAATCCGATGCAGATCCTGTTCCTATCAACAATAGGAATGTACAAGAACAAGGGATCAAGAGAGACCGCGAGCACACATGAAACTACAAATGCCAACTTCAACTTTGGAAGGAATGGCCGATGTTGATCAATTAGTGCCGTCCTTATGACCAAAAGAAGATTATTACAAGTTCTGCTATACCTTTCCTTGCATCTATCCAATCTCCTGAAATAGACATCATAAATATAACCTATAAGATACTAGAGGAGAAATATCAACATAAAAGGTCTTGGGAATACTGTATTTTTGGCAATGGATTCTATATTTCCTTACCCCATTTTGAACGTATCTGAAGGATGACTTTGGAGATCCATGAAATGAATATTTGACACAGAATAAGAATCCTCCACTGAAAACTCTTCAACTAACCTATGTCCTCCATTGACAACTCTTGTACTTTGTTCTTCAATTAGTGCCGGATTCAGGGATAAAGACCTGGCTAGGCTAAGACAAATTAAAGTACAGTTCAATAGTGCGAAATGTTGTGAGACTTATCACTCAAATTCATACCTACATACTCAAATTCATACCTACATAAAGAGTATATATACTAAATTAAAAAGTGCATGTTAACAATATAAACTAGCTAAGCAAGCTAGTGTTAATGTATGATGAGCCTCGCAGAAACAGTAAAGATTAAGTTCAAAAAGGCCTCAAGGGAACCAAAAACACATTTCTTAATTTTATTATAGTAGCCAAGTGTTGGTTTTGGAAACTTCGATTATTGTATGACTGGGGGTTGGTTGGTTTATTTACCCAAGTGTTGCCAGCCTTGATCTCTCTGCACTTGTTATACTGCCAGGATCACTAATGGAATGTCTCCGTGCTAGCATTGGTGGCGGCGAATATCCACTTACACAGAGTCCTACTTCTCTTGGGAGAGATTTCCTCGTTGTTAGCTCTGTATCAATACTGAAGAACACTTCCATCAGAAAATAAGAATTTTCATAGTTAAATAAGATGGAACAAATTTAAAAAATAAAAATAAAAATGACAGAATCACAGAGATGAATCGAAGAAACTAACTCGACAGTCGTACTGTCTTTGGAGCTCGCCATATATAGCTGAAGCTTAATTATATAAGATACCCAAGGAACTACCGAAGCTAGCTTCTCAGGTTCAGATTCACTATGATCAATTTCTTTGCAGAAACTTTCCAAACCCAGAGAGAGAGAGAGAGAGAGAGAGAGAGAGAGAGAGAGAGAGAGAGAGAGAGAGAGAGAGAGAGAGAGAGAGAGAGAGAGAGAGAGAGAGAG
>NC_020495.1:4560859-4584501 GCF_000184155.1 Fragaria vesca subsp. vesca | reverse complement strand
AGAAGAGGGAAGGGTATTCGTTGATTATGGTTTCCATAAATAGTGAGAGATTTACCTGGATGAGTTAAACTAGGGGGGCCATCTTCAAGGGGGTGGCGGAGAGAGAGAGAAGTCACTGTTCGATTTTATCAACTTCTGCAAGCCAATTGAGCAACCCATATATGAATGGTGCATTGGTGCGAATCAGAACAAACGAACTACGGTAGTTCTTATGGGAAGTTGGGAGCTGGCTTTGTTAGCTTCATTCACACTTACACAGCTGCTTCAATATACATGTAGTAAAATCTCCACGAAAGTGTGTAGAAACTTCTTATAGAACGAAGTCGTTCATTTCAATAGCAACACCTGCTTTGTTTCTACCTGTTTTTGTTTTCTTGGATAATCGACTGAAACAAGCTCCAAAGATTGAGAAAAGCTGCGCTAAGCTTTAATGTTATGACAACGTACACAAACTAGCATCTTCAACTTCTCTAATAATGGTTTCGTATCAAAAAAAGTTCTCACAATTACAATTGTCCATTATGATTACTTGGTCTATTTGGCATACGAGGAACAAACACATTTTTCAAAATGTTATGGCAAATGCCTGTCATTGCTACTTTCATACGGTTACTTCTTTAAATAATTATTTATCTGTTGATACATCTTACCATAAACCAAAAACATATGGTATTCCCATGATTAAGTGGCACCCTCCTGATCCTAGTTTTGTAAAAATTAATTTTGATGCTTCAGTGCAACATGGTAAAGCTGCTATTGGGTTCGTTATTCGTGATTCAGATGGAAATCCTCTTATAGCTGCTGGCCTGCTGCCAAGTAGATTAGAGATACTAGTGTGCTAGTGGTTGAAACTCTGGCTTTGAAAGAAGGTCTTCATACAACATGCCTTCAATAGATGCAATTAGTGGTCATCGAGGGAGACTCTAAGGTCCTTATTGACTGTCAATGGAAGGGCTGCTACTCCATGGTGTATTAGCTCTGTAATTCAAGATATTCATTTATTGGGTTCGCATTTTCATCATGCTTGTTACTTCCGACATGTTTACAGAGAGGTAGAATAGCCTTAATATGGTTTAACTTTGTTACTCCTGTAGTATGGTTGTCTTCCCCTTTCTGTGTCCCCAGCATTCCATTCGGATCAGCTGGGAATGGGAGTTCCAAGAGGATTTGTATGTGTTGTAGTTTTCCACTTTCTTTTATAATCGGAAAAAAAAAAAAAAACTTACTCTAGTAATGGTCAATTATATAGATTATGGAAGGTATTAATTTTCTTCACTCTTCCTAAATCTGAAGTCTGAGCATTATCTTTATATAAATTCCAAATGAAAGTGCATGGCAATTAATTGACACATGATGTGAATTAAAATATCAGTATCGGTATTTTGAAAAAATAAGAGATTGGATATATCAGGGATATCTGAGAAAAAATATCAAAAATTAAGGTAGAATTTTTTTCTGAATTTTATTGGATTTACATATAAATATTACAAAACTACAACCATCAACTTCGTCTACATAAATATGTAAGAGAGAAACCCTAGAGAGAGAGCTCTTCATCGAGAGACCATGCCTCGTCCAGCGGCGCGCCCTTACTGCGTTGTCGTCAGACAGGGCTCTAAAAAGACCTCGTGTTCGTAGAAGATGAAGCAAGAGCTATAGGGGTTGGAGACTTTGTCTCGATCGGTAGCAGGTTTTGATGGTGAGAGATTGCAGAGGGTTGAATCGGGGCTGGTGCACCTGAGATCAGAGCGCAGACGGACAAGATCGGCGTTGCCAAATCAGCATCCACCTGATGGTGGTGAATCAATGAAAGCAATATTGAGATCGGATCTTTCAGATCTGATTTGGATTTACTGGAGTGTAGACGATCTTGGAGCTTTGGCTTCTCCAGCCAGCTTAGAGATTGGAGATCGAATGATGATCTCTGAACAACGGGTTGGCTACGGTGGCAGGGGGTTGCGGATCGGAGGGAGAGAGCGCCGACAGGATGGAAGCAACATGCCTCTGATAGATTTGGCTTCATGATGGGCCTGGTGAAGTTCTTGGGCCTGTGACTTGTTCGTGGGCCCTATCTATGTTACTTTTCAAGTTTTCTAATTTTATAAGCCCAATTTTTTGGGCTACTAGGGATTTAAATTATTTTTTTTCTAGTTTATTTCCGATAATTTTCCTATGTAGGTTTGTAGGAATCTAGGTAGGTTTGATGCTTGCAGATTATTATGTTTATTTTACATCTAGATAGTGAACACTTTTTGTCATACCGCAATTGAGCACCTTGGCGACGGAAGTTTTCATAAAAAACTATCTCTATGTAGGGATAGATTATAGCTTGCTAGGCTCATCGTCGATCAGTGACAATGTACAATATAATGGTATATGAATCATCTCAATTCGTTAGGGTTTGTATCGATGTCATTCTGGCCGCAACTATTAATACAATGGGTTATAAGCTCGCCTTTGCTTCAAAAAAAAAAAAATCAACCAACTTCATCTACATCTAGAAAGAGACTTTAGGTGGTTGGAAAGACGCACTTTGGTCCCTCACTCCACATCCAGATATCCTTCGAGTGGAATACTCCTCTCTATAAATTACTCGAGATTCTCACTCTTCATTGAGATATATCTCAAAGGAATTACTTTTTTCTCAAATATTTTTAGAGGTGATTTTTCTTTATGCCCTAAAATTTTAAAATTATTTCTTTAATATATCAGAGATATTTGATAGTATTGGAGAAACATCGAAGATACGATAGAAGATAAAATATAATATTTACCCCTCTAGAAATATCGGTCCCTAAAAAAAAAGGAGATATCAGGTATATCGCAGAGATTTTAATCCTTGTATTCAACCAAAAATATATTAAATATAAAATATCAGAAAGATATGAAAATGAATATGAATACTTGTAAAAAACAGAAAGTTCAAGGAAATATCGAGGATATCGTGGATATTTTAGTTCGTGATCACAATAACCCATTGATTTGGGTAAAGAAATGGTGTTCTCGAGTTTGAACAATAGCAATGAAAAATATTTAATTTTAATAACAATTTTGATGTACAATTTTTAATTTCAATTACAAAGATATTACAAAGATATCATGAATTAATATAAATGCCCTTCAATATTCTCTTCCGCCATAACAAAATGTAATCCCCAACAACAAAGGAACGAGCATTTTCGGGAGTGAATAGATAACATTTTACTGGCTAAGCAAGTCATAACTACGTATTTCTTATAGTTTATATAAATGGTCTCTAAAACGGACGGACCGTAATAAATGGCTGCGGAGGCCCCTGGGTAGTAGCTGTTGCGCTTTTCCTTCCCTGCGAGTATAGCATGATGATCCCAAGTTACGGCAACTCCGGATGAAAGGAGAATAGGGGTATTAAGAAAAGGGATTTCCCAGGGATCTCGTGCCAGATGTAACAAAGGATGAATCCTTTTTCCTTCTCGCGAACCACGGGAGCGCCTAGCGCCCAGAGGATCAAACAAGCGTGTACACACACTGAAAAAGTGACTCTCTGGCCGCAGTTATTTAGCTGGTATCCCGAGATTGAAGAGATTGGTGACAATACTCCAGAGAAAGCGGCGCTTTCGTGTAACATGCTATGGTCTCAACGCCATCGTGCTATGAGCCGAAGAAATCATAAGATATGGGTAAGAGTTTTCGCAGATCTCCCTATTACCGGGAAACCTATAGAGGAACCCTACTGCGAGAGGGACGCCTCGCGAGCCGGGCTTCTAGAGATGAGGCCTTTTGGCGAAGCCAAGTGAATTTCGAGCCACCAAACCCTGCAACTGATGAGCTTTCTTTATCGACGAAAAGGTTTTTTTAGTTTGCATGGTCAAATCATTGATCCCGAAATTCTTTTATTCGCCTATACCTATTGTGACAAATGAATAAAAAAGAAAACGATCGAAGGGAGACGCTTTCGATCGGTCAACAATTAGGCAATACCCAGTGGATTGAAGAAGTCATGGAAATACCGCAGACGTGAAAGCTCTATCGATAGAAGCATTCTAGCCTACCTACCTTTTACTTACTACTCATGTGTCCCGGTCAGAGAACGGACCGCTTTTGCTTATAAAGATGAATCAAGTGAGAATGCGCTCCAGTATAAAATAGCGTGAGGGATGTGACCTATGTTAGGTCCATAAGATACCACAACTTTTGGTGTTCTATGATTCACCTCCTAATAATGAGTAGGTAGTTCAATCCTTTTGATTCTTCTCTTCATAGTAAACTTATGGGGGGATGCGGAGCAATAGGTCGCTATTTCACCTCCACTCTCTGACAATAGCATTCTCTCAGATCCCCCTTCTAGAAAGAAGAAGACGGAGAATGGCCGGTCTTCGTGATCCAGCATAAGTCAAAAAGCCTCGGCGCGGAATATAATCCCAAAGTACTCCAAAGCCTGCGGGCGGTGAATCTGGTTAGAATCAGCTTCAACTGTCTCAAATGGATAAGGCGATAATAACTTTGCGTCCCTCTTGCGTCGGTATTCGTTGCCATCAAATCATAGTAAGTCGGCTATCTCACTGTGAAAGGCAACTCCTAGCTCTAAGAACCTCTTGAAGAGCAGAAAGCTAGAATTCAAGTGCTGAGAGCTTGATCAAACCAATGCTCTTCACATGCTCCTCAAATGCAAGAGATTTGTTTACTCTGCCCTAGCTGCAATCTTAGCTTACTCACAGGAACTACCAGATAGCTGCTCCATCTAAACCATTATGACTCTTCTCTAACCCTACAGTTAACAAGGGGCTACATGCCTCATATCCAACTCCTAACTAGGAGAGGAAGTCCCGGGAACAAGAGCTACCATCTACTTTATTCTGCGCTTTTGCTCTCTGTCCTTCCCCTTTCCCTTTTTCAGAAGAAAAGCATTTTTTTGACAACAAGTTTTAAATCGATTTTCCAGCACTATAACTGAACTAGTACCTTACTAACCATATAATCAATGACTAAAACTATCCAGTATTGACGGCTTCTTCCCCGTCCAGAGTTTCACTTCACTAACTTGAAAGCCAGATTCCTTTTACTGACAGAATTGAGCATTGTATTTAGTTTCCTAGTATGAGGGCTGTTTTGGCTTTGGGTAGTCTATGTATACCTTCTACCTTAGAGTGCCTCGTTTCCAGTTTGCTTGAAGTGACGCATAAACGACCGTTATAATGCTGATCTCATGACTTGCTCGCCCTCATAAAGTGCCTTTTTTCTACCGCTGCGCCTTACTCTTTGCATTCAACACTACAAAAAAGAATTCAGTTAGCCATCCCAAATTGCCATGGCGCGGATTTGCCGTCGCCATTGGTCCAAGTTTCCCGACGGCAACGTTTCCGTCGCTAAATTAAAACTATTTTGCGACGGCAACTTCATGCCGTGGTAAAAAAATGAAAATTTTGCGACGGGAATGTGAAGCCGTGGCAAAAAAAATGTAAATTTTGCCACCGCGTTAGGAAGCCGTGGAACACTTTGAAATTACCACTTTTGATTTTGTCCCACCCTTTAATCTCAGCCGTGGATTTTATATCTTCCCTGAGTATAGAAGTGAAAAACCTAATCTCTATCCCTCATTTTGTCAATAGAGAAGAGAGAGGGTCTGAGACCGAGCTGCCTAGCTGCCATCCTTCAAATGGCCATCAGCCAAACGAAGACCACAACTGAATCCCCTCTCCACCCTCTTCCTCCTCCTACCTTCCATTTCAATATGCATCCACCCATTTGGTAGATCGGAATCTAAACCCTAAAATCCCCAATTCCAATTCCGGTGTGATTCATCCCTCTTTGGCCAAGCCTTTGCTTCTTCAAGGTAATATATTCTCTCCTTCTTCAATTTCGAGCTTCATTGAGCTTCAATTCGCAGCTTTGGTACCTAATTCTTCTTTTTCCTGTTTTGGGTTTTGCGAAGTACTAATCCGGCATGGCTTGCAGATCCGAAGACTTCCCTATATAATCCAACTAGACTGGTGTTGCATGTATATATGTGAACGATCACTGGTTCGATAGCATGCGAGTTATCTGTTAAACAGTTCTGCCTATGGATGATAGGTTGGGGGGTTTGAGAAGGTGTATGAGATTGGACGAATATTCAGGAATGAAGACATTTCAACTCGTCATAATCCTGAATTTACCACTATAGAGGTAATTCAATTTTCTTCTTATTTCGTTTGGTTATGTGGTTAATGTTTATGTATTTTACGCGATTAGCTACTTGTTTCATATTATTAGATATTTAACTTTCCTAATTTATCATGCGAACCTCTGATTGGTATTGGTATTAGTTTGATCTTAGATGTATGAAGCATATTCAGACTATGAAAGCATGATGAACATGACAGAGGAAATTGTTACACGGTGTGTACTTGCAGGTCACGGGAAGCTTACTCTTGATTACCAGGTGAATGTCCTTCAAGAAACTTGTGACAGAATTTTCTTGGCATAATTGTGGAATCAAATCTCTATATAGCTGGTATATATCCTTATATACAGGGGGTGGAGATACATCTTGAGTGACCATGGAGGAGGGAAACCATGCACAATCTTGTCAAAGAAGCCACTGGAATTACTTTCAATGAGTTAGGCAATGATCTTCAAGTTGCTAAAGAAGTTACTCTGAAGAACCAAGGAGCTGACCTTGATTACAAATACAAATCTTCTATTGAAGCATGCTCATCTATTGGCCACCTTCTTAATGAGGTTGACGCAAATCTATACTACAAGGTTAATGCTCATCCAGCTGCCATCCTTTGGTCTGTTTGGTTTTGGGAATTGGGGTTTTGTGATGTCGCGGACGGATAGGATAGCTTCTGATCTTAGCAGGACCTTTCTGGTTGAAAGAGACATTGAGCATGTACTATTATACTCTTATTTAGCTCCGGTTAATTTTGATTAAGCTGTTGTTTAGCTGCAAGTGTTGGATTGCTTGGCTTTGATTATTGGAAGATGTTAGATATTAGCTGCAAGTGTTAGATTCAGTAGTATTGTTTGGTGTAAGGTATTTTAGTGATGATTAATAATGATCATACTTGGTTTGTTATTATTTGCATTTCGTTGGTTTGCGGAATTGTTTCGAGTCTTAGTTGTTGAATTAGCTGCTCTTAGTTACATTGATGGTTACAGTTACATTGATCAACAAGCTAAGTTGCTAGTTATTTTCTTTTTTTGCTGTGCTTGTTTCTATATATGCTGATCCTATTTTATTAGTGACAACGGATATTCTCAATATATGTGGTATACTTGTGGAAAAATAGAATATACATAATTGGGGGAATATGCACTACTACAAAAAAACTTTCAATGACAGTAAATTAATGACGTTTGCCCGAAAACGTCATCGTATGTTATTTTTATGACGTTTTCAGAAGCAAACGTCATAAATCTAAATTTATACTTTCTTTTATGACATTTTATGACCGTCATTGTAGGTCTTGATTTTTAATGACGGGTATCGACTGTCATAAATTTTATGACTTTTTAGAATCGTCATCATATATATTTCTATGACATTTTTCAAACGTCATGCTTGAAATATTTTATGACAGTTTTCAGGAGTCATGAAATCATTCGGCCCAATTGTTCGATGACGTTTTTCATGTGTCATTAATTTCGGGATGGGTTATGACTCTTTCCCAACGTCATAAAATCTTTTGGCCCAAATTTTTGAAGACCCCGCTTGTTGGAATTTTCACTTGGCGCCTAACCCAAATTTCTGGCGCTCAATTGTCCTTTTTAATTTTTCTTTCCTTTTTTGGTTTACCCAAATAAGATGAGATTTGTTTTAAGCCTTGTAAGAAAAGATTACTCATTATCTTTTAACTATTTGTGTTGAATATAGCAAATTACCTCGTTCCGGATTTATTACGCCCCCATCGAATCGGTCAACCTTAATTCAATCTTTTTTTTACACGAAACGCGGTTGACCAACATCGTACGAGACCCTAATTTGCCCTGTTTTCGAACCACAAGCTCGTATATATGAGATTTAGGAACCCATGTGAAAATTTTGTTAAATTGACAATTCAGTGATTAGGCTCCCCTTAGGAGCGCTTAAGTATAATTAGGGTTGACCACTTTTATTGGGGCACAAGCGTTACCGGAAGTTTGTGATTTTTCAACCCCAAATGTATTTCACTGTTCAGATCACATCCTATTTCACAAGATTTTTGAAAATTTTACTTCTTCAGTATAGTTGTTTCACAAGAATTCACACTTCCATATAACCTATTAAATAAGTTATGCCGCTTTAGCGAGCATGAGACGGTCTAAAGTCATAAATATGTGAAAATAAAAATTTCACCGTCCGATGTAGTCATGGTAATTAAATATGCCTACTGAAAAAAATTCACCCCGTTTCGGATTTGTTACGCCCCCCATCGAATCGGTCAACCTTAATTCAGCCTTGTTTTTTTTTACACAAAACGCAGTTGACCTACATCGTGCGAAACCCTATTATTCTTAATTTTTGAACCACAAGCTCGTATATAGAGATTTAGGAACTCATGTGAAAATTTTGTTAAATTGACAATTTGGTGATTAGGCTCCCCTTAGGAGCGCTTAAACATAATTAGGGTTGACCACTTTTATTGGGGCACAAGCGTTATCAGAAGTTTGTGATTTTTCAACCCCAAGCGTATTTCACTATTCTGAACACATCATATTTCATAAGATTTTTGAAAATTTTATTTATTTTGTATAGTTGATTTACAATGATTCACAATTCCATATAATCTACTAAATAAGTTATGCCGTTTTAGTAGCCACGTGGCGATCTGAGGTCATAAATATGTAAAAATAAAAATTCCACCATCCGATGTAGTCATGGTAATTAATTAGGCACACTGAAAAAAATTCACTCTGTTTCGGATTTGTTAAGCCCCCCATCAAATCGGTTAACTTTAGTTTCGTCTATTTTTATTTGGTTTTCTGAAATTAGAAATTCCTTATTCTAAAAAATAAATAAATTGAAACTTGAAAAAATAATTTCAGCCATAAGATCTTCCTCATATTTGATCCCCGCCCTCGGTTCAAACTATAAAAGGGAAAATAGGTCAGAACCCTAAGGCTAGATTTTGAGAGAGAGAGAGATATAGAGGGAGAGGCAGACCGTGCCACTCAGCCCTCTCTCCACCATCTCTAAATCCTACTCCGAAGACCCCTCCTCGACGACTCCTCCCTCCAACTCCACCACCTCGACGTCCTCTCCTCCAAACCAAACCCTATCCGAGCTCTTTCACCTCCTCCTGATCCACATCTTCTTCTACAACCAAAGCCAGAATCAGCGACCCCTTCTCCTACTCTCTCCTCGCATGCTTCACCATCGAAGCGGCGCGGCTTGGACCTTATCGGATCAAAGCCCAAAACACAACCCAGACCGACCTCGGTCTCGATTGCTCTGCAGCGACAGAGACCTCCGACCGCTCCGTCCGTCGTCCGGCCGCCTCCCGACGCAAGGCTGGTGTCCACGCCTTCGTCTCGCCGTCCTCGACCTCCCTATATTCTTCGTTTGCAAAGAGGAGCTCCAGAGAGTGAGAATCGAAGGAGAGAAGGAATTATGGGTTTTCGGTCGAGTTCGTGATTCCGGCCACGGCGGCGAGCGTGACTGGTACTGGTATTGGTAGCTTCATCTCGGCCTCGTAATCCTTCCTATAGTCTCGTTTCCGTCGATGGAGCTTCGGTGAGAGAGAATCGAAGACGGGAAGCTTCTGAGTTTTCCAGCGAGAGTTCTGTGTATTCCGGCCACCGGCGAAGGCAAGTGAGGTATGAAACTTGATCTTCTCGTCGAGCTTTACCTTTTTGTATAGTTGAATTCAAGTTTGGTTGGGATTTAAAGAAGTTAGGTTTTGGCAGTGGAGGATCGCCGTGTGTGATACTGTTCACGGCGGCGGCGGTGGTTGTAGGAGTTGCTTTATGGTTTTATTAATTTACTGATTATGAACAGGGACGGAACTAGGGGTGGGCTGGGGTTTGCTGCAGCCCACCTCATTTTTTTGGGAAGAAAATTTGAGTACATGTTTAGCATAGCTTTGTTTATCTTGAATAGAAATGCTACTTCGTCTAATTCTTTCCGGTCTTCTTCGTTTTCCAGCAACATATATATAAACCATCTGCCTCTTCTTTTTATTGTACAGTTTCTGATGTCTGCTGCTACTGATATTTTGTTGTAACTTATTTTACTAATCTTGTAAACTTTGTCATTTCGATAGGTTGCTATTCTTGTTTCAGTAAGCAACCTGCCTAGCTTCATGCCCCTTTTTTGTTTGCTTTGCATAACAAAATCCACCGCTCCATGGCAAAAGCTTAATTAGATTCATCATTGCTTTGGGTCAACCTTTGGTCTCTAGTTTCTAATCGCAAAGCATGTACTTTGACTTAACATATGCCTTTTCCTTTCAAATCGATAGGTGAGACTTTTTGCTGTACTTTCCATTGTTTGATGTGTTTTCAGATACAACAAAGAATACAATCATGGTAAAGAATCTTGAGCCTCACCTCCCTTGCTGCCAACACCATTAGCTGAGGTCTCCATTCCAGAATGCTTTTGAGCAAGTCCATTGTTTGATGTGTCTGCAGGTGCAGCGAAGAATACGACATGGTGAGGCATTTTGAGCTTCGATTCACCTATCTTACTGTCAGCTATTTTTTTTCTTGTTTTTGTGTATGCTGCAAAGAGACCTGGAGTTTGCTGTGTATTCTTGCTTGATGCTTCCGAGCTGGAATGAGATATTCTTATGCTTGTTGGTAGTACCATGTACACCTATTTAATTGAGGCTTCATCTTTGTTTTGGTAGACCACTGAAGAGTTTCATTGAATGATAGTTATAAATTGGGAATGTGGAAATAAGGAATTAAAATCGTATTATGGTTGTCCATAGTAATTGAAGTGTGATCATTTTATTTTGTAACAAGGAATAGTTCAAGAAGCTGTTGAAGCTTGTGGTGAAATCGTCAACCTTTAGGTAAGCTTAATTCAAGCTGCTCACTTCTCATGTTTGTGAAGGTGTTTACTCAGTTAAATACTTTATTTTAGTGTACTGAAATTAATGTATTGCATTGCTAAAAATAATTTGTTGTCTTGATCAAGAACTCACTGTGAAAATCAACCAAGGTAGGGGGAAATTGGGGAGCCTCTCTGATTGCTTATTATGTTGTTTCACTGGTTTTTGCTTGTCTGAAATGCTTGTCTCATAACTTGTTTATCTGTTCCAGGCAAGTGAGCAGAATACATATGCAGATATTGAAGCTGCATACAAGTGTCTTGAAGAAAGCCTTTTGCATAGAGAATTGGGAGGTTACGCTTCAGAGTTTTGTGGGATAGACTCCCCAAAACAAGATGGCCATCATGTACTTTTCATGTCTTGTATGTATTACTTACTGGTGCAACTTTGAGAACATTATTGATTTTACAATACCCCTTTTGTGTAGGCACAAGACAAGATAAGCAGCTGTATTAGTTCTTTACACTGGTTTCTTTTAGGTTCATTGTATTGATTTTGTGTCTAGTGCATATTACATTTGTTCTTGTTCTTTGTAATATAATTTGAATACTCATTTGATAAGTAGAACTTATGGATGATATTTTAAAGAAATCAATAGTATTTTGTCTTTATTGTCATGTGTAAACAAAAAATATTTGATTTCTGAATTAATCAGAAATCAAATATTTTTTTTTTTAAAATATGGAAAAAAATTGATGATGTTTGGAAAATGTTATGACAGATTTTCAATGACGGTTTAAAAGTGTGATGGATGTTTTTCTATGAAATTTAAAAACGTCGTGGAAGATCGTTTCATGACATTTAAAAATTGTCATTGAAACAGATTCAATGACGCTTATCAAACGTCATTAAATATATTTCACGACGTTTTACAAACGTCATTAAAAGGGTGGGGAAACCATCACTACGGTTAAGACGACGAAGTAGATAACGTTTGATAAATGTCATGAAACCCCTATAATGATGTTTTCCAAACGTCATGGAAACTTTTTCTGTACTAGTGTTAGCACGGTTAGGAAACCCATCTTATTTGCCGATTTCATTGTGTTAATTTTAGTTTGATTTCAATATTGTGAAGTTGTGATCGAGTGGATGTCTTCGGTTTGTTAGATTGCTTTGATTGGGTTGTTGGTATTGAGGATAACTACATGATTGTTATCTGCCTCTACTTTCAGATCTGGTTTGACCCTTTTTTTTGGCTGATCCATATTTTTGTTTTACATTGAATTGCATGTGTTTGTACTCTTGGGTTTGTTTCCGTAAAAAGATTCTACATCAATCTTTTCATATGGCTCTTATCATGTTTTCATGTACGTATGTATCCTATTAATATTTGTCTATTTCATCAACTTGGTTTCAATCTGTTATTTGACGATGTAGTCTAGCGTTATGAATTGAGAATCAACTCAGGTAACTCATGTTACCTTACCTCTAGACCTGAAGTCTATTGATCAAAATGTGAAGGGGCTGAAGTTCCTTGATAGCAATATACTCAAAGTTGTGACATGATCGAAGTTTCTTGATCAATTATTATAGGGCTGGAAGTTCCTCACGAGATAATCGAAATTACTAAATGAAGCTTCTCATGACTAATATATTAATGAGTGAGGACCAGAAGTTCCCCTCTGAGTTACAATGATCGAAATTGCATGTTATCATCCCTAATTTCATGAGGGTTTGAAGTTTCTCGACTTACTTAATATTATGCGTAATAAGAGGAGATCGAGAAATAAGATGATCATATATGTGAAGTTGTTTTGGCCACGATCCTCAGCAGGGGTAGAGAGGTAACTTGTGCTACCAAAAAGTAAATTAAGGTTTGCAGGGCGTGCCACCACGCGGACACGGAACGAGAACGGTGCGCGTTCTTGACTTCTAATCAGGCCAAGTAGAGCTCCGGTGTCACCTTGCGGGCGAGGAATTACGAGCGAACTATCTAGTCACCTGCGAATCGATACTCACTGTTTGAAGCGAGCAGAGCAACAATTGGGAAAGAGAGGCGAGTCCAGACGGGCTCTGAGATCTAAGGCGAGGTGCACTTAGAACTTAGGGTTTCGAGGATGCTCGAAGACTTGCAGTTGTTTTGTATGATTGATTATGTGTGTGTCTGTGTGTCTGTGTGCTAAACCAGATCCTCGAACTCTCTTATATAGCGATCCGTAAGCAATTCGCAGAGACCTAATCACAAATCCATTCGGACTCAGCAATTAGAATCTCATCAGGAAACGACTAGCTCGCGAGCCGCGCGATCCATGCAACACGTGCCCAAAACAGACTTCGCCTAGGTCTCGCTCACCGCCCCGCATCATATCACTGTAGCGTCGTACGCGAACTCGAGCACTAAGCGATCCTATCCCGCGGGTACTACAGTCCATTTCCAACTCTACCTCGCCATACACTGTAGAAACCTACACGAACTAGAACAAAGGATCCCGCGAGGACATCGAATCCCGCGAGGTATCAGAATCTTTGCAAAACTCCAACTCGCGTGTTACCAGTCTTCGCCACCCTTCGTGGGCTTCGCATTAAAAAAGGGCCACAGGTACTGGCCTAAATGTTATCCAAAACCTACCCCAAGTCTTGGACCAAAAATACCCACTGGGCTCAAACATTGCCCCCTAGGCCTTGAGCTTAATCCATTTCGCAACGGATAAGCGAAAAGGCCTAAATGAGCCATTTACGGGAATTCGTAATTCAAAACGTGCTGACGTTTCAGCATCGTTGCCTCCCTTCATCATTGCGGCTGCTTGAAATTTGAAACGTGCTGACGTTTCGGTCGTCATCGCGTCTCCTCATTACGGCCACCGATTGAAAAGACGTTACGGTCCATCTCCTTTATAAACCTCGATGCGGGTCCCCACATCTCACCATCGCTTTCCAACCAGTCTTCTCCCTCTCTTCTGCAACCAACCAAACTTCGCCACCGGACTCACTCCGACCAGAAACAATGGCTCCCAAACCAACTGCTAATGATCCAAACCTTAACCTCACGGCGGCGAGCTCTTGGTCAACCGGCCTCGCTCGTCGTTTTGCCAACAACCCTCCTCAAGGAACACCCATTTATTTCCTTGAAACAGGGGCAGCCCTGCTCGGTCCGACTCCTTCACAACCTCCGTCCGCCGCTGATCTGAACCACTATACTGCCTCTATGCGCCGACCAATCCTTGCCCAACGTCGTGAGCCGGGAAACTTTGCCTCCTGGTTCCACCAAGCCCGCTCTCACACAAATATCCGGGTCGGGGAATGGCCCAGCGTCACCGCGGAGGACCGGGCTTGGTATGCGGCTCGCCTCCAGACCGATCAAGCGATCTGGGAAGCAACCGGCATCAGCGAAGCCATTGCCTTGAGCTTCTCAGTGCCTCCTCACGCTGATCGAGCACCCATCGCTGCCGCAGCCTGCTTATAGAACAGTGCCACCAACACTTTCGATTTTCCTTTAGGGGAAATAGGCATTTCTCTGCTGGACATCCTTGCCATCACAGGGCTGCCGATCCATGCGAAGCCATATGCGCCAGGCGACTTTGCATCGACCGAGTTTACGCATTCCTGCAACCTAGGGGCCCGCCGCGCCCTGAAAGGCTCGTATGAGTATGGAGGAAATTCTACATCGGCCATGCAGAACAACACGAAGGAGGTATCGCTTTCCTTGAGTATTGGCTTGATAAATTCATATTTTGTGGCAGTGCTCACAAGCCTACAGGGAAATGGATAAAGCTGGCCGAGGCACTCTACAATGGGATCGAAGTAGGGCTAGGGCAGCCCGTGCTGGGCGCGCTCTACCGGACCCTGCACATGCTGTCCCTAAGACCCTTCCATCTCTCTGCTGGCCCTCTGTGGATCCTGGATTTATGGACGCAGCTGTACTTCCCGCTCTTCCGGCGAGCCCCGCTGGAATTTCTGCCCGAGGACCAATTGCTCGGCTTCGCGGTGTGCAGGAACGCTGCGAACCGGACTCCCCTGTCCTTCTTCGCCAGCCTCTTCATCTTGTACAACCAACTCGAACCGCCTCCCACCATAGACATGATGGTTCGCCGGCGCCATCCTGAAGTCTTATCAACGGGCTTCTTCCCTCGCTCTGACTCAGACTCTGACGCCAAGACCGTCTTCATGAGAGCATCTTCATGCTGCGACCTTCAGCTCGCCGAAGATGAACAAGGCTTTGAGCTGTATGCCCCCAACCACTTCGCCAGACAACTTGGCTTCTCTCAAAGGATCCCCTATCCACTTTTCCATTCGGTGAACAAGTACACCTCCTGGAGGAAGATTGGCGAGTCCGACCGGGTCACCCCGCTGCAGAACATTTTCCCTCTCACTCTTGACTTGCTGGAGATTGAGCCTTCGCTGGGTGTTGACCCCGCTTACCTCTCTTGGTGGCAATCCTTATCCGACAACCATTGGGGGTTCCCAGATGATGCTGTCTTCGCTGCCATCTTTTATCCTCTGTACGACACTCTGGGCGAGTCAGACCGCGTCATTCTTGATGCCCAGCGCGACCGTGAAGAGGGCGGTTCAAAGGCTGCGATAGGGCCTAGGCCTGCGCTCCCACCAGTTCCCGCTACTCGTCGCTCGACGGGGATCGTCATTCGAGAACGCGATCCCGCACCCGAGGTATGCCACTAACTGTGTAAATTTCAAACCGCCTTTATCACTTCGACGAAATACTTCTCCCTAACTCTCTTGTCTATCTTTACAGTCTGCCCCCCGCCGGAGAACTATCAGAAGACCTGAGGGTGCCGGAGACAAAGGAAAGCACCTGCTCAAGAGGAACCCGCGGCGGACCATGACAGTGAGACTGCTCCCGTCATTTCTCGGCCAACAAGCGGCGAAAGCTGCGGAAACGCCCTGTTGAGGACGAAGAAGAACTGCTAGAGGATGAGCGATATCGGCAAGAGCACACTTTGGTAAGCGACCTTTCTTCGAACCAAACTACATTAAAGCCAACAAACGATGTGCTAACTTTGTATTTGACAGGTTCGCCACCGCATCCGACCTCGCCTCGTTGTCAATGAAGGAGCAACATCGATAGTTGAAGTCCCAGCCCCGGAACCAATCGTCGGGGATCAAACCATGGTTACCGAGGAAGTCGCCGTGCGACCCCCTTCTCCAACCGACGCTCTAGGCGAAACTAGCCTGCCTCCAGAGCCTACCTCGGCTCCTGCTCAAGATGAAGATTTCGGCCAGACCACCCGGCTTTCTGACTTCGCTGCCCCTTTGGCAGTTCCGCCAGAGGACTTTCAACCGGTGCTTGAGCCCTCTCCCCTGCAACCAGATTCAGCGGCTTAGACTAACGAAGAACCGGTAGTCCCTACTCGGTCTGAGGTCCCCCCGCCCGTTCCAGAGATTGAGGCCGTTGCAGAGGTTGAACCAACCACTCCGGCCCCAACTAGGACATCTGGCGAGGCGGCTTCTTCTTTGGCTACCCGGACCGCTCATCTTCGGGTCCGGATTACCCCGCCTGCCGATCCAGAGCCCATTCGCCTAGCCCGGGCTTTCTTTCACGGGCTACTGCGCCAAGGTCCCCACATGAACGTATTCGATTTGGTGAGGCGCGCCTGCGAGACCCATGAAGCTCTGACTCGGCACCTCGCTGGCAGCAACCCTGCTTTGGACCATGTGTTGGAACTTACCGACGCTGTCGAGCTGCAGGCTCGCCGAGTTCAAGATGTCGGTGCCCAGTCGGCCGCTCACGAGAAAGTCCGTGAAGCCTTAGACCATCAGATGGCAGCCCTTTTAGCCGAACTTGAAGACGCTGAGATTCCTGAGGCGTATTCAGAGAACCCATGCACTATCTATGCTCGGCAAGTAGAGGCCCTGGAGGCTCAGATAGCGGAGCTGCAAGCTCAGCTGGCTCAAGCTCGCCAGAACTTGGCCCGAGCTGAAGAGGCAGAAGCCCGTGTGCAGGCCGCGGAAGAGACCCAGGAAGCTTTGGACTCGGCTATTGCTGCTGCCGACGAAGCCCAAGCCCAGGCGGATGTTGAACAGTTGGCCTTAGAAGGCCTTCTCATAGATTTGTATAGGGTTTCTAGGCGGGTTTAGACCCGATCAGCGCTTTGCCCCCTTTGTATAATAATATTATTATTAAATCAAAATTTCCCGCTCTTGTCAAATCTTGTGTAAGAACTGCTAGGAAAAAAATCTTTTTCCAAGATTTGGTGGGGGTTTCCAATGCAACTACTCGCTTGGAACGCAGGTAGTCATTATGGAACAACGCGTCCGACCTTATCTCCAAAGCTCATATCTCGGAGCAAATCGCTGCATGGAGGACATCTGTTGAAAGGAAAATCACCCTTTTCGCCTATAAAAAGAAACGCTTGGCCGAGGCGAAGTATCAGTTAAGTCTTTGCCCCCTTGCCATGGGCTCTTATACCCTTCTGTACATCCTCTTGTCCCTGCTTAAAGCAAAGCCCCCACCTCACATTTTCATTCTTCGTTCTTGCTGATTCTGAAAATCTACTCTCAGGCCGGGAGTGATTCTGAAAATCTACTCTCAGGTCAAGCCTTTGTTTGGATGAACTAATGGCTGGGCACATTCTGCCTTGCACCGGCTGTTCTGTCCAAGCGTGAGGCTCTCGAGGCTCCGCATCCGCTTGCGCTTTAGGTTCTGGTCAGTGCCTTTCAAGCACCTTCCAGGCATGACGGGTAGCATGAGGGACCCTGGTCCAGTGGACCTCTAGCTTCCCAACAATTTGTCTTAGGTCCGGGCCGGTGTCAAGGCTCGTGCTGGTCTAAAGAAGCGGGACGTTTGCCGACTTTGAACGAAGGACGCGGCGGCAGCCTCTTCTTCAACCTTGCGAGATATGCGGGTTGAGGCTTCCAATATCTGCAGATCTATGCTTTTTGAATGTAAACATAGTCCAATTTCACCCTTTCTGTCAATGTAGTTGCTTTGGCCGCAAAGCCAATGTTCGAAACTTATATTGAACAATGTCAAAAAGGCAAAACAAATGAATTTATTGTTTTTTAGGGCCTCTGGAATAGACCCCAATCTTGTACTTGTCTTTGCGTTTAGACTTTGCACGTTTACAGACAAATGAAGAAAAATAGAGTTATCCTTTTTTACTTTTTTAGGGCCTCTGGAATAGGCCCTAATCTTACACTGGCCTTTTTAGGCTGGTATGTTATAACGTACTCTATCAGTCTTCTATCTCGGATTGCCCCCTAGTGTTAGGCGGTGGAGCGAGAACGCGATGGCGTGTACCACTATTGACTGTGGTGACGGGGTCTGGGGGAGGCGGAGGATCCTCGCGTTTCCAAACTCCTGCAATGTGGCGCTTGAGGAAGCGGCCATTAATAGGATTGCGATGAATTGTACCGTCCAAGTCGCGCAGGTGGTATGCCCCCTTGGGGAGTATACGATGAATAATAAAGGGGCCTTCCCATCGAACGGACCACTTGCCCCGACCGTCGGTTTTGTCCCCAAGTGGGAGTACCGCGCGCCACACTTTCTGGCCCTCAGCATAGCTCCGTCCGCGCGTGACCTTATCATACGAACGTGCGATGCGTTGTCTCGAGGATGAGATTGTTGAAAGCGGTGACGCAGTGCTCGTCAAGATCAAGTTCCTGCCACATGACCTGGACGTAATCCTCGCCAAGTAGTTGATGCTGTTCCTGAACGCGGAGTGAAGCGATATTGATCTCAAGGGGAAGGACGGCATCGTGGCCGTACATGAGAGCGTACGGGGTGGTATCCGTCGGGCCGCGCTTTGAAGTGCGGTAAGCCCACAAGGTGTGGTAGAGTTCCTCATGCCAGACACGCGGGTTCAACTCCAACATCTTGCGGAGGATGCCAAGGATGACTTTATTACTAGCCTCCGCCTGGACGTTGGACTGTGCATAATATGGCGTAGAGCGGAGAAGCTTGATTCCGTAGTCGTTTAAGTACTTAACAACTGAATCAGCTATGAAAGCTGCCCCCCTATCCGTAACGATGCACTCCGGGATACCAAAGCGAGAGATGATATTGCGGAAAATAAAGTTGCGCACCGAGTTGGCGGAGGCAACCTTGAGTGGTTCGGCCTCGACCCATTTGGTAAAGAAATCGGTGGCGACGATAATGAACTTATGCTGCTCAGAATAATGGGGATGAATGATGTCAACGAAATCTATCGCCCAACCGCGACCCGGCCAAGGTTTAATGATAGGCTGCAACGGGATGTTGGGAATATGTTGCACTGGTCCGTGAGCCTGGCAGTCTTGGCAACCTTTGGCGAAGGTAATACAGTCTTTCAGAATGGTTGGCCAGTAGTACCCATGGCGACGGATTAACCAACGCATTTTTGGCCCAGCCTGGTGCGAACCGCAAACTCCACAATGGACTTCGCGCATGATACGTTTAGCTTCGTTCCCATACACGCAGCGGAAATCGTTTCCGTCTTCCCCACGCCGCCGGAGTTCGCCATTGCGTAAAACAAAGTTTAAGGCGAGGAAACGTATTTGCCTGGAGTGAGCGGCGTCGTTGGGGTTCTGGAGGTAGGCGATAAATGGTAGCCGCCAATCCTCGTCGATAGGGTCCAAAGCCGCAACTTCGGGGGTGTCGGCCTGAAATTGCCCCCTAGCGATGAAAGAGGGAAGCGTGCGGCGTTCGACTTTGAGCAAACGTTCGCGCACGCCGTCGCACAGGCTGAGACCGGACGCTACTTGGGCGAGCTCGTTGGTGGCGAAGTTGAACTCACGTGGTATGTGCTCGATGTAGACGTCATCGAATCGGTCCAACACCTCAAATGCCTTGCGCAGGTATGGCTCAATGGACGAGCTAAAGCACTTAAACTTTTCCACCAGTTGGTTAACGACCAACAAAGAATCGCCAAAGATCTGAACCTCGCGGACTCCTAAATCCAACAAAATCTCTAGGCCGATGATCAGCGCCTCGTACTCAGCCTGGTTGTTGGTCCATTTGAAATCGAGCTGGAACGAGTAGGAGAAGCGATCTTCAGCGGGATTGGCTATGGCTATCCCGGCTCCGGCCGCGGTATCAGTTCGTGAACCATCAAAGTACAGGGTCCATGGAGCGAGTGTCACGGTAGCGAATTCCAACTCGCGAAACGCCGTGAGCTCTGAAGGTGGGTGATGAGCGAGAAAGTCTGCTATTGCCTGTCCTTTTACTGCCTTTTGCGGAACATATTGCAACGAAAATTCGGACATGGCTAAGATCCACTTGCCGATGCGTCCCCGCAGGATAGGGCGGGAGAGCATGTATTTGATCAGGTCGGATTGAGCGATCACAACCGTGGTAAAGGCAAGCATGTAATGGCGCAGCTTGCACCCTGCAAAATATAGGGCAAGACACAACTTTTCCATAGGGGAGTATCATGTCTCGCACTCAGTTAACACCCTGCTAAGGTAATAGACAACGTGTTCTACCCCGTTCACATCGTCTTGGGCCAGGAGTCCGCCGATGGACAAGTCGGCAGCGGCGATATAAAGTTTAAGCGGGGTACCGTCGCGAGGTGGGATCAGGACTGGTGGGTTCGTCAGGTAGTCCTTGATCCGATCGAAGGCCTGTTGATGTTGTGGTTCCCAGACGAACTCGGTTGCCCCCTGGAGCTTGAGGAGGGGCGAAAAAGGCTGGACCTTTCCTGCTGCGTTTGATATGAAACGGCGGAGAAAGTTGATTCGCCCGAGCAGCTGTTGGAGCTCCTTTTTGGTGGTGGGGGGCGAAGCGGTGATTACCGCCTGTGCCTTGTCTTTTGGGATTTCGATGCCTCTTTGATGCACTAGGAAACCAAGGAAATCACCGGCCTCCGCGAAGAAAACACACTTCGCGGGGTTCATCTTCAGGTTATGTCGGCGCATCCGTGCAAACACCTGCCGCAGGTCCTCAACGTGGGTTGCCGTGTTTTGGTTTTGACTACCACATCGTCGATGTATACTTCGATCAACTTCCCCAAGATGTCATGAAAGATGAGGTTCATGGCGCGCTGGTACGTTGCCCCCGCGTTTTTAAGTCCGAAAGGCATGACAACATACTCGAACGCGCCGGTAAAACCAGGGCAGCGGAAAGCGGTCTTGTGTCGATCTTCCTCAGCGACGGGAATCTGATGGTATCCAGCCGTTCCATCCATAAAGGATAACACCTCGTGCCCCGCGGCGGCATCAATGAGTAGGTCAGCCACAGGCATGGGGTATATATCCTTCGGTGTTGCATTGTTTAGGTCGCGGTAATCAACACAGACACGCATCTTGCCATTTTTCTTGCGAACGGGGACAACATTGGACAACCACTCGTTATACTTTGCCACGCGAATGATGCCCGATCGGTGAATGCTTTCGATCTCCTCCTTGACTACGATCTGAGTCTCAGTTCGCATGAATCGGCCATCCTGCCGTACTGGACGTCGGTCGGGATAAGTTGGTAACCGATGGCAGACCAAGTCCGGGGACAAGCCGGGCATATCTTCGTATTTGTCGGCGAAGCTATCCCTGTATTCGCGTAACAGGGCCAGAAGGGCTTCCTTTTCGTCTTTCGCCAACTTAGCACTGATAGAAATAAGTAAGGGCTTTTCTGCAGTCCTTACGTCAACTTGTGAAATGGGGTCGCGGACTTGAGGTGGTGTGTCGTCCAAGGCGGCGGGAGCTAAGTGAATAACTTCCTCCTTGGTATCGGAATAATCCACCACTTCATCTACATAGTCCATAGTCGCGACCTTGTCGTAGGCTTCGCGTTCTGCCCAATACGAAAGGAGTCTTTCGCATAAGGACTCGCCAGCCTCGCGTGCCTCCTCAGAGAAGGCACTATTCATCAGAACGGGGTGTGGGATTCGCGATGGTGTGAGGACGTTGCAAATCGTCCTTTGCCTGGGTAAGTCCCCATCGCGTTAGATTGGAGGCCGTTATTCCATATGGGCGGCCCTTGTTATCGACGCCTTGAACATCCAACGGACCCAAGTCTGTAGTATAATATCGGGCATCATTGAAGTTGGCGGAGATAGAGAATGGCCGCGGGTCGGCTTTGATGATGACTGCTTCATGGTTCTCGGTGTCCCAAATCATGAGTTCTTGGTGCATGGAGGAAGGCACGCAGAAACTTCTGTGGATCCAATCTCGGCCAAGAATCATGCTGTAGGAGGAAGTGCATTCAGCGACGAAAAAGGTGTAAACTCGTGATGCCGGCCCGACCTTGACCCGTAGAAATAGCAAGCCTAGGGTTCTGGACACTTGCCCGGTGAAGTTCTTGACTGTCAAGGACGTGGTTTGGATCATCGAGCGCGGGATGTCTAGGAGTCCCATGGTACGGGTTGTGACAACATTGACCGCAGCACCGGTGTCGACCATGACTTTGTTGATCATCTTTCCTTCGACTTCGGCCGTGATATATAGTAGCCGCATGTGAGTGGCCATGTCCAAAGTTGGTGTGGAGAAGGTTAGAGTTTGCTTATGTTTGATGCTGCTCGTAATTTCCACCTGTGAAGCGTCGTTAGCCTGTACCGGAACTGGGCCCATTTCGCTGCTGCATGGTGGGGGTATGCTACTGACATCCTCACTGCTGACGGGAATATCTACCGCACTGTAGGTTGTGTTCGGTGGAAGAGCGTATCTTTCCGAAATGAAGAACACCATCCCGACTTGAAAGGAGAATTGTTCAGGGACTGGGACCAGGGGAGTGTCAATGATCCCGTGTTCCCCTTCGAGCACCGCGAAAGCATCTGCTTCGCGGCTAAACCCTTCATCAGCACCCCATCCTGAGACCTCTACCATATTACAGGTGAATGATTCTGCCTGCTCTTCGTCCCGGTCTTCCTCTAGGTTAAGTCGAGGTTCTGAATGCGCCTCGTCGGCTTCTGAATTCTCGCGGAAACGCTGTGCCATTTGTTGGGCGAGGTTAGGACTGGAGGGCGCCTGTGCGGCTATTGGTGGCTCTTGAGCCTCGGGTTGCCGCGGACGCCATACTGACTTGGTTGAAGGCTGGTGGTCATTGGCGGGTTGTTTGTTTGTTGCCAAAGGAGCCTTATCGCTGTCTTCCTTTTTCAACCGTTGTAGGGCGGATACTCGGGGAACCATCCGAGTCTCGGGCTCCGGGGTGGACCGTGTCCGAGGCTGGTGTGGTGATGGTGGCTCCCTTCTGATATTGGCCTCCGGATTTTGACGTTCCCGTTGCTGTGAGGGCTGAGACGATTCGCGTTTGGACTCTGGGTCCGGGGTCGTGAACAGTTTACGCCTAGGACCGGTAGGCGGGTCCCTTCTCCACTCGGGCTCCGGTGACGGCCTGCGCCTGGAAGGCTGTTGATCCCTCCTCTTTTTTAGGCTCTGGTGACGGTTTGGCCTAGCAGGCTGTGGATCCCTCCTTCTTTCAGGTTCTGGTGATGACCTGCGCCTGGAAGGCTGTGGATCCTGCTTTGGTGGAACCGTGAGTCGGCAAAAGACGTTTGCTTTGGGTGCAGGCTCGTCGCTGAACTGCTCGCAAATCCTTGGGGGTGTGACAGGCGGCATTTGAAGGAATGCGCGCAAACCCTCTGCTTCCCTCCACATCCGTTCAGGCGTCTGTGCGAGCTGTGAGGGGCGTACAGCACCCTCTTCGACAGCCCGTAAGGCACGTAGGATACTACCGTATCGCTTTTGGAGCTTTCGCTTCTTAGACCTGCTGATGGTGACTGCCTTGCCCCCTTGCTGTGTGTACCAGACTCCATCCTTGATTGCGGATTTGGACGT
>NC_020495.1:4534627-4560839 GCF_000184155.1 Fragaria vesca subsp. vesca | reverse complement strand
TTGCGGATTTGGACGTCGGGGGAATATAGGGGTCGGTTAGGACGCCTTTACGAGGGCTCGAGGCCTCGTTGTTGTGACGCTCACCGCTGGAGTCTGACATGTCCATCTCACTTGTGGCAGGGGATGAAGGTACCGCCTCTGCCCAATGTGTATAGACGAACGTCTCGAGACGTTCAATCCTCCTTTCCAGCGCTTCTCGAGTCCTGGGACTCATAGGCTGAGGATCTTCAACGAGGAACGGTCCATCGTCCCTCATGACTGCTTTGCCCTTATCTTTGCGGGAGGGGCGGTCTGGTTCGAGCTTAGCGACCAACTGTCGAGCTGGGTCGTCAGCTTTCCCCTGCTGGTTATTCGGGACAGTATAGTTATTCGCCAGCCGTTTGCGATTTCGGCCCGGTGATTCACGTAAACCTGCATTTGGCGACAAGTCTAATGTGATTCTTCGCTGGCCGACTCGAGGCCAAGCGAAGTCAGCCGTTGCGATCATGAAGTCGCCCTTATTCTCAAAGCGAATATACCCGAGGTTGAGCCAGTCTTGAACTTGGTCTCTAAGCTGCTGGCATTCGCTGGTTCTGTGCCCCCAGCTATTATGAAACTTGTAGTGAATGCGCCCCTCCTTATATTCTATGTAAGGCAAAGAATTAGCCACTATGACGAGCCCATCGTCGATGAGATCGTCTAAAACCTCATGTGCAAGATCTTCGTTGTAGGTGTATTGGTGACGTGGCCGACGGGTACTGTCGTCACCTTCCTCGCGGCCCCTTTTAGGTGCTCGGCGTTGCTCGTCGTCCTTGGTCTAATTGGCCCAGTTTACCTCAACCATGCCAACTACAGGCGGGAAAGGGTCTATATCAACCAATGAGGCCGTACTACCCGGTGTTTTCATCTTTAGCTCGCCTGAGTTCAGCCATGTCTGCAGTTGGTCTCGAAGCTTGACACAATCTTTGGTGTCATGATTGTAAACATTGTGGAAGGCGCAGTACTTCTTGTTCTTCAACTCCTCCTTGGGCGGGATCTTATGATCCAGGCGCACATATCTCGCCTCTATCAGGTCATTAAAGACCAGATGGGCGTTCTTAGCATCATAGGTGTACGACTCGTATTCTGGTTTGGTCCATGCAAAGGACTGGATGGTGATTGGCTCACGTGTCATCTTCAGGTTTTTCAATTTATGAGCTAATTGCTTGCCAGTCAATTCTACTGCACCGATGTCATCCAGGTCCTGATCCGTATGAACTCCCTCAGGTCTTTGATAATATGGATCATGAACAGGGGTTTGTATGTTTAGTGCCCCCACTATCCGGTTCTTCCCTGGTATGTAAGTTCCTTTGGAAGCATTTGTTTTGTCGTCCAACTCGTTCAGAATTAGCTCGTAGCTGCCGACTTTGTTAATCAGGTCACCCATGGAATTAAAGCGCTCTCCATGATGCTTCAACCGCTGGCGGTGCTCCAGACCTCTAATAGCCAACTTAATGGCTTCCTGCTCAGGTAGCAGGTAATCACACTTGGCTTGCTGGATTTTGAAGCGTTGGAGGAAAGAAACTCCGGACTCCATACTCTGCTGGCTCATTTGTGTGAGGGAGTTGAGGCCAACTTCAGGCTCAATCGTGCCGTACGTTTCCCGGAAGAGTCTTTCCATAGTGGGCCAATCTGCTATTGACCCAGGCTTCAATCTGGAGTACCAGGTGAAAGCAGCCCCGGACAGAGAAGTCCCGAAGAGTTTGAGTTTGAGCATATCATCATTCCCGTATTAGCTGCATTGGACCTTAAAACGGGCCATGTGTGTTGCTGCATCTTCCCTTGTTTCCCCGGAGAAAGTGGTGAAGACAATATTCTTAAACCCATGGGGGAAAGGATATTGTGCCACGCTATCAGGATAGGGGTCACGATAATGCAAGCTAGCATCACCTTTTCCGATTTGCTCCTTGACTATGCTCGAGATGAGCTGGCGCCAATCAGCTGCCGTTACCGGTGTGGCTTTTGCCCCCTAATCGTGGCCGTGCCATGCAGAGAGGCTAGGGGCCTGCACGATGTTCTTAGGGGTCGAACTGGAATAAGCTATAACCGGGTCATCTGGTGTCCCGATCCCTTGATGACCCGGGGCCGCCCGGCGAAACTAGACGGGGTGGCGTCTTTGACGAACTGGCCCCCAATGTGAATTGGGGAGTCTTCTGGGCCCCGACCCTTGGATTTCCTCTAGGGCGTTCATTAGGTGGAATATACCTTGAGCCTTCAGTTGCACTTGAACTAATAGCATGATTCTTTGGCGCCTGAGACCGCATCCAGTCTTCCACTTGCAGGACCCTTAAGCTCAAGTTATCATGTTGCTCCTTGTAGTCCTCAAGCTTTTCCATGCTATTCTTACTTCCAAAGAAAGAAGCATCCTGCTGTTGTTGTAACTTGGTGTCGTGTTCGTCCAAGCGACGGGTTTGCACATCCAGGGTTTTTGTGAAAGCCGCCTTGCTCTGATTCAAATCCTTCTGGATCCTTTGAAGGGAACCTGTCACCAAGTCTTTATCTTCGCTGACTTTACCAGCAAAGTAGTTAAACTCCTCGCTGAGCCTAGCATGGTTCTCTTGGTTAGCGAGCCAGATAGTCCTATCCTTAGTGACCTGTTCAGAGAGGTCTTGGACGCTTTGCTGGGTGGTGTCGACTTTCGAGCTGAGCGAGTCAATGTTTTGCTGGGTGGTGTCGACTTTCAAGCCGAGCTCATTCTTGAGCTCGTTCTTCAGTTCCCCAAACATCTGGCGGACTTCATCCGCGGGCAGAGTAGGTCCTGCGTCTTGGGTTGGTCGTGAACCTGTCATTGTGGTTTTGCTATGGTCGGGGTTGCCAAACTGAGCGAGAACCTCTTCTTAGGTGAGAGATCGGCAAGCCGCGCTGTTATGGGGCTTGTATTACGGAGATTTATGTTTCAAACAAGAAATCGAGGGTTTCCCGTATGGGGATCCGTCTGATTTCTCAATGATGACGAGAGTATTACACTCCCGGTCCCACTGGGAGTGCCAATGTTTTGGCCATGATCCTCAACAGGGGTAGAGAGGTAACTTGAGCTACCAAAAAGTAAATTAAGGTTTGCAGGGCGTGCCACCGCGCGGACGCGGAACGAGAACGGTGCGCGTTCTTGACTTCTAATCAGGCGAAGTAGAGCTCCGGTGTCACCTCGCGGGCGAGGAATTACGAGTGAACTATCTAGTCACCTGTGAATCGATACTCACTGTTTGAAGCGAGCAGAGCAACAATTGGGAAAGAGAGGCGAGTCCAGACGGGCTCTGAGATCTAAGGCGAGGTGCACTTAGAACTTAGGGTTTCGAGGATGCTCGAAGACTTGCAGTTGTTTTGTATGATTGATTATGTGTGTGTCTATGTGCTAAACCAGATCCTCGAACTCTCTTATATAGCGATCCGTAAGCAATTCGCAGAGACCTAATCACAAATCCATTCGGACTCAGCAATGAGAATCTCACCAGGAAACGACTAGCTCGCGAGCTGCGCGATCCATGCAACACATGCCCAAAACAGACTTCTCCTAGGTCTCGCTCACCGCCCCGCATCATATCACTGTAGCATCGTACGCGAACTCGAGCACTAAGCGATCCTATCCCGCGGGTACTACAGTCCATTTCCAACTCTACCTCGCCATGCACTGTAGAAACCTACACGAACTAGAACAAAGGATCCCGCGAGGACATCGAATCCCGCGAGGTATCAGAATCTTTGCAAAACTCCAACTCGCGTGTTGCCAGTCTTCGCCACCTTTCGTGGGCTTCGCATTAAAAAAGGGCCACATGTACTGGCCCAAATGTTATCCAAAACCTACCCTAAGTCTTGGACCAAATATACCCACTGGGCTCAAACAGAAGTTAATTAGATCAAAAGTTCTATGTATTTTATTCATTCATGGAACCAGAAGTTTCCTATGTCAATTTATTTACCTTTTGTTCTTTACAGTTTTCTTATTTTTTTATGCAATTTCATTACTGTACTTATTATTTAAGTTTTATTGTTATTCATATGGGCCAACAATCCTACATCTCGATCATATGTTGAGTGTAATATTTTTGGACCAGAAGTTTCAAAATATTGCATTGTAGAACCCGAATTTCTAATAGTAAATATTCGAACCTGAAGCTTCGATTGCACATATGATTGATGGCTCCAAAAGAGCACATAGAGTGCTAAATTTATTCAATAACTTGTGGCATATAATTATATCATGAACCAGAAGTTCATTGAACCAAATACATTATTTGGCATGACAAGTTATGTCATATTTTACTTATAGTGTTGCCTGAATCAATAATAAGTTTTGATGACCACTAGGCCTACTCATATACTCATAGCCAATCGTTTATTTGACACTATAATGAGATAATCCTCCTATCATGATGGGGAGAGAGATTGTTCCTGAAGAACAATGTAGAGGGGTGTGAGTTGTTTATCCACCTTCTCATTTTGATTTTGAGAAATGTCTTGACAAATATATATGCTAAAAGCATAGACGTTAACTTGGATTTAAGTTTATGTGATCATCCATATTAACTCAAATACTCTATACCTCATTTGATTTGTGGGATGCACATGTATCCAAGTGACATGGTTTTCTTGAAGAGAATGTCATGATACAATGTTAGAGTTCCTAATACGGCTACACATGCAAAGGTTGTATGTACGCTATTAGAGAATGATATCTTGGTTGATATTAATGAATATAATGTTTTTGACCTCATACTTGGTTTAGGTTTGCCACCAGCCAATGAACATCTCACTCGAAAGAAAGTGATATATCTTTAGACGCAATATATGCTCATGGTCAAAATAAGACAGTCTTCCCGCCGTTTGGGGGAGAATGAGACTACTGTCATTTGAATAACGGCGTGAATTTAAGTAGAATGTATCCACTAGGTCGAAAGTTTTAAGCTCCTAAAAATGGAAGATTATACAGGTAATGGTCTACGTGATATTACAAGTAAAAGATCCACATTCGCTAGATAATATTTGTCCTAGAAGTGACAATATTGCCCTAGAAGTGGCATGGGTACTCAATATCAAAAATGCATGAATATAAGAATGTGTGGGATCTATGAATGATGATCATCTATGACAATTTACAAACGGTAGCTACCAACGATCATTAAGGACTGTATTAATCGATGCTATACCACGTTTCATTATGCATGTCGACAAAGCATATTATTGGCCAAATTGTAAAGAGGCAATTCTAATGAAACTAAATATTTGAAACGTGATGAAATACTTTGACCTTTAACCCTATAGATACAAAATGGTATTTATCACAATGAAAATATATCACTATGGTGCAATGTCTACAAAGGACATGAGATTATGAATCTCTCCTTATACGAATGATACTTTTCTATAAGTATAGTGTTACATGTAACTGTTACATGGACGGGAGACTTATGGCATGTTGTCTTTAAAGACACATTGATAAACCAAATTCTCAGAAGTGAAGTGTCATTACAAGCGTATCGCTTGTCAAATCCTTAAAGGATTCAAGTACATGAATGATTCTAATGTAATTCGATCCATGAATACTTGAGAGAGCCTAAAGCTACTTCATGGAATCAAATAGTCTAAAGCTAGCTCATATATACTCATTTTGTTATAATTAACATGATCAAAATTGCCTCAATGAGTACTATGATTGGACTACAAAATCGAATTCGAATTATGATCATTATGTTGCTACATATTCTAACTTTCAAAGTTATGAATTACATAGAACTCTTGAAGAGCTTATATGAGACGTTTCACTACACAAAGATATTGATGTCTATGGCTGGATACGCCATGATGATGTTTCAGTGCTTTAATGTCAATTAACTTATGTTGATTAACTATTACTTAGTGTATGAATTAGGTCATACGACTTAATGAGGTAAGACCCATTTATAATCGTTTAGCTCTGTTGGTATTGTTTCAACTTTGCAGGTTTGAAATTTCATGATGAGCCCCTATATGCAAAGCACGCATGGTCTCACTTTAGTGATGGACAAATCAAACCGTTATTTACGGTGCATGAAGCTTGCAACGTTTCAGGGGGAGATTCTCATCAGGGGGAGCATCCACAAGTATGCTACCTAAAGACATATGCACGTTGTACTCTTTTTCTCTTTCGACCAAGGTTATTTTTCTCTCACTGGGTTTTTCTTACTTGGCAAGGTTTTTAACGAGACAACATTATGCACGTCTAATTTCATCATTCATTGGTGGACATCCAAGGGGGAGTGTTATAAATATTATAATCTATGTGGCTGTTCACGTAATTACTCATTAGTTATGTACTCTGATGTAAACCCTACATCTATATAAAGAGGCTAATGAGAATGAATGAGTAGACTTCTTCCTCCTCCCAACTATTCTCTCTGTGTATTCCCTTCTTCTTTTCTTTATTTTACAACAACATTTACATATTTCTTTCTATAAATTAGGTGTAATTAGTACATATTGAGTATTATTTGTTCTAAATTTTTCTCTTTAATTTTCTTACTTGTTTTGGTCGTTAATTAAGGGAGGTTGAGTGATGGAATTAACACTATATTTCTTCATTTGGATGAGATTATGTGGTGCTTATGGGAAGTTTGAAAAATGTTGACAAGGGTCCGGGCCCCTTCAAGCCTGAAGGTAGTTCCGCTCCTGTTTGAGGGGTTATAAATCTCACTTAGTCACTCCTCCTTTGTCATCTGGGGTTCTGTTTAGTACAATTTTATTCTCAAATAATGAATTAAATGCAATGTGACACTCTGCACCAAATGAGTGAGAAATACAGAATAAATATTTGGTAAAAGACGACTTGAATGGTAAAAAATTGCTTTCAAAAGAAAATTTACGGTATTTGGTGACCGAGAGCAATGTCAGAAGATTCTGTGACCTATAAATGATGTTGGCTTCGGATCAACCAGCAACGAATGGTATAGGTGATTGACCTGATCAGCAACAACAGCAAAGATGACCAAATGCTTGCTTCTAAAATCTGGGGGATAATGCAAGGAAGCCATGACAAGGAATATGAAACAGAAACTTACATTTGAATAGCCGGCTATAACAAATGATAGCCTTTTAACAATTGAATCAATGAAGTTAGGACAAGGATTAACGTTGCGAAAAAAGGTATTATAAAACAAGTTGCATTTTTATTTTTAACCTTCCCATGGTAGACGGCTGCTGACCCGGTCTGAGTAGTAGTCTCTGCTCTATCTTTACTCTAAAAAGATTACATCAATCTTTCTAAATCAATTGATCAAGTGATACCAAGAAACCAACAATTTGAAATGCAAACAAATAGGCTGTCTTAATCAAAGGAGACTCTTTCATGCTGCTGGCCTTTTATAAAATGGTCTCAACAGAATGACAGACCTATTCAGATTATGCAGAGTTTAATTCCTGAGGTATTGAACTTCTGTAAAAACGAAGTGTTTGACATTCTTATATAGCACCCCAAAACTGCTTACTTTTGCAAGATTAATCCAAACATTCAACCATGGAAACAGATTTCCAAGGCTACATCATACTCTTCCTTGTTTGGCTAGTCTCCACAATCCTTGTCCGAACCATATTGGCCAAATTTCGGACCAATTCTCGCCTTCCACCAAGTCCAATGGCATTACCAATCATTGGACACCTTCACCTCCTTGCCCCAATACCTCACCAAGCTCTTCACAAGCTATCAAACCGCCTTGGACCTTTAGTGCACATCTTTCTGGGTTCTGTCCCTTGTGTAGTTGTTTCATCCCCCGAAATGGCGAAAGAGTTTCTCAAGACTCATGAAGCTTCCTTCTCCAACAGACCACATATGGCTGCTGTTGATTATCTTACATACGGGTCAGCTGATTTTTCGTTTGCGCCTTATGGACCCTACTGGAAATTCATGAAGAAACTTTGCATGTCTGAACTTCTCGGTGGAAGAACACTTGATCAGCTCCTTCCAGTGAGGCGTGAAGAGATGACGAGCTTCATAGACTTGATGCTAAACAAGGCCAAGGCAAATGAAGCAGTTGATGTTGGAGCTGAGCTTATGAATGTAACCAACAATATCATATCAAGAATGCTTATGGGGCAGGGTTGTTCTGCGAGCGAAAAAGAGGCTGATGAGGTCAGAAAGTTGGTCAAAGCTGTTGCTGAGCTAACAGGGAAGTTCAATTTGTCAGACTTCATTTGGTTTTGTAAGAACTTGGATTTGCAGGGATTTGGGAAAAATCTTAAGAAAGTGCGTGATCAGTTTGACACTATGATGGAGAGGATCATAAAGGAGCATCAAGAGGCACTAAAGAAGAAGAAAGTGGCAGAAAGTGATGGTTATGTTAAAGATTTGCTCGACATTTTACTTGATATATCTGAAGATGAGACCTCAGAGATCAGACTCACTAGAGAAAACATAAAGGCCTTCATCCTGGTACGTTATTCTTCTTACCACAAAACTCTCAGTGCCTAATGTTTGGTGCTAATTCACTGATATGATAAATAAATGCCTGTATGCACATTACAAGTACAGCTTTTAAATCATGCCTTATCTACAATTTGTTGAATGACAACTACTAACTAAAACTTTGCGTTATATATCTATGCCTTATAACTTTGAGGTCACTACAGAAGTTTAACTTGAGATTAACTTGAAACAGCAAGCAATATTTTGGGCTGCTAACACTAATATTATTCTGTGGATGACTATTTACTGATAATATAAAATAAAAGAACCGAATGTTTTGCAAACTTTTTATACAAGTAAAATGCATGTGGTATCTCATAGTTACATGTAGCAGTACATTTATAGTATGAAAAGATGATTAGATATTATATACCAGGCGTAAATGAAATATTTACTACTTGGAAATTATTACAAATCAAGCAAGTCATGTTTATCAATTCTCCATGAATATTGATCACAGGACATATTTGCTGCTGGTACCGACACATCTGCGATTACAACAGAATGGGCACTAGCGGAGCTAATCAACCACCCAGATATCATGAACAAAGCAAGACAAGAAATCAACACCATAATTGGGAACAACAGGCTAGTACAAGAATCAGACATTGCAAACCTTCCATACCTGCAAGCCATAGTGAAAGAGACACTAAGGCTTCATCCAACAGGTCCATTAATTGTGAGAGAGTCAACTGAACCCTGTTCAATTGGCGGCTATGATATTCCAGCAAGAACCAGGTTGTTTGTTAACGTGTGGGCTGTCAACAGAGACCCCAATCACTGGGAGAAGCCTCTGGAGTTTGAGCCAGAAAGGTTTACACACAATGAAGGTAACGGGAAGAGCCAACTAGACGTGAGAGGACAACATTTTCATTTGTTGCCATTTGGTAGTGGAAGAAGAGGGTGTCCTGGAACCTCACTTGCACTGCAGGTTGTGCAGACAACACTTGCAGCTATGATTCAGTGCTTTGAATGGAAGGTACCTAGTGGTAGTGTTGACATGGAAGAGGGCCTTGGATTAACACTTCCAAGAGCTCATCCATTGGTTTGTGTTCCAGTTGCTAGGCTCAGTCCCTTTCCATCTATTGATTAAACGTAAAGAATCAGTAATTGATTATGCTATATCAAAAAGGCTAGGTGTATGCTGGGAAGTCTGGTAAGGACAGTGATACATCTTTGAGGGAGGGAGAGTTGAAATGTTTTACAAGCTTAATATAAAGAGGAATTTGTTGCCTTATCATCTTTCTCCCTCATCACTTTCATGAGTGTTTTGCGCAAAATGATTGTTTTTTCGTTGTTATTTTTCTTCATTATACAGCAGTCTTTCATGTAATATATATATATATATATATATATATATATATATATATATATACCAATGTATATTTTCATTGACACAACACAAGACAGTATGATAGAAAGCAAGAACTCAGTACATTCAATATAACTTTAGAAAACTATAACTACGAATTCTGGAGATAACAATTTAGGTCATGTAACTCCAATCCAATTCTCCACTTTTAAAAACTACCACATGATCATAATAGGTTGGATATTACAGCTCATGCATATCATACGTACAGATAGATATCCTAGCTTCCTAAATGTAGTGTGAGAATGTCCTTGGCCCATACACAGATAATTACATACATACACGTACAGCAGAGATTTGTTTCAATTACCAACTATAAGATTCCAGAATCAAAGGAACATGATGATCATATATTATGCAAATATGATTTTGAAACCAAAGTGGCAATATCAGAAATCACAACAAGCAGCACAAGCTTCATCATCTTAAGATTTATGTAGCGTCTCCAGCCTGAGGGCCGGGGAAGATTATGTAAGCGCAAATAATTTCTCATTTTCAGCAAACAGACCTAATAGGCTAATACAAGATCGATCCTGACAAGTTACCTGGAAGGGGCTTTTAATCTTTTCCCAGATAATTTGATTGGGTCTTCCGATCCTGGTGTGTGAGTTTAGCAGATTCAGTTAAACTAGGAACGCGATTTCGATCTCTCACCTACAATATATAGACTATTGACAGCTTCATGTGCTTGAATGGAGAAAGTCATGAATAGTAGTGAACTTGAATGGAAAAATGAGACAAAATGGAATGGGGAAAGAAAGACCTTTTTTTTGGTTACAATTCCCTTGGTTATCAAATTAAGAGCTATTCACCAATTGATTTCTAATAATGATTAATGAGGTGTGACCTACACCATTTTGATTCGTTTATATATAGTAAACCCATGAATGTTACAACGATTGCTATATGTTAGTAAACACATGAATATTTGTATCTTGTAATCATTTTATTCATATTTAAGTGAAAAAACAAGAATGTCGAAAAAGAAAAAAAAATATGTGACTAGATCAAATAATAGCATAAATTACAACAAATCTCCTTTGAATTTTATTCACGATCTTTCGCTTACGAGAAGAAAAAGTGATTATGCTCGTTGGGTAACAAGGCTGGACTGCATGCTTAGCTTGACAGGTTTAAAGATGAAGAAGGTGCTAGAGGTTTCTGGTATCGACTACGGTCTAGGGTTTGTGGATACATTTTCAGCGGTTGGTAGGAAGCAGACGGAGACTATCAAGGTCTGGTACGATACAGGTGGAGCTGTGGTGGCCATGGTGGTGGAGCATGATGCAGCGGCGACTTGAGGTGTAAGGTTTGGCTAGTAAGCATTTGATCCATCCCCTTTTGGATCTAGGCTTCGGTAGTGGGCCGAAGGTATTATAGCAGGGTATCGGTGTGTTGTGAATGTAATGAGGAGGTTATCCCCGGTGTATAATGCTTAGTGGGGTTTTGTTTTTTTGTTTTTTTTTTTTTTTTTAAAGTTTAATTGTAAGGATGTATCGAGGTTTCTAGATGAGGTTAGAGACAAGTTACATTTGGATCAATCAGTTCATGCTTATTGTAATTGCTGGTTTTGTAGGGAGGATTATGGAAACTTGTTGTCCACCACTAAGTTCTCTAATGGTTGTAAGTTGTAATGTTAGTTCTTATAATATAAAATTTTAGCTTCTAGGAAAAACCAACCAAGTGACACAGGGCACCAAACTTGTACCAAACCAAGAGAAATTTCAATTATACATGAATTCAGTAGATTTAAAATAATAAAAAGTGGATAAAGCCTGAGGTGGCTCGTGGACCCGATCCAACGTGTCCTCGATGAGAAGCTGCTGTTATTGTGAAGCCCACGAATACAAATTTACTCCTCACCTTATTTTTCTACTTTTATCCCCACCCACTTAGATGCATGACATGTGTCAATTTTCTTTTAACTTATCTAACCATGGTTAACAATTAATATGAGTTTAAAATTAATTTATTTAATTTAAATTTATGTGGTTACCTTATTTTCCTACTTTTATCCTCACCCACTTAGATGCATAACATGTATCAATTTTCTTTTAACTTATCTAACTATGGTTAACAATTAATATGAATTTAAAATTAATTAATTTAATTTAAATTTATGAGGTTGGGCATGTCATGCATAGGGATGGCAATAATCCCCAGCGGGTAGGGTACCCACGGGTATTCCGTATTTGACCCTAACGGGAAAGATATACGGGTATAAACGGGTAACGGGGATGGGGATCCCCAATATTCGGATTCTTAAATCGGGTACGGGGCGGGTATGGTATTTTGATATTCGTCGCCATCCCCACCCATTAATGATGAAAATATTATTATATAATTTATTATATATATATTTATATATAATTTATAAATAAATATTTATGTAAAAAAATTTGTGATTCTCTTAATAAACATTTAATGGACCTTTTTTTTATTATATATTTTTATTGGATTGAAGCATGAAACTTATTTATTTTGGTATTTGATTTTAATTTCATACTTTTATATAATTGTATTTCGTATTTTAAAAAAAAAAATTTAATACATAATTGTTAACGGGTACGGGTACGGGTATGGAAACGTAATCCCTAAAGGGTACAGGTATGGAGAATCCCCATTATCGAATTACGGGTACAAAAACAGGTATAGAGATGAAAAATATAAAAAGATATGGGTACGATATTTTGATTCCCGTACCCTACCCTACCCTACTCATTGCCATCCCTAGTCATGCATTCACTGAGGATGAAAGTTGGGAGCAAATCTGTATCACGACGCCCACGGCTTTTGCTTGTTTGGTTTTTTACTTTTTGTTTTTTTGCTGCTATCAGTCTCTCCCCTTCTTTCGGTTTCATCATATTTTGGATCTCCCCCTCGACTTCCTCACGACCCCCGTCTTCTCCTACCTCTCGCCCACTCTTCTTGATTTCTTCGCTCTCCATTATGCCTCCATATCCATAGTACCTATTCAAAACCCATTCAAATCCTTTTCTCGCCAACACATTCAGCCATTTTCCAAGATTAGAATTTTTCACAATTTTCGATTTTTATTGTCTACTTTGGATTACGTTTGCTTTCTTTGTGCTTAGGATATTGAATCCCATCTGGGTTTTATTCGAATCGATTCATATTCTTGCCAAACTTTGTTTTTGGGATTTGTGGGTCTTGTCTCAAACATGGCAACGAAGCTGGGAATGCTCCATTATGTATTGGACCATGTTTATGGTGCATTCATGCACAGAACCAAGATCAGCCCTCAATTTTTTTCAAGAGGGTGGGGTGGTAAACAGCTCGAATTGCTGGAGAGGATGATTAATCAGCTGTTTCCAGAAGCTGCAGGGCAGAATTGGCCTCCGGTTTTGGTCCGGCCCACTTGGAAGACTGTTTGGGAGAGCAAGAGTGCTTGTCTTCGAGAAGGGGTGTTCAGGACTCCTTGTGATGAGCAGCTTCTTAGTGCATTGCCTCCTGAGAGTCACACTGCTAGAGTTGCTTTTCTGGTACCGAAATCGGTTCCCCCTCAGAAAATGGCTTGTGTGGTTCATCTTGCAGGTATCGGAATATTTATATGACCATAGGCTTTGGAATTTAAAAAAAATTTTGTATTTTTTTTATTTTTTTATTTTTTATTTTTTTATTTTTTTGCTGATTGCACAATGTGGTGTAGCAAATCATGATCTTTAAGTGGCGGGAGATGGGCTTCACATTGATTGTTTTTCTTCTTGTCTATAGTAATATGAACTCTGAGCTTGGCATATTGATGACCTTTTCCGATTGAGACTTGAATTTTACTATTACATTTGTATGCTGGAAAATTGAAATGAGACATTGTTGCCTAAATGTAAATTATCTGTTTTGAAGAGAAAAGTCAATATACGGTTAAATCGTTCACCTGTTTTAGGAATCCAAATTATAAGCTGTTCTTTTACTTGGAAGCTTGGTCGCTTTAAACGCTACTAAGCTGCACACAGGATCTTACAGATTTTGTCCCCTCTCGAGAAAGCCTTCTTTACTAGTAGGGGCTAAGCCCAAAGTGAATATGCTGAGAAATGAAGAAGATATAGATGATTGATTCTACGAAGAGTAGATTCACCCTTTATGCTGTGGCTCATCTCGGTTTTCCAACATTGTTAATTTCTTGCTTCATCTGTTGGGATTGAATTTGGTTCTTGTTTAGGAACAAGGTATCAACTTGTTGGTGAAACACTTTGTTGTCGCATACCAACTTTGTTTTATAATTTGACCGACTTCATAATTCTTATCATACATGCACTATCGATGGACTTTACATTGCTAATTCTTCCTTCATCTGTTGGGATTGACTTAGGTTCTTGTTTAAGAACAAGGTATCAGTGGTGAAACACTACAACGAAGTATACGAACATGGTTTTATAATTCGGCCGACTTTATATTTCTTTGATGATTCATGCACTAGTTATGGACTTTTTAGTGTAAAATCTGACTTTAAAAAAAAATGTTGTTCTTTAACATAGTCAATTTTGATTAACTAACAAGGGATGGTCTAGTAACAACTAACAAATACTATTTCAAACGCTTAGTGTGGTATTGGATATCATGCATTCTAACTTCCTATGGAATTGTTTTTGCAGTAACATTTAACATAGTTAATTACTCTGCTGCTTGGATTTGAACATTTGATCTCTTTTCTGCAGGGACTGGGGATCATTCATTTGAACGAAGGCTACGACTTGGGGGACCATTATTGAAGGAAAACATTGCAACTATGGTGCTTGAGAGGTATGTATGACTATTCAGCATTGTCAGAACCCTTCTGACTGTAATCTGGTTTTTCATTATTACAATACGCTGCCTTTAATTCAGGTAGATTTCTTTTTGCAGCCCTTTCTACGGACAAAGACGTCCTATGCTACAGCGTGGTGCAAAGCTATTGTGTGTTAGTGACTTGCTTTTATTAGGAAAGGCAACAATTGAAGAAGCCCGCAGTCTCTTGCATTGGTTAGACTCTGAGGAAGGGTTTGGGAAAATGGGTGTTTGTGGACTTAGTATGGGTAAGACTTAACCAGATCCTTTGCTCTAGCTTTAAGTATATTAGAGCACCTTGCTCCTCGATTTTAGCTTTAAAGTTGCCACTGTATTATTATTTTTTTCTTTCAAAATTTGAATTAGTTTTTCTTTGTTGTACTTATCACAAATTGACGTATTAGTTCAGAATTGTGAAAGAAAATAAGTGATTTAATGGTTTTACCCTGGAAGTGGAATCCTCACCTTCTAGAGTTGATAAAATATTATTCTGACTACTTCTATGAAATCTAGGAGGAGTTCATGCTGCAATGGTTGGATCACTGCACCCTACACCTGTTGCAACTCTTCCTTTTCTTTCTCCACACTCTGCTACTGTGGCATTCTGTGAGGGAATATTACAGCATGCTACTGCATGGGAAGCACTGAGAAAAGATCTTGCAGTAATGACTCTTGAGGAGGTCAGAGAACGAATGCGCAATGTTTTCTCTCTCACAGATGTGACACGCTTTCCAATTCCAAAAAACCCCGATGCTGTGATCTTTGTCTCTGCTACTGTAAGTATTCTTTTTGGTTTTCAACATCAACTTATGAGTGTTGTAGAAATAATATAAGGGAGCAGTTTCCTCCAGTTCCTGTTAACCCTTGTTCATGGTTCAGTGGACAATTTTTCTCTCCTTTGGTGATAAATAGATTATACATGCTGCTCCTAGTAAGAACCTGTCATATTAAATAAATATTTAAGAATATTTACGTTATATTCTTATCAGAAAGTAAATAAAAGGAAATAATTGTTATGGAAGGGGAAAAAAAAAGAGTAAGGATCTTCCTCCTCTTTTCTTTTGTTATCCCACATATCCTTGTGAAAATGCTCAGTAAGAGGTTTCTAGTTCATGTTGTTTAGTGGCAAAATGTATCACTTGAAAATGTTAGGCTCTCCATTGCTCACTTAAGAGGCTTCAAGTTCATGTTGTTTCAAATGTTTTACATACGCTGTGAATCTGTGATATTGAAGGCAAGCTGACAGTAATAAACAAGCTGTTTGTGTAGCTGGTGATATTTTGACTGTTGCTTAGTCATAGCTTGCCTTTGTGTGCACATGCTTTTGTTTTTGGTTATGTGCCCATGATGTTTAAACTTCCATTCTATTGAGAGATAGTTTTTTGTCTCTAAGCTGGATTATACCTTCTGGAAGCCATCCTTTCTGGACCAATGCAATCCACCACTACATTATTTAGTGTTCTATCGCACCCATGTGCATACAATGCAAAACTTGGCTTTACAGGCTTCTTTACTTTGATTGCATTCGTTTTTCAGGATGATGGGTACATCCCAAAACACTCTGTGCTAGAGCTTCAGAAAGCTTGGCCCGGTTCAGAAGTAAGATGGGTCACTGGTGGACATGTCTCATCTTTCCTTCTCCACAATGGTGAGTTTCGCAGGGCCATTGTTGATGGACTTGGCAGATTAGAATGGAAAGAGTCTCCTTTATGACATTGGCGTTACATATGAATAAGACCTTGCACTTGGTCTGAAATGGTAAATCTTCACTACTAATTCTGACCAAACTTGTAAAAAATGGATATAGTTTATGTCTGGAACACCCCCAAATGGAAAGAGGGGGTATTTAATGCAAAATCTGTTTCCCAATGTTCTCTCATGACTTGTGTATTTCCTGTTGTGTACTCTAATCTGCATGTTTCCCAATTATGCTGGTATGTAGAGATATTGGGTCTTTGTAAATTTATAATTTATATTTCAAAGGAATTAGCATTCATCTGAGTGCTCTGACTGGCCTTATTCATTTTGTTAATCGTTATTTTAATATACCTAGTTGAAAGATAGAGTCAATACATGCAAGAGGTACAGTTTTTGGATCCATATTTAATACTTCACCAAGTTTGAACTTTGAAGTGTGAACCTGAAACCTTTTTTCTTTTGGTACAAGCCAACACAATGCACTTTAGAAGGTTGTGATTGAAATTCCTGTCAACATGCATTTGTTAATTTCCTTGACCGTTTTGAAGGAGAAATATCAGGCAAGGCCTAGGTGCTGCTTATTTTCAAGCACCTTTGTTATTGATCGCCAGCTGCCTAAGCTTTCATGCAGCGGTGCATTACTTGCAGCTCGGGAGTGGAGTACCGCAGAGGCACCGGTTATGAAAGTACGAGGTGTTGTCGAAGTTCTGCAAGTTCCCACCCATTGGAATCTGACCACACAACCTGTTATAACTGACATTGAAGAATTGCAACTTAACTTCAGTCAACTCCTCCGGAATACTCCCTGTGATTCTGTTGTGATTCAAATCTAGTGAAATCAGGCTCTTGGTAAACTCCACATTTGACAGATTAAATTCCAGCATATTCCTTGACAAATCTACAGTCTGTGTTGTCTTGTTCAACCCGAAAAGGAACGATGCGTCACCTTCGAGCATGTTACGTGACAAGTCTATGCCTCTGAAGTCCATCTTGCTAGCTGGTTGTGGGAGAGGTAGAGGTCTGGAATGACGCCAACGAATTGTCCGAATGAGCTCGGAATTTTACCTGTGATCCAACAAGACAATACACAAATGTTTACAGAAGAAATGCTGTTAAAAGAGAATCCAATAGTACTCCATTAGTGAATTCCATTGCCTTACCTGTGAGCTTGTTGCGGTCTAGACGAAGAGAAGCCAAATTTGGTAGCATAGAAAGCGAGCTGGGGATGGGGCCAGTGAGATTGTTGTAGTAGAGTTCAAGGAAAGTCAAGTTCTTGAGTTGGCTGATGAAGTCAGGGACTGAGCCTGTGAGGTTGTTCCACCCGAGTCTAAGCGTCTTGAGATGTTTGAGCTTTGCAATGGAGGGTTGTATAGGACCTGTTATATTTGGTTGCTTGCGAATCACTAGGGTTTCGAGATACGGCAAGTCGCCGACCTGGGGAGGGATTTGGCCGGAGATACGATCATAGGATAAGATAGTGAGGGAGATGATGCGGTTGGTGGTGGGATCACATTCGACGTTGTTCCAAGTAGTACTGCAGTCGACGTCGGGGTTCCATGAAATTAAGATGTAAGGGTTGTTGAAGGCTGCCTTGATTTCAAAGAGGACTTTCTTGTCATGTGGGTTGCAGAGTTCGGAGAGAGTTGGGATGAGAATGGTGAACAATAATAGAGTGAAGCAGAGGAGGGTGGAGAGCTTGAGGTCCATGATTGTGGATTTTGGAAGAAGTGAGATTCACTTTGGATTATTTGTAGTAAAGCATTATGCATATATAAGTCAAGCATTATGATATTTGGGTTGCAAATCTTGACGGAAGCTTCTGACAGCTCACGGCGGCGAAAGATATTGTAGTGGTAGGCCGCCTTTCAAACACGTAAATGTTTGTTGTCATAGATGATCAGAATCTACATCTTTACTGACTGGATGATGCTGAAACAAGATGGTTATGTTGATGAGGAACTGAGGATTAATCCTGCTTTTATGTTGGACGTTTGTTTCAGACTTCCATTTAACAAGGTGAGTTACGTGCCTACACAAAGGAAAATGTTACTTAATTATTTTCGGAGACATCATCATAAAAGTTCGCATTTTCAAATTTTTGTTTATGGTACAATGGGGTCAATGACCCAAAAGAAAGCATAAAACATAAGATAAATAATAATATAAAAAAAAAAGGAATAGTTGTGAGAACAGTCCCAAGGTCATTAGCATTAGGGTTGGCCACTTGATGGGAGGGGACGGTATTGTGGACATGGTTTCTCTGCTTGGAAATAAAATGCTTGGATCTGCTTGGGTTTGTAGAAGAGAGTGACACGTCGCTATAGTAACATCTAAAGGCTAAAATCAAGACTTTAAAAATTGCAAACATTCCTGTGAAGCACCAGATCTCTCTCTCCCTCTTATACTATCCTGTCCTTTCTCTTCTGATCTTCTCCCATACAAATCTTGATTTTTGTGTGAATCAGTCCACCCCATAATAGGTGTCATTCATCTAAATAAGAGAGAATTTTGTTTCTGGTTTGATGCTATTAGGATTAATTGTGCTCTAGATCTCTTCATGGGTGTAAGGTTTCTCAATCTAAGGCATGGGTGATTGTAATTCTGGAGTTCGCTTCCAGATTCATCATTCTTTTTAATTGTTTTGGTTCTCTGGGTGGAGCTTCGTCAATCTATGGGTGATGGGTCATTGTTATGAGTTTCTAGACTCTGGAGTTTGATTCGTGACACGACCCACCCCGAATTTCACCTTGAAACCTGGAGTAAGTCGTGCGGGGACCATCTCCAAGAAAGATATTACCGAAAATTCGGCATGACCTCCCTTGAAAATGGACAACCCTTCCTTAAGAAACCTGCAAACACTCCTATAATTCCCAAACCAACCTTAACTTCTGGAGCCTACGTGCTCCCCAAACACAACCACCACTAACAACAACAACACAACATCATCTAAACATCAAATATAATTATCCAAATAAGATAACATAAATCCTCCGACAAATATTCTAAAATGTCAACAAGCCTTCGCCCATAACCGAAATAATATACATTAAACCCAAGTATTTAGAGCTACTAGACACTAGCGGAAGTAAGAAAACACCGGTAGGTTAAACAGGTAACCTACGGATGAAAAGTGGTGGAAATGTGGGTGACTATGTCTCGTCTCCTACTAGGTCTAACCCGTACTCTGCAGATTGGGCATTTTAAAACGAAGGACCCAGGGGAAAACATTTAATAACGTTAGGGTGAGTGGACAAAAATAAATTAATAAAAATATTTATGCTTCCCCATTTCAATTTCCAAAGAAAAATATACTGCATGCGGCAGCTCAAAAGCGCTCAACTCATAAACTGGCAATTTCACGACTAGCTTTGGCTAGTCACCAACTCAAATAAAATGGAGCCTCTCAGGCTAAATTATATATAATCATATATTCGTATGTATTTACACTCGTCAGACTCCTTGTATGAATCCTAGAAACAATTTAGAAAAATAGAAATTCATACAAGGCTACAACGTTGGCGTCTAACGCTCACGTTGCGCCATAATTGTATTTTTCCTCATTATGACTGAAGAGGACGGTGTATTTATATACGTGTCGACTCTCTTTATAAAACCTAAATAAACCAGAAAAGAAGTAGTTTTCATATAGGGCTATGACGCTAGTGTCTAACACTCACGTCACGCCATAATGACATTTTACCTCATTATGACGTACCAAACACGTATGGTTAACTAACATTTACATACATACTACACTCATAATATCCATAAACATATCCACCGAAAATCTCATTTTCGGGATCTCTCCAAAGGAGGAAAATTGCCAAATATCCGAGAAAGAAAATAAATCTCAAGAAAAGAAATAAATGATCAACAAAATAATTGATCGCATGCTTTTCAATTAAAACAAAGGTCCACTCACAAATTAGGTCTAAGCCTGATAACGCTCTGAGGCTTCCTCTGCTCGGGCCTCCTCTCGTCCTGTTCCAAATATATAATTAATTTCCCACTAAAAATCTAATAATTAAACACAATGGGCAAAATTAAACGTGATCCTCCCACACACTCATCATTGCCCAACTTCGCCATGCCTAACTCAAAATGGCTCAAACTTCACCGAACATACCGGCAGCCTTAAATCAACCTTCCACAGATTAATGACTTAAATCCTTCGGCTGGATTCTACATTAATTAACTGCCAAAATACCAAACTTCGGAAATTCACAAACCTATCCACCACTCATCCGAAAATTCCATAATTCACTTCAATAAACTCCCTTAATATTCCAAATTTAAAAACATTAAAATCTCCCAACCGGCGGCGGCCGGAGGCCGATTCCGGCAACCTCCAATATCAGAACCCACCCCGAATTTCACCTTGAAACCCGAAGTAAATCCTGCGGGGACCACCTCCAAAGAAAGTTTACCGAAAATTCAGCATAACCTCCCTTGAAAATGGATAACCCTTCCTAATAATACCTGCAAACACTTCTGAAAATCCAAATCTAACCTTAAACTCCTGAAGCCTTCGTGCTCCCCAAATCATAACGCCTCCCAAGTTATTCACTAATCTAAATATAATCTCAAATCAAACAATTTATTGGTTCAGAGCAACTCTAAAAGGAATAAAAGAGACAGAAAAAAAAATAAGCGGAAGCTATAATACGAACTATGCCTCGACTCCAAGTACGCCCGACCTCAACTAAGCTAACCTGCAAGCTGGGCATTTTTAAAACGAAGGGCCCATGGGAAATCATTTGAAACCGTTAGAGTGAGTGGACAAAACTGAATTCAATAAAAATATTTATGCATTCCTATTTATTTTCCAAAGAAATTATGTTGCATGCAACAAGTTTAAAAGCTCTCAACTCATAAACTGACAATAACACGACTAGCTCCGGCTAGTTTCCAAAGCTTTATAAAATAGAGCCTCTTAGGCTAAAATATATGTATGTACTTACACACGTCCATACTCCCTATATAAATTCATGGGTCTATATAGGGCTACTACGCTCGCGTCCAACGCTCACGTCACGCTTTAATGAGGTGCTACACTACGCCATTAAGGTGGACAGACGGGTATATAAATATGTGTCCCCCCCTATATGAATTAAGCACTCATATAGGGCTACTACGCTCACGTCCAACGCTCACGTCACACCATAATGCGGCTATATGCTACGCCATTAAGGTGGACAGACACATATGGTTAGCTAGCATTTATACATACTCTCCTCATCAATATATAATTATATTCATCGAAAATCCCATTTTCGGTAACTCTTCAAAAGAAATAAAATCGTCAAAATAAAATGACGTCAAATGCTCCAACAAAATAAATTGCTCAAAAATCAATCATTGCATGCATATTATTTAAAACAAAAGTCCACTCACAGTATCAGGCCTTAGCCTTCCAATGCTCACAATACTCCTCGAGCTCTGCCTCCAATTATTCACGCTCTCCAACCAATCCCATGTCTGACGATAAACAGAAGAATAAATTGGTCGGACCGGACTCCATAATAATCATCGATTCAACTTCTTCCTAGTTTGGCTAGGTTTCCTGGGTTGACCAGAATTGACCAAGTTTGACCAATTGATTTAGGGTAGGCCAACTAATGAAGTTTGGACATTTCCAAATTAACCTTTGACTTAACGATCCGAGTCAAATCACCAAAAATTCTACTAACCGTTACACACTTGGCGTCATAAATAATTCATGAAACACCAATGCTCCCCAACTTTTATGCTTAAAAGATCGTTTTGGCAACCTTCGGGATCGATTAACCAAACTAGTGTAAATTCAAAGACTCAAATATACGGAACACATTAATCCGGAAAACCACTAAATTACTAAGGGCACCCAAAAAAGGTTTCTATAAATGGAAAGTTTCTATAAAAGGAAAGTTTCCAAAATTAGAAACTTTCCAAATATGGCAAGTTTTCTAAACCGTAAACTACCACTCAACGAAAAGGAAAGTCACCAAGCTACCTTCACGGGTTCTGCCGGAATTGCTGCCTCGAGATTCCGGCGACTTGCCAGAATTTCGCCATAGCCTCCCCGTAACCTCCAAATCACCAAGTTATCGACAACAACAACCAAAACATTCATATTAGCAACAAAACTCCAATTTTCTCAAACCACAATCAACACATCAGCAACCCAAACAACTCTATATGCAAGAAGATTACCTTCAGACGACAACAAAACTTCTCTTGCCGGCGGTAGCACTCTTGCCGGATTCCGGGTTCGTGGTTCCTCCCACAGAGCAGCGGCAACACCTCAAGTCTTCACAACCGATCGTCCCGCCTGTTGCTGCATAGCAGGTCGTCAGGAAGGAGACAAGAGGTACCATGAAGCCTCATCAGCTCCAGCAAAACTCGAAACACTTGCCGGAAACCATTAAATGCTGGCCGCCGGAGCTAGGAGCTCGAAACTCAGAAAAGAGAAGAAAGGGGTTTCCAGATTAGGGTCCAAATCGCACATTCAAGGACGTAGAAAGGAAGAGGAGAGTGAGAAGAACAAGAATATACCCTTCAAAGTCGTCGTCCCTGCTGGAGCTCGTCGGAAATCGGCAACAACAGTGAGGCACCCAAGCTTTCGATCTCCATCGATCTTGGTTGCACGCGTGATCTACGAGCTGGGCTAGAAAGGAAAAGAGGAGAGGAAGAGAACGGCGGCGATCTCGTCGCCTGGGGTGGCCGGACGACGGCGCTCCGGCATAGAGGCGACAGAGACGAAAGAGAGAGAGGGAAAGACTCGGTTAGGCTCGGTCAAACCCGACTTGGGTTCTTTGACTGGGTCTGACCAGTCTTCCTCTATTTAACATCTTCCTCTAATTAACAACAGAAATGGACAGCAGATGATCGATGATTAAAGATCAATGACCCATATTCTTTGATAAGTCGTAGAAAATAGCTCGAAGCTCCCAAAAATAATCCGAGGACATCAGAGAACTCGTGTCGACGCACACTACGACCTAGGAGCCTTAAAAGAAGAATTAAACATTTTGAGAAAAACTCGACAATAAACTCGAGTGTTAAATTACTAAATTACCGAGCACTGTTCAATTCCTCAGTAACTCGTGGAATACCTAGTAAATAGGTAAAATTGGATTCGAGATGTTACAATCTCCCCTCCTTATAAAAATTTCGTCCTCGAAATTTCAAACTGAACGAGCCAAGGTCAACAATCCTTGATCGACAACATACTACCCTTTGATTCGTTAAGAAACTTAATGGCTCGACTCTGCCAATCTAAATGCAGCGTCAACATAAATAAAACACTGGACTCGGCTTCTCCAATCTCTTGCTCGACGCGAGTAGAACCTTTTTCAGAGACTACTCTGAATCTTCATCGATTTACGAACTCCCGCTAACAAGAAGCATTTATCCCCTATGACTACAAATCTATAACATACCGCGAACATTCTTTGAAAATAGATCCATGGTGCCTAGGCCAAAAATATAAATACCAAAAGATAAGCTCACGCTTTTCCATGCAATGCAAAATAGCTAACACACTCGAAGAGAAGAATTCGATTTCAGCGCCGGCAAAAAAAATCTTCTCACAAAATGTAACAAACTCGACAATACAATGCATTCGAGTTTGACATCAAAGCGCACTTGCTAAGAAGCTAAAATTCATGCATTCATGCATGCTCATAGCTACCTGAAAACCTGCTAATTGAACAGATTCCTACACCGCCAAAATCTGCAGTAACCACCCTTCTAATACCGTGGTACTTGCAGAGTCAAAGCTCACACAAGACCACAAGACAACCCTTCTCCGCCTAAGCGATTAGTCCAACAAGAGTTTAACCTCAATTGCCGGAATGAAATTATGTAGTGGTCAAAAACCACATCACTTAGGTCCCTCCACCAAAATCATGACATTACCATGGGAACTAACAACAATCTAGCAACTTATTGGAATTCAATCTCTCTCCTGATTCTGCTATCTTCACATTTCTCTTTACCACAAACTAGAAGATGATCTGAAGCAAGACTATCATGTGGAAACTGGATATTACCTTTTACTAGCTAAAATTTACCATTTTTACCATCGTCACATTTTTCTCCCACGAATAATTCTCCCCAAATAATCGTCCCCCAAAACCCCTCTAGGGACTAATTAAACTATAACTTCGTTGACGAAGACGGTAAAATTCTTATTATAATCGAGCTAGTAAATAAGGTAAAAATTTAAGGGTCGGGATGTGACAATTCGTCTTAATTGGAGGACATGAGACTCTCAACCCAATTGATTTCATTTACGTTAATCTTCTAGATCAGGAAAGAAGTCAGTGAAGAAGAGATCTAGAGTTTTTCACTACCAGAAGAAAGGCTTTAAATCGACGAAAATAAAAAAACCAGGCTGACAAATTATTTTTTCGTCGGCTAACGTGGACTTTAGCGGACAAAATTTTCCTTCGTCGGCTAATTTAAATTTTCGTCGGCTTTGGTCAACTTTAGATGACGAAATTAAAATGTCGTCGTCTGAATAATTTTTTTCGTCGGCTATAGTCTGTGAACTTTAGCCGACGAAATATTTAAAAGTTTAGCCGACGAAAAATATAATTTCGTCGGCTAAAGTGTCTTATATTTGCAGATCTGGACAACAACTCATCTGAAAAAAAAAAACTAATATGTAGAATCTTCAAACGCAAAAAAGTCGTGAAATAAGATGACCAGAATGGTGAAATACATCTACGGTTGAAAAATCACGGTATTCTGGTAAAGTCTCGGTGCTGATAGTTGCGGTCAATGCAATTTACCCTTATTATTCATTATGCTGTAGATTTGGCGTTCGGTGTCCGATTGACTATTGTGATACTTTTCCGAAAGCGTAACGGCCCAAGTCAAAATCATAGCTTTTCTATGACATATGGGCCTTTTTGGCCATCTGAGTCCGTTTAGGGCTTCAAACTGCAGTTTTCTTATTTCCGATTAGTGTTGACCGTTTCGATCGACCCCTTAACGTTGTCGAATCCAGTTGCATTTTTTACCATAGACATCTTTCATCATAATGATCATATCTGACGGTCGAATTTTGGTTTGTAAATTTTAGTCATCGGAATCACAACGTGTCTACTCTTTACTGTTATTATTCCCTATGGGGAGCCCTATCGTCGGAAGGTAAATGTCTCAAAATTTTTATATGGACAGTTGCGTCTCATCTATGTGAGAGTTTTTTGTGTGGAAGGTTTGACCAAACTACGTAATATAGAGGGAGATATGAGCGTTTTCGTTTGATAAGTGACGATGGATTAGGGTTGACCGTTTAGATCGAGCCCTTAGTGTTGTCGGATCTAGTTGAATTTTTTACCATAGACATATTTCGTCATAATGATCATATATGACGGTCGAATTTTAGTCATCGGAATCACAACGTGTCTACTAATATTGTATAACTTGTTTAATAAGTTATACAACTTTGTGAACCAACTCTACATAGGAAGCAAAATTATCAAAAATCTCGTGAAATAAGATGTGTTCAGAATGGTGAAATACGGGTATGGTTCAAAAATCACGTAAATCGGGTAACGTCTCGGTGCCGATAGTAGCGGTCAACCCTATTTACAGTTATTATTCCCTATGAGGAGCCCTATCGTCGGAAGGTAAATGTCTCAAAATTTTTATATAGGCGGTTGCGTCTCATCTACGTAAAAGTTTTTCGTGTGGAAGGTTTGACCAAACTACGTAATATAGAGGGAGATACGAGCGTTTTTAAAGGTCCTAGAGGGGGGGGTGAATAGGCCTTTTTGAATTTTTCGTTGTCTTCTGTATCCGAGGATAACAATGACTTGTGCTATCCCAGAATCACAAGATACGAGTTTGCAGAAAGTAAATTGCAGCAAATAAAGAAACACACAAGGATGTTTTTTACTCGCAGAAACCCTGAATGC
>NC_020495.1:4533696-4534607 GCF_000184155.1 Fragaria vesca subsp. vesca | reverse complement strand
AACATGTTTCAGAAAGGTTTGGACAGAAGTGTTTGGCTCCCATACTGAAAGTGATGTGTCCAAACACAGAGATGACACAAGCAATCTCAATAAGACAAATAACCCTTTCCTAAAACATGAATGATTCAAAACAGGGAGCAAAGAGGTTTCAAACTCTCTTACTCAGTCCATTAGTGGACCTTGACACAGCCGATAGCGACTGGTCTTTGAATCACACAGGGACCAGCTATACATAAGATAACGTATCATGAAATCCCAGCTGGAGCCTTTAGCATCAAACCATTTTGTCACGGGTTGGCATAACAAAAGATCTCAACCCTTTGACTGGTTTGAGCGCTGAGGCACTTCCCACAAACTCAGTTGTCCATTTGAATTTGAAAGACTTATTAAACTAATACAACAAACTTTGAAACTCAGGACAGCAGAAGACTCAGTACTAGGATAGCAAGCGAAGCTGCTAACCTCTGTGAAAAACAGTGATATGCAGATGCATGTTTTACCTGAAACCATAAGGGATATTAGCGCCACTTGTTCTTGATCAGATAACATTATCTCAAAATGTTTTGCAAGATAAAAGGATTGCCAACTATCCTTATACCTTCAATCTCCCCCTTTGGCATTCCTTCACAAAACACTTCATTTGTAGGGAAAATAACCTGCAGAAAACAACTTCAACAACAAGTGAAGAATCACAGCAACTACAACTGAGTCATTAGCACACTAACACTGAGAATTTACTATTGCAATAAACAGTCATAAAACATTGTATTGAACAGCCATAAAAACCAACAATGTCTTAGAAACATAAACCATCAACCAGCAATTCCTACAACTAATTCTCCCCCTTTTTGGCAAGGAATACCAAAGGGAAACAGAGAATAAAATATCCGAGAGGTTTTAAAAGAAATAGA
>NC_020495.1:4532049-4533676 GCF_000184155.1 Fragaria vesca subsp. vesca | reverse complement strand
AAACGAGGCTTGGAAGGCTAGAAATCAGATATTTAATCAAGGCAGCCTGTTGGTGAGTGATTTTGCCTGTGTTGGAGGTGGGAGTCAAAAGAGAGCGAACCACGAAGCCTAAAAGCTTGCACAACTCAGACATGAATTGACTGGAAAGATGAGAAGCAGTGAGCTCTGGCTGAGGAAAGGTGGACTGATAAAGTGCTCCTCCTAGCTCAAGAAGAGAGACAGATTGGATGTAATCCAAAACCAGTTTGACCGAGTTGGGTTCTGTGGCAGGGAGAGAAAGGCTAGATCGAATCCTAGGAGGAGAAATGTCAACATCCTTACCCCTAACCTTGACAACAATGGGGCGCTGAGATTGAATTTTCACCTTTTCAGGTGCATTCTGAGGAAAATTGGTATAAAATTCTTGAACCCAAGTCCTATTGACCCTATGGAAGGATGTCAGAACCTGATCCCAACCCCAGTGAACAGCTAACTTCTTAACTTCAGGATGTAGAGAATCAAAAGCGATAGGTCTCTCAAACACTATTCTCTTAGTAACAATAGAAGTACAGAAATAATCTCGACTCTCCTCAGATTGAAAGTGAGAAAGAGGAGGAACAGAGGAGTGGGATACCTCAACAGATCTCTTCTTGGGAGGCATGGTGGACTGGGGAGGCCTGGTGCCATCCATGGGACCCTTACCTTTGTCAGCCGAGTTCCGAGGACCAGAACGAGAGGGCTTAGCACTGGAGGAGGGCTTGGCAGGAGCCTTGGAGGGAGGAGGTCGCCTAGACACCGGAGACCCAGAAGCAGGGACCTCCAAGGAGGTCTCAACCGGAGCTGGAGCACCAGTTGGTGCAGAGGGCTCCTGAGGAGCAGAGGATGATCTGGTAACCCTACGGTTGGAGGTGCACCGCTTGGATTTGGGCTCAGGGGCTGGGACAGGTACCTCGGTTCATACACCCTCAGAAGAAGGAGAGGGAGATCTAATTGGAGACCTAACCGGAGAGGGTGAAGGGAAAGGAACTGCCACAGATGGTCCACCACCACCGGATAGAGATGGCTTAGCGACCTTGACCGGTTTGTCACCGGAGGGAGAGCGAGGCCTCTTACCCAGAGTGGGAAGAGAAACTGACACGACCCACCCCGAATTTCACCCTGAAACCCAGAGTAAGTCGTGCGGGGACCACCTCCAAGGAAAATTTACTGAAAAGATTAAGCAAATCTCCCTTGCAGATGGACAACCCTAAGTCGAAAATTTCATATTACACTCTTAATTTAACGCTTCTGAATATCACATAATATACAAAAATTCTAAAGTATTCAGAGCTACTAAACACAAGCGGAAGCAAGAAAATACGAGTAGGTTGAACAGGTAACCTACTGGCGAAAACTGGCCGAAAAGCGGGTGACTATGCCTCGTCTCCTACTAGATCCAACCCGAACTCTGCAGACTGGGCAATTTAAAACGAAGGGCCCAGGGGAAACATTTAATAACGTTAGAGTGAGTGGACAAAAATAAATTAATAATTAAAATATTTATGTTTCCCCAAATTAATTTCTAAGGAAAAATCGAATGCATGCCGCAAGCGATAAAACCTTTATCCCATAAAATATCGAGCCTCTCAGACTCTATAATATATGTATG
>NC_020495.1:4522500-4524721 GCF_000184155.1 Fragaria vesca subsp. vesca | reverse complement strand
CGGCACCGCTCACTCACGGCGGCGCTAGGGCTCCTCTCACCGGTCCAGGAAGGTTGCTGGGTTGGAGGTCGATCGATTGGGACCGGTGTGGCGGTCTGGGGCGGCCGGACGGCGGCGGACGGCGGTGGAGAACTTTCCGGGTGGAGAAAGGAGAAAACCGGGTGGGAAGAGAAGAAAAATCGGGAGGGAGAGAGAGAGAAAGGAAGAAGAAATGGGTTGGGCTCGGCCCAGCCGACCCAACTCTCCTTTTAACCCATAATTCCAAAATTCAACACCCTGAAAAATAATACCCGAATAAAAATTACCTTTTACTAGCTAAAATTTACTATTTTTACCGTCGCCGTATAATCCCCATACGAATTATCCTCCGCACATAATCGTCCCCGAAACCCCTCTAGGGACCAATTAAACTATTTACTCAATGATCGAGACGGTAAAATTCTTATTATAATCACGCTAGTAAATAAGGTAAAAATATAAGGGTCGGGATGTGACAGAAACTGGGTCTCTTAGAGCTTCAAGCTTGTCTGCTATGGAGGGACCGCCAGGGGTAGCAGTAAGCCGAAGAGATTGACCTCCAGAGATAGGCACTTCAGCCTGGATGGGAAGCAGGTTTAGGGGTTCCTGCATGGTGGGTTCCTCCCCAAGATTGACAAAATTTGGCCCAACAGGCTTGTTCAACATTTTTGGCTGAGAGAGCTTTGGATTGAGAGAACGCAGAACAAAGAAGGAGATGAGAAGAAGAAGAGTGGGTTTAGGAAAGAAAAGAGAAGAGAGAAAGACAAGATTTAAGAAAGAGAGAGAGAGAGAGTGAGAGCGGAAGCGTTGGACACGATCAGAGTGTCTCGAAAACTGTCAAGCCCACTAATCCCAACTACTCAAAACGGCCATAATAATTAAATATCCAAGACCATGCAATGATGATGCTTTGAGACGTGACAAAACACCACCGTTCAGAGTGACCAATGAAAACCCATGGAAGTAACCACGTAAGCACATGCAAACAAAACAGAAACCAACAATAAAACTACTCAAGCCTATACTCCCCCTAAGAGTGTGCATATGAAAAAGCGAAAAATTGTTTGTTTCTGACGAATACTCTTAGAGAAAAGGACTGCACAAACACGCTTTAAGGAAAAAGACCATTCAATTTGCATCCTTGGTTTTTTGAAGACAGTTTAAGCATAGACTCACAAGTTGACATATCATAACAAACAAACAAACCTTGATCAAACAAAAGCAAATCACATAGGTTTGTGATAGTGACAAGTCCCAATGATCTCTATTTTTATTTGCAGCACTTTAGAGTGAGTGTGTAAGTGAGATAGTAATCACATGGTGCTTGATAAGCTTGAATGCATCAACTAAGTATTTATTGTCAGTGTGAGCCATGTCATGCAGAGATATCATCTGGTTCTTCCATCCTTATCTCTCTAGAATTTGATTTTAAAGTCCAGAGGCTACTTTTAACCATGACTTTATTTTGGTCCAATCATTAATATCACAGCCTTAACTGAGAAATCGTCCTCATAGGTTCAAATAGCAGAAAATGTGTCATTGCTTCACAAGATCAGTTGACCTTGGACAATATGTGTAACAAGGACACTCATATGGACACATCATCTGAACCCATCGAAGGATAGAATGCATCTCAGAAATCCCCACTACATAACAAGACAAGTGGAGGACTAGCTGATTCAAGAAGTCATTTGTGATTGTCAAAAATTTTTCCAACTTTGTTCTAACCAGAACGTCCTAATTCTAAACCAATCTCGTTTCTTCCCACCCTTATATCGTTCATCACGACCAAGGAATGTGTACTTTGAGATTAGCCTAGATTATTGAGTTCTGTGAACCTCAATCTTCAAACCAACCTCGTTTCTGCTCACCCTTAAATTGTTTACCACAACCAAGGAATGTTTACTTTGAGATTAGTTTGGAAAGCAAACTCCCCCTTAGTATTAACTCTTATCTCAAATATATAGCCCAAGCTTTAGTGCAACCATAGTGATCAGTAATAGTGCACATAAGAATACTGCAGATTTGCAATAAAGGTCAGACCACATACGACAATATCTGAACATGTACACACACCTATGTGCAGAGTAAGACTGAAACAAGGAAAGGAAGTACAAATAGTCACCTAGGTCAAGTTCAGAAACTGACTAAGGATACCAAGAAGGTCCTCTATTCCTGAATCTGTAAAGAGGAACTGGAAACA
>NC_020495.1:4512880-4522400 GCF_000184155.1 Fragaria vesca subsp. vesca | reverse complement strand
TTTGTTCTCACAACATTTTTAAAAACAGTTTACCAAACACCTCAGCTGATTCCTCTCACAGAAATATCAGAAGTGATTCTGCTCACAACAATTTTAGAAGTGATTCTGCTCACAGCACAACAATCCCAAACTGGGCCTAAGATAACTTTAGATATTGCTTTTAAGGGAAGGGTTCTAATGAGGACCATTGAGGACTAGTTGATGACTTTTTCGTTTCATCCTGTTTGATCACATATTCACATCTTGACCGTCTAGTTAGTAGATATATATGTGTAGATCATCTTTACAAATTTTCATCCAAATTGTAAATTGTTAAGGCATTTATAAATGTGATTTACCGATTGTAAACTTAAACTGTTTTTGTTTGACAGATTTGGATCGTCCATTGATTTGATTTAGTTTGATTCCTTAACAATTATTGATTTGGTTGAAAATTTGTAGAAATAGTCTACTTATATAGACCTAAAAAGTAAAAACTAAACGGTTGAGATGAAAAAATGTGATTGAAAAATGGGTATAATAAACCTTTAATGAAAAAGTCATTTACTAGTCCTCAACCAAATGGTCCTCATTAGAACCCTTCCCTTGCTTTTAATAATAACGCAAGAGAATTATATCTTGCCACACTTTTACAGTAATATTTACCTAACACAAAACAGTTTTAATTCACAACTGATTATTTTCATAACCGTAGCATTTTTTTAAAAGTCACAGCAATCCGAAAGCAGCTTGAGTAGGGGAATGATTATAGTCAGAACCTTTACGTTGTGTTTGGATAAAGTAATTTCAATTTTCATAGAAATTTCAAAATCATGAAAATTACAATTCCATAAATTTAAATTCTTGAGAATTCACTCGCATCCAAACATACTGTTAAAAATCTATTACGTAGATCGCCCAACTAAGTCGGGCATTTGCGATCTCATTTATATACGGGCTTCCAGCTTTTGGATCCTTCAGGTTGTTATGTCTTCCGGGGCCCACATGTAGCACCAAATCTCAAAGGCCCAATTCTATCTGGGGCGTGTAGCCTACCACTTAAATAGTTAAATGCATTTTCATCATCGTAAAAAGAAAAGAAAGAGAGAAAAAAAAGACGATTCGTTCTCTGCGCTTTGTTCTCAGCTTTCAGTGGCCACCGAATCCCAACGCGAAACCCTCCGACTCCGTTTCTCAGCCGTTTAAGCAGCCATGGGTTCCGGTATCTTTCTCTCCCGATGTTCACCTTTCTCAAAATCTCTTCCCGCGATTTAGGGTTTCCAACCTGTAAAATTCGAATCAGTTGAACGCAGCAGCATTATGTATAACAATACGTCGTCTTCGTTTTGTGTGCAGATGCTGATATGGAGGATTACGGATTCGAGTACTCGGATGAAGAGCCTGAGGAGCAGGATGTTGATATCGAGAACCAGTATTACAACTCCAAAGGTATATTCTTCGTTTTCGACCTTCCCAATTTTTCATCTAAATTCTTCGTCTCTATTTTCGTTAGGGTTTGATAATTTTTTTTCTTCTGATTTTTATTTATTTTTCGTGTGATTTGATTTTCAGGTTTGGTTGAGACTGATCCAGAAGAAGCGCTCTCAGGATTTCAAGAAGTAATTCGCATGGAGCCTGAGAAGGCTGAGTGGTGAGCAATACACCATTAACATTCTATTATTTTTACTGCAAAAATTAATTGAGGACCTTAGTATTTAGGGTATTGTATTTCGATTGCCGTAATTGTTAAATGGAGTAGAACTTAGAGATTGGCAAACGCCGTGGTGTTTATATTGAGTGCTTGAGTTAGGAGGACTGAAATAGACAGCTCCTTTTTTTATATTGTTCACACGAAAAACTGTCAGCACGTTGCAAAATCTAGGAGGGTCAATTCACTTGTTGGTTACTGTTGTTAAGATTTTCTTTTATTCCAGGGGATTTAAAGCTTTGAAGCAAACTGTGAAGATCCATTATCGTCTCGGGAGGTATAAAGAGATGATGGATTCATACAGAGAGATGCTGACGTACATCAGATCAGCTGTGACACGGAATTACAGTGAAAAATGTATAAACAACATTATGGATTTTGTGTCTGGATCAGCTAGTCAGAACTCTGGTTTCCTGCAAGAGTTTTATCAGACTACTCTAAAGGCCCTGGAAGAGGCAAAGAACGAGGTTAGAATAAAATCTTCACTTTTTGCAATATTTTTCTTTGTATTGGAGATCTTCAGAAAGTGATTAGCTTATGGTACAAGAGCTTTGGTGATTCTGGTTTATCTTTCTTTTATGTATCAAGTTGTTTTTGTGCAAGAAGTCACATGCCATATTTTGCTTTGTTTTGCAGAGGCTTTGGTTCAAGACAAATCTTAAGCTTTGCAAAATTTGGTTTGATATGAGTGAATATGGGCGAATGAGTAAGGTATCTGTTTATTGTTATTACCTTTTAGCATGAGCTAATCCATATTTTGATCCTCATAGGATGGGAGGATAACCTCTGTTGCACTAATAGATTTTGAAGGAACTCCACAAATCTTGTCAAAAAGAAGATGGTACTGATGATCAAAAGAAAGGAAGCCAACTTTTGGAGGTTTATGCAATTGAGATTCAAATGTACACCGAGACTAAAAATAACAAAAAGCTGAAGGTAAGAATCTCTGTTGTATGCATAATGCCTTTATGTTTCTATGTGCGATGAACTTTATTTCTAACTCGTTTTTTCTTAGTAACGTGTTGGACTAGTTTAGTCAAAGCAGAAAATTATGATCGTATTACTGGTCTGGTTTCAACTTATTTAGTAGGAAATATATAACCTGTTCTCTTCTTTTTCTATGTTTATCCAAATCCGTCTAGTACCTATGCTGTGGAAATGTTGGATTTTTCTAAGTTCGTATATAAATAGAGATGACCTGTTGATAGTTTTGTTGTGGCTTGTGACAATTTGATGTATTTTTCACAGATAATATCACATAGGCACCTAGTTGTCGTTTAGTGTGACAATTTAATGGATCGTGCATACTTACTGGGCTATATTTCAACAATGCTCAACAAGGCCCTAACTTTTTCCTCTTAGTAATAAATCATCCAGTAAAATACATTGCGGATTTCGTTTCTTTTTGTGTTTCTGTTTACCTTTGAGCCCAAGCAGCATCTGACTCTACATTGAATGCAGCAATTATACCAAAAGGCACTTGCAATCAAGTCAGCAATACCCCATCCTAGGATCATGGGAATAATTCGTGAGTGTGGGGGTAAGATGCATATGGCAGAGCGTCAGTGGGCAGAGGCCGCTACTGATTTCTTTGAAGCTTTTAAGAATTATGATGAAGCGGGGAACCAGAGGCGTATACAATGCTTGAAGTATGTTCTCTGCCGCCCTTATCCCTCTATCTCTACCTCTCTCCCTCCTCTCTCTCTCTCTCTACTCCCTCTCTCACTACTCACACGCTAAATAGTGTGTGTGTATATATATATCCCTGTATATCCAATTATTTATAGTTTTTAAATTGGTGCTAATTCTACTATTTGTTTTGTCATTTGTAAGAAGCAAGTAATTTGGGTTGTTGTGCTGATAATATTGTCCCACCTTTAACTCTATACTCTATAGTCATGCTATAAGTAAGCTTAAGGTTGGAAGTGAAGTTTCACTTACATGATAGACTGCAAACTCTTGCAATAAGTAAGCTTAAGGTTGGAAGTGAAGTTTCACTTACATGATAGACTGCAAAATCTTTTGGACTAAGTGCCCACATTTTTTTTAATATAAGACGATTAATCATATTCTACCATTCTTGCGAGTGATTACAGATTCTAGTAGCAATTTTCTTGATAGGTCAGATAGGTGTCAAGTGTCTCAACTTTGTGAAGAATATTGAAATAGAGGACAACTGCAACTTGACAAATCATTTAGTTCCCTGATGAAAACTAGTTTGGTTGATGTCCTGGGGTGACATTTTAGATAGGTATTTGGTATCAACGCAAACTTAAGTGTCTCAAATCTTTAAATTGAGGGCTACTGCAACTTGACAAAGGATTTAAGTGTTATTTCCATGATGAAAATATTAGTTTGGTTGATGAGGCTGTGTTTCAGCTGAGGGAACTGGACTAGGTTGTAATACAATACATGTACTTTGTATCTTGTACTAATTTCTCTTATTTGCACGATTCTGCAGATATTTAGTTCTGGCTAACATGCTGATGCAGTCTGAGGTTAATCCATTTGATGGTCAAGAAGCAAAGCCGTAAGTTTTGAAAAAGATACAGTTTCTTTGAAGTCACTCTTTTTTCATTCGCTGGTTTGAGTATTTCTGTTGTACAGGTATAAAAATGATCCTGAGATCTTGGCAATGACAAATCTGGTTGCAGCATATCAACGAAATGAGATATTGGAGTTTGAAAAAATTCTGAAGGTGTAGTTTTGTACCTATAACTGTATTATCTGGGTTGTTAATTTCTTCTCTGCTTGTGTGAGATGTGTCTAAAATTTGCTATTTCTTTCTGCCTTGCTTCCCTCAATTGAGTTTCTCCTTTTATTTTCTTCAGAGTAACAGGAAGACAATTATGGATGATCCATTCATTCGGAACTATATTGAAGACCTATTGAAGAATATTAGGACACAAGTTTTGCTTAAACTAATCAAGCCGTACACACGAATCCGGATTCCATTCATATCAAAGGTGAACCCTAGTTTTTATCTTTTGTAGTTGTACATAATGCATTGTTACGCTTGTTGACTTGTTAATACCTTAGAAACATTTGTAATTGTAGCCCTTGCTGTTACTATTAACAGCATAGTTGTATCCCCCAGAAACTTACTAAACTTTTTTGATGTTCAGGAACTTAATGTCCCTGAGAAAGATGTTGAGCAGCTCTTGGTTTCACTAATTTTAGATAACAGAATCGATGGACATATTGACCAGGTGAACCAGATCATGGAGCGTGGTGACAGGTATGTTTTTACTCTATTTGTGATTTTATTTTTTGTGTTTTACTTTAAATGATTACCACTGATTCATCTGAAAAATACTGCAGGTCAAAGGGAAGGAAGAAGTATGCTGCCATAGATAAATGGAACACGCAGCTGAAGTCTCTGTCCCAAACTATTGGTAACCGAGTATATTGAGAAAGATGGCACAATATTGCTTATGATCTTATTCTGAATGGTGCCAGTTTTTTGTCATGTCGTGGCTTGAGTTAGAGTTCCAACTTTACCTGTTGAGGTCAAATGCTTGAGAAACTGTGAATGTGATTATGAGCCCTAAGTTTTACATGTTTGCTAGTAAGAATTTTTCTTTCATACCGTAGATGTCGCTACTTATCTGTGATTGTCGCTGCTTATCTGTGCTAACAACAGTTTTAATAGCAAGTTTTGCAGAGAGCAAATCCAAATGATTTTTTATTTAAGCCCTACTGCAAGTCTCAATTAAATTCAAGATAGAAACATTTCTTTATGTTAGTTTTGACAGCATACGGTAATTTGTAAAAGAGGCACTTGAGTCCAATATACAGTCTGCTGTTAGAGGCCCCGATCAAGTCTATGATAAGATGATAACAAAGTTGTTTTAGGCCTAGTAGATGTGCCCCTAGTCATCTTTAATTTACGACAAATGTAAAATCAGTTTTTATGATCCAAAACAATGAACATAATATGATACGGACGGTACGCGATATAATTGTCTAACTTGTGCATTCATAATGATACGTTGCAACATATGCAATTCCTTGTTATGGGTTTAATCTAGATACATAATTTGTAAATATACTGATAAAAGTATTTGCGTTTCTTTTATTGAGAAAAATATTTAGGTGTAGACATTGGAGTCAACTACGTAAATAACTGTATAGCATTCATACATAGAAATAGAAATGATAGAACTCGATATTAAAGGTCAATTGTAATACTCATCGCCTAGGGTATCTGGATAAATTTTATTTCATCTGTAATCAGTTTTTACCAGTAAATAAGTCGTCAACTCGATCTTGATTTTTGAACAACAATATTCAAAAATCACAAAATGCCGGTTGTTCATCGTCATCGACAAGGATTGTAGTGACATAGTCATTGAGATGGTTAGAACAATTGGGCTTTCCTATACTGCAACGCCAAGTTGAGGAGGGTGACAAGGCGGTGCACCAAATACGATGTGTTGTTGATGGAGCTTCCCGAACTAGATTTCGTGAGCATGACGGTATGGTCACCGTCAAGAACCAAGTTGAACTGCCGGTTGATGAATGTGAAGGAATTGGTCGAGAGATCTAAGACCACAGTTACTTTGAGGGTTTAGGATTTAAGAGGTTTTATTTTCGTTCTAGTGACGAAAGTTCTTCAGCATGTATGGTTAGGTCTTAAAAGATGAAATGTTTTGCAGTTCCATATATATTGGCCAACACATAATTTTCATACGTACAAAGGGTTGCATTATTCGAAGTACACAATATTCTCATTGGTTGCTGTAGGCTAAGTACCAACCATTAAACTATACGACTAACCTACGTCTAATTGATAATCCCTCTAAAATTCTAAACCCGATTAGCAAGCTCCACACCCTTTCCTTCAGACTCAGCTTCATCTTTCCCTTTCACCTGAATCGGCTTAAACGTATATATTTTAGCGCACCAAAGGTAGTAAATCAGATTAGCAACTTGTAACAAGGTGATCAACCAGTAAAAGTTTTCCAACTTCCCCTTGTTCAAATTATTATCCGGTAGCCAGTTGGATCCATTAGTCCCGGCACTAAACTTGTGCACCAAGGAAACCAAGAGGGTGCTCAAATAATTCCCGGCAGATATCGCAGTCCAAAACAGTGCGGCAGCAGTGCTCCTCATGCTCTCTGGTGCCTGGTCGTAGAAAAACTCGAGGTGCCCGATAGACATGAAAGCTTCAGCCATCCCATGAAGGCTGTATTGAGGCACAAGCCAAAACACTGAAATGGGGATTATGGATTGTGATTGATTCACAAGACCATGATCCACTGCTGCCTTCTTTCGCTTCAACTCTACGAATCCAGCGACGAAAGTAGCCAATACGGAAATGACGAATCCGATTCCCATTCTGTGTAGGAATGTGATCCCCCTGTCCAAACCTGTCACCTTTCTGGCTAGGGGTATGAAAACTCGGTCGTAGAATGCGATTGTTAAGAGCATAGGGACCATGGTGAACACTGACATGGAGGCCGCTGGGATTTCAAAGGACTTTGTGAGGTGTCTGTTCATGGTTTTTGCTTGGCTGAGTGAGAAAGTGCTTTGTTGGGAATAGGCTGTGATTAGGAGTATGCCTGATGCCCATATCGGTCCCATTCTGATCACAGATTTCAGTTCTTCGACGCGATGGACGGTGCTGATCCTCCATAAGTTGGGTGACTTAACTTCGTCTTGATCTACCACAATGGCTGCCTTGTCAAAAAATCTGCATTGTTTAGCCACACGAACATGTTATTACTCTTTTGCAATAAGAACAATCTTAATTGGCTAGTTAAAAATCTGGGATTACTAATTAAACAATTAGATCGTGAAATTTGTTTACCAAGACTAAGTAAAAACGCAAACAACTAGTTACCTTAATCTCTCATCTCTATGAAACATTTTGAATCAAAAACATCGACACTAAATTTGGGTGTTTTGGGGATAAAAGCAATCAATATATTGTTCTTGTTCAATTATTGTACCGATGGTCTCTGGTCCATGAGAGTAGCTTATTATACGATCTGTGACACATATGAAGTAGCAAATTAAGCCAACAAGTATTCGAAACTAGCAACGATGACCAGATTACATGCTCTTGGCTATTAATGTTGCGTCCTTATGAACTGTGGTCTGTGGAGGTGGGGGATGACTGACTGAGTCTGATAATGGAGTAGAGGACACAAGCTTTCTTTGTTCCTAAGTGAACAGACCAAAAATTAATGATAGAAACCAAAGTTTGTGGTGCTGTATGGTCACGAAAATAGGATCAATATCACGGTCCCTACATCGATCCTTATTTTCTTGCCATGAATTATTTACATGGACAAAATGATTTAGTCCTCATCTGCATTCTGCAATATGAATCCAGAACCACCTAACAATGACAAATTGGCCAGCTACAGTGGATAGTGATAAGGCAGCTCTATCAGCTAGCCACAACCCGATGTCGGTTTTATGTGTACGATGATATTTCATAGTCTGACATGTTTTACTCAGGTAATGATTTAAGATTCGAAATATATGAAACTGTAAAGAATTCATAAAAGTTTTTTCCATGCTTTTCTAGTATATTTTCTGTTTGTGTTGAAATGATTCTGTTTCAATATATATAGCAGATGATGAGACTAAGAACTGAAGTAGAGCACTTACTGCATATGCTTGGTATGGAGAAGCTTGCCACCCATAGAAATAGGAGCGTCAAGTTCATCATTCTGATACAGCAAGCCAGGATCAGAAACCATAGGTATCTGTCTCTTCTTGTAAGCAGCCACAATCACTTGTATCAACCGGGTAAACGGACTCCCGGCCGGATCCAAGTTCCGATAAAGAGGGTACCCAATCAAAAATGTAACAACCGAAAGGAACATAGCTATAGTTGGAATTCCAAGCCCCCAGCCCCATCCGATATTGTCCTGGATGTACACAAGCACTGTCACAGCAATTAGTATGGAGAACCCCATCACAAAATAGTACCAGTTGAAGTAGCTCCATGTCTTGGTGTTTTGCTTTGGATCACTCTCGTCAAACTGGTCCGCCCCGAATGCCACCACGCAGGGTCGGATTCCGCCGGAGCCGAGAGCTCCTAGTAAGAGAGAGATGTATAGGATTGCAAGCTGTCCGCCGTCGGCTTCTTGGCACACTTGGTTGTAGTCACATGGGGGAGGCCTCAGTTTTGGAAGCACTGCCGACACTGTCAAGCTTATCATTCCCTGCATAGTAGAAAAAGTTGAGCGTTTAGTATGTCATACTCATACCAAATCAATAAAATGAACTACGTATAAGCTTATCAATTTTCGGACATTCACTTACAGGTAACTCATGCAACTCAAACACTTCATTTTGTCTCTTTTTCAAATCCTATATTTACTTGTATGGAAATTACATATTAAAAATCGAACAAACTATATTATATATAACCGTGTGAAATTGTTCAAGGTCTTTATATATTAGGGATTTAAACAAAACCAAACAAAATTTCACTAACGTATTTGGGTCTGAATTTCTCAAATCAACATGATTTTACATATTCAGACAAAAAAACTTGGTTTTCTTTTTACATAACACTAATTAAGTATATGTAACCGTGTGAAATTGTTCAAAGGCCTTTATATATTAGAGATTTAAACAAAACAAAAAAAACATTTCACTAACGTCTTTGGGTCCGAATATCTCAAATCAACATGATTTTACATATTCGGACAAAAAACCTTGGTTTTCTTTGTACATAACACTAATTAAGTATATGTTCTGCATGTCCTTTATAATTTCTATAATCAGTGCACTTAATCATCTTCATGCATAAGCGTAACGAGAGAGAGAGAGAGAGAGAGAGAGAGAGAGAGAGAGAGAGAGAGAGAGTAG
>NC_020495.1:4476716-4512860 GCF_000184155.1 Fragaria vesca subsp. vesca | reverse complement strand
GAGAGAGAGAGAGAGTTTAGTTAATTACGTACAACGGTGTAAATAATGGAGGCAATTGTTATAGTCCAGAAGCGTCCGGCGTAAGCATCGGCCATGAAAGCACCGAGTAAAGGGGTCAAGCTAGCGGTGCCGCCGAAGTTGGTGACGGTGTTGGCTGCTTGTGTTAACGGCATATGCATCTGGGATGTCAAGTAGCTCACCATGTTTGCATTGAATCCCACCACAGCCAACTTCTCACAAATCTCATTAGCTGCACCAAAATCGTGTTCAACACAACAAGTGAATAAACCATCACGTACATGAAAAATAAAACGGATGGATAAATAAAGAAAGAAGTGTATAGAAGAAGAAGAAGAAGAAGAAGAAGAAAGAGAACTCCATATATTACCAAAGATGAATGGCATGGTGCGCAAGCCTCCTTTTTTCCTTGTAACATGGACATGATTATCTTTCTCCATCTTTTCCATATAATTAAGGTTTCCTACGTACTGCTTCTCCAAATGACCCACGGAGCTCCATTATTTATAGGCAATGATGAAGGATAGAGGCGTAGAGCCAATCAGTAACAAATTTGAGTTACCTCTGTACTGTTTCATCTTATTTTGGAAGGAGGTGCTGATAACCACAGAAACCATAGATTATAAGAGAAAGATCGAGAAGTATATTTATTTACACTTTTCATGAAACTTTGTCTTAATCTAATGATGAAGTAAAAATGTGATGTTGATCAACGGTCGGAACTTTTTCCCTCATTATAATATATCCGGAAAGAAAAAACCTTTTCATCATAATTATTAACACCTAATTGGTAGAAAGGAAAATTATAATATACCATATGGTATAGCATGCCTAAATTATACCATATGGTATAGCATGTCTCACAAAATGTGTGGCTATCATTGATTGAAGAATGAACTAAATGACCATGTAATGACCATTTACCTCTTCAAAAGTCCTCATATGTCATACAATTAGACACATTTACAATAAGTATGTCATACCATATGATATGAGAGACAAACCCTGACAGAACAACACAAAAAGAAAAATCTACACCAGAAGAGAAAGGATGCAGCCAACTAGAGAGAAGAATGAGAGTCACAAAATTTAATTTGTTACTTTGTTTAATTTGTTAGAAATAAAACGTTAATATATACATTTGGGATGGAGAAAGAGATGGCATGGGATGCATATGGCATATATATATGTTCCACTACTATCTGTATCGAACTCTTAACTCTACACATGCATGCATGGCCCTGATAAGAATCAGAATTGAGAATTCAATAATGGAAGATATGTCTTAATCATATACTAATTATGATCTATACGTATGCAATCAAACCACAAGTCCAAGTATGTAAACGGAGGGACTTTCATATATTAAACCAAATTCATGTAAATTTTGTGTTGGCAAGGTATTAGTGGTACGGTTAATCTATGATTATGGGCGATAAATTTCCAGTAAATGATTCACGTCGGAATCGTATTTGCCGGAGTGATGCAGAAACAGAAAAGCTCACATCGAGAAAGAAACACGATAACATATATAATGCAACACTTCGGTTTGATCGATCAATTTCTATGTACAGCTGAACCCTAATCTTCCATCCAAAAGCACCCGACACATTATATGCGCGACTAGAATCGAAACCAGACACTCCTTACAAAGATATAAACAAGTTAAGGATCCAGTTATACTGATTGTTCGAACTCATTGTTAAAATATTCGATGGAGAAGTGAAGGAGCATAGAGGGTAGTGGTGTTTCACCCAACCACGCGTCTTATATCACATCTTAGTGCTCCTCAATGATTTGGACTCAGATCAAAACGATTGCGACTCTAAACCACACATATACTGACGAGATTGTGTTTCAATGAAGACGATGATGATCGAGATGAGTGGGGTGGGCTAAAAGGGGTCCAAGAAAAAGGACCTAAGCAAAGCTAATGGTCCTTGAAGTTGAATAAGACGGACTCCCACAGTAGTACGTGACTCACCTCCGACATGCATGCAGTTGTACCATTTAATTTGCTACCTTGATCTCATTCTTCTGGTTTTGTTTGGGATGGCTTTTGGTGACCAACTAGGGCACGCACGCATTTTCGACTACACGATGATCGGCAGAGACTGGTTTCGTTCGGTAAGTCCACAGATAATCCCCCATTATTGTGATCGAGTTATGATTATCTCTAGGAGAAAGACGTTTTGCATTTTAGTTAACACTCTTTTCAATAATTGAATGCATAATTTAGTGCATTACCTAACACAAGTGATAATGGTCGTCGGAAGTGCCATTGATCAGAAGACGATATTCTAAGATGTGATGTTTCAAGGTTAGAGCTAGAGAGCATTTAGTTTGAATGTGTAATATACATCATGATAATGATGATATGAACGGGGATATATATAGGGAAACGAAAAGGAAATGAACAGAAGAAAGTGACACAGATCTTTGTGATTATTTATAAAAATGGAACGTTTTAGCTTCTTTATCCTTCTCTGAGTTTTGATGTTCTAAGGAATGTTTTAAGTTGCAGCTGCAATATGCACGGTAGGTACTAAACATTGGAGATCGAATTCAATATGCCTTTCGCTACGCAATGCAATTCTTTTTTTTTCTTTTCGATCATCATCCATTCCACTGGTTACAAGTCCATTTCAATCACTGAAACAGAAGAACACTGGATGCCAATTTAGAAATATGAGTCAGTTTTAGTGATAAGCCAGCTGCAACACAACCCTAAATATCAGTAACAGCGTTACAGCTCCGCTCTCATCAAAATCTGGATTATGCGAACGTACAGTGATTGAAGATAACGTTCAGTAAATGTTTCTATTGCATATCATAAAGAATTCATGAAAAATGAAGAATTACAGAGATAGAATCCTAGAGATTGCTGTATGTTCCCTCTCGTCTCCTGCTACAGCTCGCGCGCTTGGTCAAAAACAACCCACTTATCCCTGACCGACTCCTTGATTGGCTCCTTCTGCTCTAAATATCGATGATTCGGCGTTTCGATATATCAGACCTATGATCGCCAAGCCAAACGTGCCTTAACTCACTATGCAAAACTCCTCTAGTGCTTGTGGGACAAAGTTGCCGTAGGTACTATGCAGAGTGGCTCTTTTCTAGAGCATTTGTAAGATCATGACAGAACTCATATAAGAACAGAAAGGCCAATGCTGAAACGCACTCACTAGTGCACTTCAAGTTCCGGATAGACTTGAAAAGACAAATATGATATTTGAAAATGAAGTGATTTGAATTGAGCACACTTCAGACTATGACAATAAGCTAGTGTACAACTTTGAGTTCAAAATGTTCCTGCCCCTTTTTGACGAGTCCTATTATCACATCACAGCGCCAAGCCCTGACGCTCACCCCATTGTCTCGTCGGTTCCTTTCAGTTTTCAATGTTTTGGGCATCCATATCCCTTAAGCTAGAGATCTCGGTGAATTGCAAAACCGGAGTCTCTAGAAAATATGTCGGGTTTGAGCTTTCAGCCTTTCATACGTCCACCATTCCGTTGTACATGTCGACCAGACTTGCTAGTGAACTCTAACCATGCAAGCACACATTATTGAGAGTCGGAGGAGAACGGCATTAGTCTTTGTTAACTGGTTCCTCTTATTCATCTTTGAGCCATGTGACGATGACTGTCTACCAAAAACCATGCGTTCCCACCCTGTTTCATTCCGGATTGTGATTTGTGACTATATTTGGACCATGATACTAAAAAAAATCATGAATTCACGATGACAAAAATCTACCATTTCCTGTCTCTTGTGTCGACGTCTCGGAGCATATTGTCCTATCGTACTCATATCACCGGTCGTCCAGTCTTTTCACTTCATTAAAAGCTTGAAAAAAAAAATGCATACGGAATAAAACTGAATCTCCAGCCAAAGGAATCTTCAATTTTCTAATTATTTGGTTACATTCATTCAGTTTTGTTAAAATCAGGCTTTTAAGTATTTAGGAAAGGAAAAAAAAATCAATTTGTACTCTGAGAAATGATGAGTAGACAAGGTAGAGAGACTACGTGTTCATTTTAGACCATAAACAATCCTATAAACAATCCATATCACCGACGCTCCAAACTTCAAAAACAGCTAAATGTGAAAATATGCAATAAAATTAGAGAAAGGGTAGGAAGCCACAAGATGAAGGATTCTTAGATTCTTCTTTTCCCCCTTTTCTGATGGAGAGGGTTGAACCACTGATCTACCTTTGATCAATCCTCAAACTCGTGCATGTGATCTAAGAGGTAGTTTGCAGCCAATTCTTCGTTCCTGTTGCATGCAACGAACACCTCCAATACAAGTGCTCTATCAAAGCCCATCGCTTCAAGCTGGCAAGGAAAAAGAAAAATCATCATCTTTAAAAGCAACAGAATATAAAGTCAAAAGACTCTAGGATTCTCTTACGATCACAATCAGAAAAAGTAGATATGTTGGCCATAACAAGCAAATTAGAGTTTCTGAACAGAAATATAAAAATTGAGCATCTGGACTTGATGCTGAATTGTCCAATATACTCATCTGATGCAATTGTGCAAAGTACATTATTACAAATTGGATAATTAAAATAACTAGCTCACTTCACTTTCCCAAAAGATGAAACAAAACTGATATTAGTTTTCACATCACTGCTCGACATTCACTAATGATTGGACGCTTGAGAGTAGTGTTAACTTACACGTTCTATGGCTTCACGCTCCTCGGGAGTGACAGTTATTGCTTGTGGCATTGCTGCATCCAGTTGTCCCAACACATCCCTAAACAAATGATAAATGAGCATCCATTATTGTTTAGCAAACATATACATCCCCTTATAAAAGCTAATATGATAAGCTCTCACCCTTCTCCACCTTCTACAGGTTCATTAATCAGGCGAAGGAAGTCAGCTTGATGTTGTTGAATTAACCTTACAAGCTGAGGATTTTGTTTTCCCAACTCTTGAAGCATAGGCTGCGACCAGTAAAGAAGAATGAGGGATGAAAGAAAAAAGGGGAAGAAAACACAGTCCCGCAGGGGGACCAGGGCGGGGAAGGCAAACCTGCAGTATATGTGGATTAGCCTGCACCATAGCTCGCAATGCTTGGAACTGTGGGCTGTCACGCAGAAAATCAAGATCACCTACACCTGTGCCGGCACCAGCGCCGGCAGCAGCACCCAGGTTCGGAAGACCCTGTTGTCATTAAAGATAAGTATACCACTAAGAAGTTCTCGTCATAATTTATCTAAGTAGCTGCATGATAAGGACCTCTGGGAAGAGGTCTAAAGGGTTACCTGTGGGAAGAGGTCTAAAGGGTTGGCATTAGGTCCTGTTGAAGGAACAGATGCTGGTTGTGCTGATTGGGGAGCTGAAACGTTTGCAGCTTCACCACTCACACGAGTAGGAGCTGCAGCTGGAGCTTCAGGTTGCTCAGGGATACCCTTCAAGAAATGTCAAATTTACATCATCAAAAGGAAGAGATACCCACAATAGCACAGATAACAAACTTTTTCACGTCAAAAGTCACTACATTTTTATGTCTATTATTCAAACATATTTACTAAAACGGTCTAGAACATGTACACTTAAAAGAAAGTAAAGCAATTTATAAGTTTGTCATTGTAATTTCTTCACTTACTGAATACAAGTAATCAATTGCTCTAGCTGGGTTGTTGAACGCAGCACGAAGAGCACGTACAACAGTATCTCTGTCCCAGGTTCCTCCACCCATGTCCAGAATGTGCTGAATTGTTCCCTCCAAATTGTTTCCAGCTACCAGATCAGATGCTGCTTGGCCATAGTCCAAACTGCTTGAACAGTTATGATGATTTATAAGACAGAAGATATATTATACGGCAAGTAAGTGGGGAAGACATGTGCGGGAAGAAACAAGGCCTGTGCTCCATTTTTAAACTGATAGCACCGCCAGAAGCAATAAAATACTCACTCTGTTGCCGCCGAAGGGACAGAAACTGGCGTGGTAACTGATGCCGGCCTGAATAATAAAGAATATTACAGATGTCAAATGAATTGTAACAGATTTAGATTGTTTATATACAACTACAAATGTATACAAAAACAAGGCCTGTGCTCCATTTTTAAACTGATAGCACCACCAGAAGCAATGAAATACTCACTCTGTTGCTGCCGAAGGGCCAGAAACTGGTGTGGTAACTGATGCCGGCCTGAATAATAAAGAATATTACAGATGTCAAATGAATTGTAACAGATTTAGATTGTTTATATACAACTACAAATGTATACAAAAGAATGGAGCAATATATCTTAGACTCAAGGTGCTAACGTTAAGACAGGAGCCTGAGGTGTCGTGGATGTCACAGTTGGAGCAGGTGAAGGTGTACTGGGCTGTGGGGCCTGCACCAAAATAAATGCATACATTAGTAGGTAAATACCGTGTCAAAATTTTTATATTGTACAAGGGATATCTTCCTGAATAATTGAACACTAAAAATCCATGTACATTTACACCCTAAAAAAACAAAAATAAATAGATTATTTTCATATCGAAGAAGCATCAGATACATGAGATAGTAATTAACTAAGTAACGAAAGATGAGGCTTTGAAACTTGTAAGATGATCACCACCCTGTTATTTTTCAGCTATCAAAACATCCTTTACAGAAAGCCCATATAACCATAATAGGAGTGCCTATCTCAAGCAACAAATTTAAGCATCAAAATCTGAAACTATAGGTACTGATGCTATGGAATGATCAGTGTATGCAGAACTCTGCCTGATTTAAGCACCATTACAATGCTGTGAATGAGCACAAACCAAAAAAAATAATATATCAAACATAAACTATACGAAACGGTTCAATTCAAGCAAAAACAAGAATGCTCCAATGCAATTCTGAACCAATCCGGGTTATCACGCTTGTTTACTTCACTGACTCTGAATAGAAAGGTTCTCTTCCACACCCAGACAAATAGATGTTGATTTGAATAAACAAGAAAAAAAAAATTGAATGAAAGAAAATCAACATAGATCTATCGATTTATCAAAAAGGTTAGAGGACTGATGCTCTTCTTTTCCACTCAAACACCAGAAAACACAGACCATCGAAAAGAATGATGATAGAGGTGCTATTCTTACCTTAGTCGTAGCCGCAGTTGACGCACTTGAACCCTCACTAGATGAGCTCTTACTCTAGCATTTTAAGCGTACAAAGTCAGTAACAAACTAGTAAGACGGAATTGAGCAAGGTAACAAATTGTCATCATTCTTTATCATAATCTAAAGTACTTGATACAGCACCACCACATGCACGTAATCCTTCAGTACTCTAAATTACCGAGTGGAAAAGAAAAATACCTTCGTCAACATTATCACAACAAAGCTATTCTCCGAAACTTTGTTTTCTTCCAATGTTGTGTCATCCTTAAGTACTTTCCCTTGATGGATTAGCATCTGTTGTGCAGCGGGATACACAGTCAAACCTTGAGAAGTTTCTATTGACTTCTTCACATCAACAACCTATAAAGAGCAGTCGTTCGTCATCACGCATATCGTAAGTTGAATTAAACAGCCTCACAGTAAAATTTGCACAGCATAAGGCAAAGTAAAATCAAAATTACACTCGATTTGTTTACTGTAGAACTAGCAAATTATAGTACACCAAATTCACACCAAAACTCAAATCAGAAGGAGTAACTTCTCAACGAGATCGCAGTAATCAGATTCTAAATTCAAAAATTAGAAGCAAAAACCTAACTCCTATTCATCCGAAACACTCGGGAGCACAATCCAAGGTCAAAAATCATATCCATATGCCCAAACTACGATTCATACAGAACTAAGAGAACGAAACCCTAGAAAAATTTCAATTACGATCATAATGCTCGTCGCGAATCACAGCCCAAGAAATTAACTAAAAAATCAGAAAGAAAATTGAGAAGGATTGAGGCAAACCGAGTCCTGAGGCTGGACTTGGATTTCGAAGTGAGTCCCCTTGAGAGTCTTCACGAAGATCTTCATCTTCTCCGACTGAATCGCCGCCGTGAAAAGTCCCCAAGCTTCTGATCTGAAAAAGTTTAGAGAAGCCGAATGCGCAAGTAAAGTGGAGCAGGAGCAATAAAGAAAAAAAAACCCGAATTTCAGGGTTTATATATGAAAGGCTATGTGGTAGATCAGTGTACTCGCTAAGAGGAGAGTTCAGAGCACGCGAGTATATAGGGCGTTGATTTAGATATTGCGGTGTAAAATCGGAGCGTGAGTTTGAGGTTTTGAGAGAGCGCGCGTTGGTTGCGTTGGGAACTGGTGAATATAATGAGCTAGATTTTTGTGTCTGATAAGGACTCTTGGAAATTTTTGGCTGTTAAATTTAATCTCTGAGGTGGTGTCGATGCAGGTTTGGATCACGCCGCTTGATCCACCGCCAATGTGGGCCCTTAAGAGGCAACTTGTTTCAGTTACCTGGATTGGGCTCAATCTATTTTTGTAGCCCATCAAAGTGCAGCTCGTCTCCAATTGAATTGGGTCTTTCTTTTTTTCTTTTTCTTTTTTTAAGAATGATCATCTTCAATTTGCTTGATAGAACCTCAAGGATCAATTTTGAGTTTGCAAATTACGGTAATGTTTTACGAAACTATTTTTTAAAAGACATTTTGCAAAACAAAAGCAATAGATTGTATTTTACATTTTCTTATCTTGAGAATGTGTTCGGTGACAACCGTCAACTTTTAGGAAACAAATTCATAACCTAAATCTTGTTCATATCATCTTAAGAGACTTTTAACGTAATACAGCAAGGCTCTGTCTTCTTCCTCCACACCTGTCAGCCTTTCTTCTATCTATCCGACTATCCCCCAAATACCACCATGTGTTGGCAAGACAATATATCAAATAATCAAAGCATGCACAGTACAAAGCCACGCACAGACACAAATCACAAGTCCATATTCAGAATCAATCCAATACCAGCAGTCACTACAAGTCACTACATACCTCTGGAAATTCTTAGCTTTATCTCATGACCAATTAGAAAAGGAATGGGACAAGGAGGCCAGGAAATTTCTGGGTTCCATATATTTGTGTATGTATATATCTTCTCTCTGTCTTAATTATGTGGCATTTTGAATGTTTCAATTGATCGATAGACAGAGTCTACAGATCCAGAAAGAAAAAGTTACAGGAAGAGATTTGTGAATGGAAACTACGTAGGACAGGAAAACGATGGTTTTTAGGAGAGGGTACTCAAGTCTTGTCCAACCCTGATCCGGAAATTAATAATATATATATATATATATATATATATTTTTCGGGTAAAGATGTGAGTTACTTCGACTTGTCAAATATAAGATAACCCTTGGCAAATAGAATCTATGTGGAAAACTTATAATCACAGTGATTTAGTAAAAGAGAAATTCATTTCATAACTCTTGTTCTTACAACAAACAGGAAAGTAAGTTTATAGAATAAGTCTTATTACACAAACAAGAATTAAATACAGCAAGCTATAGATTCACTCCTCCTCCTAAACTTCAATTCTTTCTAGACATCAAGTCTTATCCCTCAAGTGTAACATCTGCACAAATTCATAAAGGGGTGAGCCAAAAGACTCGGTAAAGCAAATCTCATCCATATAATTTCACTATGCTAAACATGTATACACATATTTTAAGTTTTAGTTATTGGTACTCTTGTACTATTATTGGTCACCGGTGTCTTCTTACCATAAGATCGTTTAATCAATATAACATTGAAATGGTTTCTTTCCCTACATGTACACAAAGGCATACATTGCTTGTCTTTTTCAAGTAATAGCCTCAACCTCATAACTTTATTCATTTCTTATTTAACATATGATCAGATAATAACTTGATGAAAAGCTAAACATAATAACCACATTCCGCAACAATATAAACAACTTAAAACAAATAACAAGTTTATAAAACAAAACTTGAGATTCCCCATAATTTCCTCTACCTCAAACATGTTTTACCAAATCTGAAACTTTACTACTTGCTTCATACCTCTACTAGTCTTTTTTTTCTATTCTAAATTTTATCTCCTGACTTTATTTCTAACTTCTGAACTTCTCTAATTGTTACTACTTCATGTGAAGACCTCTATTTATACTTGTGAATGAATCATTAGACCTATAGCTTAACTTAATGTAATTTGCTGCCAGCTATGTTTATAAAAATCTCTTGAAGTTTATCTTTATCTGCCAACAACTATTTTCTACTTGGAGACTAAGTTTTAAGCTGCTTATTCAGCAACTATATGTAAAACACAAGAAAAAGTGTGGCTGCACACTTTGGTATAGGGTAAAAAGTGTAAAACATGTGTAACTTTGTGTCACACACACAAGCTTTCTATTAGGTAAATCAGCAAGTAGAACAAAATAATATCATGTGTAATTATCTTCTTTTTTTTTCTGATTTGTTGATGTGTAAAATGCTGCAAGTTTAATCAAATGGCTTTATCTAAAAATAACACATGAAGGAGGGCAAAGCTTGTTGGAAGCTTTTGGAATCAGTAATACTCAAGGAAATCATGAAGCACAAGTTTACAAATATAACACATGATCTAATATAGCTTAAGAAAACATGTGCTAATATCAAATGTCTAATACCTTGCAGCTATATGTAATTTATGTACCAAAGATAACAACAAATAAACACTACTTCTTTTCTTTTCTCTTTTTAGCACAAATGATGTATATAAGCCTATAAGGTCTATTTGATACTTTGTAACACAAACATGAAATATAAAACATTCTATTTATTTGAAGTAGTATCTTTTGTTTAGTTATAAGGGAACTTTTACTTTCGTTACTAAAACGAACAAGTACACACACACAAATATGTATATAGTTTAGATAAATTATTTTAAACAGGTTCGAGATTTCACAAGTCTATCAATGAAAACAGAGAGCTTGGAGGAGACAGGAGATTATGAGTAACCAAGAGTTGCGCGGGGATTGTATTTGGAAAACAATGAGAACGAGAAAAAGTCATTTTCACAAATCATACAGTGGTTTAGAGTTGTACTACGAAAACCATTTTCTTTGTTTTCGAAATGCATGGAACCGAACGTAAATTACCATTGTTTCTGAATCTAAAATAAGGAAAACGGTATCTCAAAACAATACTGAACGACACCTAAGTAACGTTTCTTATTTAAAACATGAAGAGAACATGAAACCTAACTGTTTAACTTCACAATTACATTCGATTTTTGGACCACCCCATCCATAACATTTTCACAATTATGTCATATGACAACTTATTGGTCGGAGGTGATTTGGTTATGAAATCTACTATTTAGATGAATAGTGTGGAGGATGCATTTTCTTAAGTTTACCTTTGTATTGCAACCACCAACTGGAGAAAGCTGTTGTGCTTACGATACCGGTATATTGCTTTCCAACTGCTATCTGAAACAACTTTTGAGCATCTATCAACTATCATATCTCCTTATCATTAATGTGTTCATCTTAAAAATTATTTAATTAAAAAAAAAAAAAGAAGTTAAACAAAGCGAGAAAGCGTGGAGATACTCGACCGCCTTCCTGATTTAAAGATCATATAAACTCAGCCTTCTATCTAGTTTCAATGTCTTTCCCCTTCTTTTGTCCAAACGTTTCGCTTGGATTATCTACGAAGATGTTGAAAATTGAACAAATATTACTCAAACTAATGCAAAATTTATCAAAAATGTCAAATAACTATATTAATCAACTCCAAAATTATTGGTGAGTTGTGGTTAATGTTATGCGAAAGCGGCCAACGGTCCCCATTGGTCTCATACACACGGGTTCAATAATGTCGATACTCCTCTCATTTTAACCACCCAGTGAAGAAACGAGTATGATGTTTTATACAAAAGGTCTCGACATTAGTGTGTGTGATATCATTTCTTATAACCTAAGAATGACTATTTCACGTTTCCAATATGAGATTCCAAATGACTAATACCTAAACCACACTTTTTTCTAATAGTTAATTTGTTTGACCATCCTGTTATATATAAATATCACGTATTTAAATCTCATTTACATCGTGAGTATATTTGGATGAAGACAGAATAATTATTGAATATGTACACCCAGCTACCAAATCTTGCCAATATTGATCATGTAGCAAAAAATTCACCACAGTGGTGATGTTGATGTATAGTCAGAAGATGAGATATAAAAAGAGACAGGGGATGATATAAAAGGGTTTCTTTTGGTATGGGTAATTAGGTACAACTAGAGTAACCTAACAAATGACATAACTCATTCATTTTATATGTGACAGGTCCCATATCCTACTCATCAACAATGAAGCATTAAAACTTTAGAAACTAAACAAACATTAATTTTTCTAATATAATTGTTATCAAGGTCCTTTTACCATGCCACACATGAGTAAACACAACAATATTCTTCATGTTCTGTCAATATTCTCCGAATTACGTAATTACAGTTTTACCGAGAAAAATTACCGGTGGAATTGATCGAACCTAATTCCTGGAGTGCAACAAGGCAATCTTTCTCTTTTGTTGTTCATAATTCCTAATTTAATATCAGATTATCATTCTGGTTCTACATATTTCTAACCACCTTTTTAAAAAAATTAAAAAGAATTTACAGATCTGTATAATGTTCCATTTGCCGTAAAACGAATCGTTTCATCCTCTACTCCGCAGGCGGCGTTTCGAAGCGCCACGAAAAATCGGAGTAATCAGACGATTCAAAATACACATCTGAGTGCTCGAACAGCCCATCAAACGCCACGTAACCGCTATCATCAAAGTTACTACCAGCTCCGGCATTCAACTCGAACGAGTCGTAACTCGGACCCTGGTCGTCAAACCGCCATAACTCGCCGATCCCGGACGAGTCAGACGACACTCTAACCAACTCAGACTCCCTGTCGTTCGCCGCCTCGCCGCTGAACCCTTCGGACGGGGGAAGGCCGAGCTCGTCATCCGACGCTTCTAGAAGGTGCGTGAGATCCGGATTGGACTCGCCGGAATCCGACGTCAGATCGACCACCACCGGAGCGGCGGAAGATTCCGGCGCCGGACGAGGCGACGTCGAGCAAGAATTAGTAGCGGAGATCTCTTCCTCGAAGCTCTTCATGAACGAGTCGAGGTCGTGACTCGCCGGAACGGAATCGGAATCGTCAAGGAAGTCCTCCAGTAGGTCTTCTCGTAGCCGCTTCGCTTCGACCGAGTCGGACTCGTAGTCCCGAACTCGCTTCTTGATATTCGTGTCTTCCATTAAAAATCGGAATGAGAGATTTTTGAGATGATTGTAGAAGCAGTGGTGGTGGTGGTGGTGTGGAAAAGCGAGGAGAGAAGCGGTTGGTATATATAGGGGGACAATGTAGAGAGAGAAAGTAGAGAGAGATAGGGAAAGTGTGGGTGGTGATGGTGACGCGGGCGCGTGGGTTCGAATACTTAGGCCATCACGGACGCCTTGCCTTTTCTTTTTTTAAATTTCCTCTCATTTATCTGTTTTTTTTCTATTAATTTGATTTGAATTTCGGGTGCAGGTCCGGGTCAGTTGGGTTTTGGCCCACTTGCCTAGTCAATCTCGGCGTCATTTTCTTTTATCTCGGCTCGGCTTGACCATGACAGATCCATTTTGATGGATGAAGAGGATGTAATTCTTGGTAATAGCGAGGGTGGTTTGGGTATTGTCGATTTTGGGTGTTTTAGAACGGGGAGTTTGGATTCGATTTAGGGTTGCAGACGTGGAATTGACGGGGAGGTGAGACTGACTTTTTCAATAAAGACCGGTGTAAGAGGAAAGGTTGTAGGTAATTGATTACGTATTATTTTCTGGAAATTGGAAGACCTAATTGGGTGGTTGATGTTGTGACTACTGATAATGACTGCTGTTGTTTCTTAAAATAAACTGATTGCCGGTAAAATATGAAGTTTCTTTTATTAATCAAGCATTAGGGATATTAGGATCCCGTTAGACAAATATCTTTTAAACTTTAGATAGATAAATACTAGATTATTAGTATCATCAGATTGAACAACTAATAGGGTTCAGTTTATTACAGCAAGATACCATGTTCTTAAACTTAGTTTTCACAATGACCGTAGTGCTCATACTCAGATAAAATGTCGATATACGTTGTCTCGGTTTGAGTGACGACTACGGTAATGGTTGGAAGATATTAAGATTAGGCTCGGACCATATTGGTTTGTGATGTGGGGCTGATAGTGTCGGTCTCGAGCATGATTGCACCGGCGATCGGGATAAGATCTTTAGCAAGGGCTACGTGTGGCGGTATGGGAATGGTTATGTGCTAGGAGGAGTTGGGTCCGGGCGTAGTCGTGTAGAGATAGGTCGTGCATTTTAGTTGGGTATGATGATGCTTTTGATACACCGGTTTATGAACTAGAAGGAAAATATTTTAAGTCGCGCTTTGGGATGTTTGTTTGGCCTAGTGGTGATATGATATCTAGGTTATGGAGTGTGACTTCCCCCGTTAAGGTAGTGGTTTGCTCTAATGTCAAGGGTTGTTGTAACACATGGATATCAGGCTCTTTAGCCTAAGCAATTTATTGAATTTAATTATTTGGTTTATAGTTCACTATCAGGTGATGTTTTAGGCAACTAATCTACTGTTTTCAAGGACGAAAATATTAGTACTAAAAAATTATTCATGTTTGAAATGGTAAATATTGGATGACATCATGATAAGATCATAAACAACAACAATATAGCATAGGATCAGATTTGCATATTCCATATCATTTTTTATTTTATCAACCGTAAACAAACTCATGATCTCAATTGGCTATCTTTTATCTTGTTTTTGTTTCTCAAGAATCACAATCATGTAGGATGTCATTAGTGAACATATACACGTTTGACTATAGAGAATTTCTAAGTCGTCTCTCTAAAATCTTCAATTAGAGTGTGTAACACAAAAGTCCAAAAGCCGACGCCTTTCTCGAATTCTCGAATCAAACGACATGTCAACAGCGATTAAGCAAACCACCAAAAATTTGGGTGGGCGACAGCCCGATCCACATTTCCCTCCAATCCTTCGATTCGGCGCGCCAAAATCCATGCGCGCCGACCGCAGAATCTAGAAGAAAGACGGACACGTGGCAAAGCGGTGCTGCCGACACGTCGAGTGCGTAGGGCAGCCGCTGTTTTGATAAAAAGCCGACGGGTCGTTGGATTAGATTTGATTTAGGTCTGTCAAGTTGGGTTGCCCCGTTTGGGCCTTGGCTTCCACGTTTCCACGTGGCCGTACCCTTTCTTTCATTTAATATCTACCCGCCTTTTGGCGCCAGATTTCGGATCTGTTTTTTCAATAATGGAAATGAGAGAGATCTAGAAAGAAATAATGGAAATTATGGTGGGGTGGTATTTGAAAGCATTCACATGATGATGCAAGGGTAGTGGGTGTGTGTACGTTTATTCATTTATGTCGTGGTATTCACTTTTCACGAGGTGTTTGGTGTCATGGTACAGGACTACAGAACACTACTATACGGCTGCACTGCTGTACCATACGGCCAAATTTTGAAGATAATGTCTCAATACAGGCACGCTACGTAAAAGGTTGCCCCACTGTCACGTGGTAGGAAAAACCTTACATAAATTTTTTTCTACATTATAATCCTGTTTAAACCAAGGGTTTCCTTAACCCAATATGCTAGTTGTGATTTTAAAAATAAAAATAAAAAAGGAAATGAGTTGTGAATATCATTTTCAATGTTTAGTCAAATAATTGAGTTGTGAATTAGATCATCTTCAAGTTTGATCTTTTAGAAGCGTAGTTAAGAAATAAAAATGTTATTTTCTTGTGTATTTATAGAGTGCGACAAGGTTGTTTTATTGAACAATACTATTTCTAAAAAATATAATGATGACTCTTCGTCTCTCTTATCATTCACTAAACACTAGCCGTTATGGCTTGGGCATTTATCAATGGTGCAAGAAACCCTCACAAAGCAGATCGTTAGTCTCTAATTCTCGCTACTTTGCGACAATTTATCACTGGTGTCTGGCACCATTACTATGCATGACAAAAAAACAGATATTTTGAGGTTTTTTTACTTATATAATCATTTTGATTCGTGTCGTTCATGTCTTTCGATCATGCATGTGTTTATTTTTTATTGTACATAATCGATATGGTATTTCGATACACAAATATTTTCCATAGGTGAAATTCTTTTTAATCTAATAACCGGTGAGAATCATGTTTTTTTATTTATTTATTTAATTTGATAAATATTTCATCAAAATTATCATGAAATACCATCACCATTTGGTCTCCTTTATATGAGTAAGACTGTAGCAGGCTGTGAATTTGATTCAAGAAAGACAGTGAAATTAAGCATCGGGTTCTTTATCTGGTGAAAAGAAATGAATAGAAAAGCAGAGGCAGAAGCGTGCATTGCAGTCTCAGACCACCCAGCTTTTGAAAATCGATGCCACATTATCCTGTCGTCAAGGACAAGCGGCACGCCCTCGATCACAGTACTAATTTGTGGCAAATCTCATCTTCTACATACTTTTCTTTTTGGACTAATCTGTCATCCACCTCGCCCGGTACCAGCAATGGAAATCATGGAATAAGTTCATCATAAAATTGACCAAGTTTTTTATTTCACAGATGGAAATATTTCTCTATTCTTGTAATCTCTGTCTCATTCATGTTTTCCAGAATCTCACGTTTAATTTATTTGACCAATAAAATAAAACAGAGCTGGCTTAATTTCAGGTTTCCAGCATCTTGTTTTGACGTTTTTGATAAAATTCAACATGTACAAGTCAAAATCCATCACAAATAATCAACATTATTTTCCGTATTTAACGTTAAACAACAAAGCCATTAGTTTTTGCTGGATTTGAGCAACAATTCAAACGTTGTGCGCTTCCATTATATTGTAATCGAAGTCAGACAAAGACACTAATATATCACCCAAAAAATAAAGAAGGCCTGCGAGAGACCTTTGGTTTTGTTGAGAGAAGGCCATGCCAATGCTGTTTTGATCATGTCGTGTTAAAAACAACGGAAAACAAAACTCAGAGATAAGTCAAGGGCCGGCTGTGTCAGCCAATGGCCGGAGCATAAGGTTTCTCATTCTCTCTAAAACGTTTATGAGCAGATTCGGCTTTTGGATGATGAAACTAGAGTATTCTCTGCTACCCGAGAGATGACAGGGGTAGAAAAATTTGTATTTCCGCTAGAACAAGGTTGTACTTACTAACATTTTCGGTACGTATCACCAATTTTTAAAAAATGATAGGCGCTAGTCGGCGGACAACCAGTGATTAACGCTTAGGCGGGTTAATCGGGGGATAAAGAGTAATCGATTTTCTAGCTCTCTAGATAGAAACGGTGAAGACGAGGTTCTAGACGGGGATTTTTAAAACATTGTGTATCACCCAACATTGCATGTGAGGATTGAATTGGTATCAAAATTCTCTTCTTCTTCGTTTAACCCCAAAAAAAAAAAAAAAACTTACTCAAAAACAAAAAAAGAATTGGTATCAAAATTTTACATATCATATTACTTCATCGTTTGATCTAGCTATATGATAAGTGGTTCTAGCTAGGTAATATCAGATTACACAAACTACAACAGTTCTAAATTGCAACCAATCAACCATGAAGAAAAATATAAAGATCGAGACACCGTATAACATAAGGTAATATCAGATTACACAAACTACAACAGTTCTAAATTGCAACCAATCAACCATGAAGAAAAATATAAAGATCGAGACACCGTATAACATATTACAATGAGACGTAACACAAACGACTATATTATCTTCGTTATATTATGATTTAATTATTTCATAAACATTAACATAACTGTTAGAGCTCTGTCACATCATTCTATTATTTGTTTTCCAATCCTTCAAGTTAAACAAATAATTGTCCTTAAAGAATAAAGTAGCACGTTAGACATGCGTTGTTTTATTAAACTAGCTGGGGGAAGACAATCTTTATGGGTGCGCCCTTGTTCAATTTCCATGTGATGGCTTTAGGTTTGCGAAATTGAAAATATCCCAAAAGAGACTTGACCATCATCACATTTTCTGCATGATTTGCTTGGCTTTCAAGAAAGATAGACGAATCACATCCCAAGCGGGAAATATAAATCTGTAGACACGGTGGCCCATATGACCCGAATTTTATTGATCACGAAAATGCCGTGAAAATAATTGGTAGCTAATATTATGTGCTCCCCGCTCTTTTTTTGGTGAGTGGGAAAGGTACAAATTCCTACTTATCTTCCTACTTTATTTTCCATACTTATTAATATCTTTGATGACTTGACTCTAATCTTCTTCCTTTTTCTTGCGAATCAATTGCCTTACAAGATGGGCACCTAACAAGTGAGATAACCTAAATTTTGTTACAACTACATCCTTTCTTAAATTTAAAGAGAAAGAAACTAGCGTTAGTTGGGACGAGAGCTAATTATTCATGTAAAATCACAACTATATTCTCAACGATCAAATTTATGTCTATAGTATTCTAGCTACCTTGCTCGTTGACACCAATTGTAATTAATTTCTCTTTACGACTATTTGGTCCATTGACCTTAGATCTTGAATTTGAATCTTGCAATTAGCATTTCAAAACCTCTCACTTTCAATAGAGCACTCTTTGTTGGTCGGTGCTTAATTGAGTACATGTTTGTAGAGACTGCTGATATTAGTTCATGTCTTTATAATCAGGGGTTTAGGCTCAATGTTCCCCTTTTGTATTCGACAGTTTCATTAATCAAGACTTGAGAGCAGCCGCACCAGCCTTTTACTAAAAAAAAGAAAAAACAAGAAGAGAAATATAAGAGTCGAGATCAAAATGTAGTAATTGCTATGAATAATAGATCATTTGGTCTATTGAGATCAATATTTAGATTTCGTAAGTTTGAGGTCTTGATTTTAACTCTTGCGATAAGCCCTCGGACCTCATACTTACAAATAGTATCATATTCTCTTCATCATGTAAGTACAAAATCAAACTCGTAAATTTCCACTTACAATGGATACAAATGTTTGCATTTCATTGTACTTCATCATAAAATACGATATTCTTGTAAGTATAGAGTCTTATATTCTCCAGTTATAAGAATCGAACTCATCACTTTATATTTACGATGAATGTTTACTTATCACTATGTCTATGTTATGTTTCACGAGTAATGTATAATGGAAAAAGGTATATTTGTTGAAAACAGTAAAGCAAACCCACCCACCCTTCATTCGTGGAAACGTGTAGAAAATGGTTGAGGTCTGCATCAAAAGGACTAGGAAAATAAATGGGAAACCTAAAAAAGTAGAGATTGCCCAACTCAATCACGTATGATACAAAACAAGCTAGACATGAACCGCTAAGCTAGAAAGAAAGGATCGAACTTAACCTATATACACATCCAATGCAAGTTAAACATTGCCTTGAGCATAAAGTCCCCACAACATGGAGCATCTATCACATGTGGAAACAAATAATGTTACGAGACTAGTACTAGTGCTTAAAGCATTGTCTTTGTTAATTAGGTACCTGGCTAATATAACAAAAGAAGAAATTAGTTGTACTAGCTTCAATAATGTATCCCATGTAGGTGTATGTTATAATCTAATCTCCTTAATATAATTGTTTCCCCTAATTCGTATCGAAACACAAAGATTTGTTGAATAAAGGGTTTCATTTTCTGATTAATGTAGACTCAATACTGTCAAATCACATCATTTTTTATTCAAAACCAACCGTATTCACAATAATTAAGGCTATACATAATTTATTGTCGTGAATACTGTATCAGATGTCACGTACAGAACATGAACTCTATATAATACATAAAAGTAGTATTATTCAATCTTAACTGCACGTAAAGTAGTAGTTACAAATTTCTTAATCCCATATGATAATTTTATGAAGACAATAAAGTGCATAAAGCACAAACTATGGGGGAGATAACACTGGTGGATGTTCATAAATCTGACTTTTACGGTAGATGTGGATTTGTATGGATCTAAAGTAGCATAGTTGGTTTTGTATTCGTAGAAGAATCAAAAGAAGCTTTTGAATGTTATGCCTAGAAATACACTACCTTAGAATTAGACTACTAATTCTGGAGTTTAGTGGGGAATTCCAATTAGCAGGACGGTGTGGGTTGGAATATTTTGGTTCTTAGGTAAGAGGGCACTATTTGACGAGAGGAGGAGATCCAAGAATGACAAGCACATCCCATCTTAAGTTTGTCTTTTGGGTAAAGATTGATGGGAGATGATGAATCATAGGTTAACCTAAGTTATGGGTTTTGGTTCATATTCGAGGAATTATTGGTTAAACAATCCAAAAGGTGAAGAAACAAAAAGAAGACTCGTATGAATTGGTGGAGCGGCTATTCGGCGAGCGTGTCTTGTCCGTGTAACGTGTTCTGCTTCGTGGTTCTTTGTATTTGTTTGGAACTATGGATGATGGAGGCAATGTGAGTAGATTGGAGCCTCAGAAGGTTTAGTAAATTAATGGGTTGGTGGCCGTGTATTGTAATTTGCAAGTGACATGTTCTTCTGTGTTAGCTACGCATAAAGAAAATCAAGTTTTTCAATTGGTAAAAGGAAATTAAAGTCTTATCTTCGTCCTTGGTACAGTTGAAAAATTAGTTAAGAAAATTATTGGTGAGTGAAATTTTCACGTAAATGATTATGTTTAAATTTAAAAACAAGTTCGAAAGAAGGTTGGTTGAAGGAGTAAGACTTTAGATCTTTTCTTCTTTTTCTTTTTCTTCTTATTCTTTGTGTAGTCGTTAGCTGATAATGTACTCCTACATGATTCACATTCGTAATGAAAACATAGTGGAAACATGGCTCCAACAATATCCAAACACTGAGCACTGTGAAATTTCTGGTTTGAAAAGATAATTCTAAGTATGACTTTAACCCTGTTTGAAATATGAATGAGAATCTCAACTAAAGTAAAATTAAAGTAGACGAGAAAACGATGTGAGTGTGACGTTGTATGGTTCCTAATATGTGCTTACCATATAAGAAAATGATTACACTTGCTCATGTAAAAGCTAATTTAAAGAGACAATGAGAGACAAATGTATCTTAGCCATATGCAATAATCTTCAAAGTTAAAATTATAACTTATACTATGCATTTATTTTCAAACATGAAATTTGCTTGTACCTCTCAATTCTCAAAAATTGTATTTTAGGTGAGCAAACCGCTTACGAGTGATCGATTGAAAACATGTATTTGTACTCAAAACTCATGGCTTTATTCTTCAAGCTTGTACGCTATAAACGGGTAGGGCCAAACCCGCTCATCATATGGTCTGGGTTGGGTCATCCTCTGGCCTCCCCTCAAGTCTGGGCTATAATGTTAATATAAGTAAGGACGTCGGGCCAAACACAGCAGAACCCAAAAGAAAGGAAAGTTGCCAATTCTAGGGGATTTGCATTAATTTTCTGACCTCATTTCCCACTGCTCCAGCCTTCCCGAGCTTCCTTCCATAATTTTGACAATTATGTCTTACAACTGGTCACTATTGGACTCGTTCTTGGAGATAACTTATGTGTTCAAATCGGAAACACAATGTGAGTGACAATTCATGTATTATTTCTGACTTATTAATCGTACTCCATTATTTTGAGGGCCATTCTATGACACAAGTCCCAGGCTTAATGTTCTGTAGCCACGGAATTTCACATTGGATCCGGATCCTCTTCTCATATTGACTCATGCGGAGATGTGCGAATTTTTTTTTTATTCACCAAAAAAATCGCACAAATATTGCTAGCTGCCTAGCTGATAAATAATTCAATACTTGGGAGATTGAATTATACTACTTTGTAGATTCGTAGTATTAGAAATCGTTAAATCAGTTATCGTTCAGTATTAAAAATTAACAAATTTCACTGTTCTCGTCATTCGTTGCAAAAAAATGAAAACAACTCTCAGCAGTAAAATGATCCTTCAGAGCTAGACATTTTATACTACTGCAAAGTTCTATTTCATTTCAGAGTTCTGGGCTAGTTCCTTTACATGGCTGAATTTAACCTTCAATCAATAAGATAGCTGGGTTGAAATTTGAATGCAGGTAAGCCATTGATGAACAAACTCCGGCCGATTGGTTTATGAAAAGACTTGGGGTTGAATCAATCATCACAGATTGAAACATTACATCATTATAACCAAATTCAAATCAACTCAAACAAAAAAACCAAAGAACCTAAGCAGTGGGATTAGCTTTCTTCCGAAGCAGCAGGATCCAAATTGAGATCGAAACCCGAATCCGCATCCGGCCTTTTCTCTTCCTCAAAGTCTCTTGCTTCGAAAGAGAGCCTCAATTTCTTGGACGTAGTCAACTTACGGCCAGCATCTCCGTCAGGTTTCCCAAACTGCCTGGCTGCCACTTGTATCCTCCTGAGTATGGTAAAGAACTCCTCCACCTCCTCCTCCGTCACCACCGTGCCGTTATCTTCCTCCGGTTTCGCTCTCTTCCCGTCAATTCTGCCCTCATCGTCGCGCTTTCGCTTTTCTGCATCCATTGTTTTTAAACAAAGTTTGTATCTCAATTTTCAACTCTGGTCTGTATTATATATAGAGAGCTTTTGCCCTGTGACTTTTGATCCCGTCTTTGTTTTCTCTTATATTCCTGGCTGGCTGCCGGGTTAGTGATGCCCATTATGATTGAGATGCCCTGCGTCATGCAAGTGACGTTTGCGACTTTGCATCTGCAATTTGGAATTCCACTGCTTTTGGTTTTGGTCCTCCTTTCAAGTCCACTTTGCTTTGCTCGGTTTGCTCCAAAAACAAGAATAAATTACAGAAGACCGACTTCTTCTTCTTTTTTTTTTTTGGAAATGAAGAAGACCGACTACTTATGTTTTACCATGAGTCTTTTTCTGGAGTATAAAGAATTTACTATATGTTGTTTTTTTAAGGGTGTGTTTAGTTGTTTATAAAACCAATATTATCATTTCTGAAAAATTATAATCAGTAGAAGATTTGTTGAACAAACGCATTGTCACATTGATCTAACAGATACAGACTACAAATGAATGACTGCCAAATGTAATGTATGGTCTAACGTCTAACCGAACAATGTAGAGTTTCAAACTATCTTAAACTGAAAGTCCCAACAATGGTTGATGACAAATTCAAAGGTGTAAATAGTTGATACATTCGAACACGCTTCTTCTTCAAGCAATCTTCTTCTTCCAGCTTTCACATTTTTATTCTTGCAACACAATCTTCACTAACGATCACAAGAGATCAATGAAGGTCAACACTCAACAGTATCCATGAAACCCAATTAGCACAGATCAAATTCCGGCTCCGGTTCCGGTTCCGCATTCAAATCAAAGTCCACATTCTCCTTCTTCTTAGTCTTGGCCTTCCCTTTGACGCCGTCTGCCTCCTCGTTTCTCTCAAGCATTGCCCTCAAACCTCCGTCCACAAATTTACTTCCACCGCCGACGTCAGCGCTCTTGAAGTAGCTGACTGCCACTTGTATGTTCCTGATAATAGCGAAGAACTCCTCAACCTCGTCGTCGTTCGCTGCCGGCGCCTTCTTATGCTTTTTCCTCCCGGAAACGACGTCATTGCCGGCCTGCTCTCTCTTTTCTGCCTCCATTGTTTTCAGTTGCCTGTTTTACAATGAGCGACGTTCGACGTATCGTAAAGATTGGAGGGGACGTTCCACCTCTGATAGCGCCGTGAAGATAGTGACCCGCAAGCGGTCCAATAGCATCGCGAGGCGTGGAGCAACTCTGATCACTTGTTTCGCGGAGACTTTTTCTTCGGTGATTGCGTTCCTGTGACGTCGGTGCAAATATAATAATGGGCTCTTTGAGACCTTAAGCATGACCAATGGGCCTGCTTGAGAGTTTTTAGGCCCAAAAAGTCCAGCAGCAGAGCCTCCCTACCTCTAGAAAACGAGGTAAGCAATGTGATCTAGTATATTACCCATGTTTCCCTTCCTTGTGTCTAGGAATTGCTTTTATGTGACTCTTGTGGTTAAGCAATACTTTCTTTTATATCTAACGTCTCCAAAGGAGTTATTGAAATTTAAGGAACTAAACTACGGGTAGGAATAGTATCAGATTCAGATTCTCTATGTAAGGTGGGGAAATTGAAAATGCCATTGCCAAAATCTATATATCTTGATGGTATGCTTAATTAGTAGTAGTGCACTGCCTGATACCTGTTTTAGCTCACAAGTCATTTGATGACAATGCTTCCCTCTTGCCTCATACTTAGATTTGGGTATCGGGAAGTGTCGGCTCATCTGAGCATTTCTGTGGTCAGTACACATTTTAGTTTTCTGTTTTTGATGTGGGTGGTGCATGTAGTAGTTCTAAGATCGATCTCTTATCATTTGAAAGTAAGTGGTGGACTGGTGGGAAATCTAGTTAGTTCTTTTGCACTGGCACATAGTGGACTGGTGGTGCTGGGGTTGGGTGAAAGGAGATGATTCAAATGATGGTCTCACCGTCACTGGCCATGCCTTGTGAGATTGACCGTCTTTGCTGGTAGGGACTTCAGTGTTAGGTTGGTGGGTTGAAACTTGGAACTTATGCAAGTGCACCGGTTCCTTTTCCATATTTCAGTTCACAGGAATCTGATTCATCTTTGTCAGATACTGTTATGGCTAGTTTTTGTATCTGCATTTTATTTACCTAAGCACATTAATTACAGGATTTCACCAATGCAGATTACCAAAACTTTATTGTATCAAAATGTTGAAAGTAAAATGTTATGCTTGTTCTTTCAATCTACATTTTCAATTAAAAAAAACAAAACAAAAAACTTAGGGGAATTTTCATATACACCTAATTTTAAAGAGTAGTTTTAAATAAAACCCACATAATATTCCTATCTGATAGACATTTAAAATGTATCAATTATGATAAATATTATGTCCTATTTTTTCTAAATTTTACACAATTGCCACCATTCAACTATAACATATTAATATAAATAAGCTTAATTGATGTTGTCTTAAATACCTTAATTATGAGTTTTTCTTCTAACACTAACATTTTTCAATCAATTTGCAAGAATCATGTAGTTTTTTTTAATTTTATGAAAAAATCTAGATTAAAGGAATTCATTCTCTAATTTATACATAAGGTAAAATATAATATGAATAAGATATCTGATCTAAACCTTATACCTTAAACCCTATACCCTAAACCCTATACCTTATACCCTAAACCCTATACCCTACCCTATACCCTAAACCTATACCCTAACTCTATACCCTAAACCCTATACCCTAAACCCTATACCTTAACCCTATACCCTAAACCCAATTTTAGGTTTCTTCTTTATAGGTATATTATCATATCATGTCCTATTTAAAAGGTACATTAGAAACGTAAGTAGTAGAGAGTAAAATGTTCTCTCAATTAGGATGAGAAATGGTATAATAATATACCTAAAAAGAAGAAAATTAATCAAAGAACAAGAACGTGTACCTTACAATTAGATATTTTTCGACTATGTAGAGAGACATCAAATGTGAGCTTAAGAATGAAAAGTATCATCCTATTACAAATGACATGCTTCTGTATATAGCATATATATACACTCAAGTTAGTAATAACAAGGTGAGGAATTAAAGAATGTAATTGATTATGACAAAGTTAAATCTAACTAAATTTTAGTTAGTATTTGAGTTTCAAATTGATGCTAAAATTGAGAAATATACCAAATTTAGCTTTTTACTGTCTGAAGGGCAAATTAGAGAAACCGAAAAATGAAGAAAACTATTAATTATAGACATTTGCTCTATATGATATGTTTGCTTATGTGGAGTGGGTGTAAAATAAAAGAAAAATATGTCTGTGTTTATCTTAAAAAAAGGTCTATTATTTTAGATTTTTATCTAATTTTCTCAAAAACTTAGAGGGTTCTGGATCCAAATAGTGCATGCGGATGTTGGAACAGTGACAGGTGATGAGTATAGTTTGATAGGAAGATCCATTAAGGTCATCTTCATGGACTAATCAAACTGGCATGCTTTCAATTTTGATGGACCATATAACTAGCTAGGCTAGGGTTGGAACCGGCCATTCAGCCATCGTGGTCAGTAGTAGATATAGGCATATATCGATCTAGCTCGATCTTGTTCATTTCAAAGGAGGACCAGTTTATCCATGCTCGAGAAGAACCGAACGACTGCTACTGTGCTTTTCGCATCCACATCAAGCATCTTGGAAAATCTTTCGGTGTGGATAAGAAAGATCAATATCATAATGTTTTACACTGTGGTTGTTATACAGAAGTTTTGTTGGCGTTATTGTCCATTTTTGATAGCCGCGGTTCGCTTGGCTAGCATGCATTTGGATTCTGAGACCACTCCATCCTCTTCAACCTGGATTTTCTGAGATATATTGGGCCGAAGAAGATTGATTACAATTTAGGGCGAACCTTTCCAAACAGTTGTCTTCACATGGTGGTGTTCGATATATCTCTTCGTTTTTCTGATCAGAAAACGGTACCTTCGTTCAGTTCAGTCTCTGTTACAAACAGGATTCTGCATGCGGAAAACTAAACCCCGGCCCGCCTGAGGATTAAAGAAAGGAATAGGTAGGTTGGTGTTCTTAAATCTTAATTAACTGTGTAATTGAGCGCGGCGGTCTATGTGGTCTTGGTCTTACATCTTATTAAACAAATTCCTTCAACAAATCATCATAAACGTACAAGATATGAGTGTATGGAGGAAGCGGGGAACCATGCATGGACAATCCAAAGTTGATATTTGTCTAATTGTCTTCACGTACCCACCACGATTGCTATCGCTACAACTGTATCTGTCTACCTGATCTTGAAGCTTGATTCCTGCAAATTAAGCCTAGATATATTACTCCATGTTCTTTTTCCTGGATCTCTTTCCGAGATTTAACACCGACTATTAGGTTATTAGAAGAATCCAAGGAGAAGCTTGTTCGTTATAGCTGGATTGTGTTATTATCATATTTATAAATAACACAGACATCAGATTCTAGGGTTTTATCGAGCTCGAGGTTAGGGAAATACAGTAATAAGTACGTTTTCTAATAAGACATGTGTCCATGACTGTTCTACTGCGAGTACTAATAAATAGGGATCCATATATATGCAGGATCTTATGTACGTCGTCTTTTGCAAGTGACCGAAGATTTGCTAGCTTCGTAAGCAGTAAAGCTAAACGTCCAATGATAACGAGTAACAAACAATAGCAAGTGATCGAGTTCTGAGTAGTGTCCCGATTAATAATAAACATGCAAGCACGTAATTACTTATCTAGCAAACTACCTTTTGTTCTCCTGCTGATTTGAGTGCTTAAGTTTTGTAATAAACCAAATTACATTAAAGAAAAACCAATCAAACTATTAATCTTCAATTACCAACACCTGGCTATCTGTATCACAACAATCGTATCTAATCTTACGTTTAAGCAGTGGTAGACGCAGAGAGATATGTAAGTGGGGGTACAAAAATTAAGGAAGTAAGGAACCTCTAGAGACAACTCATTGTCCATTTCTTCTTCCTCTTAGATCTCCAATTTTTAATCACAGATCTTGGTAAGTCATATATTTTGAACTATTCCAATAACAACAGGACACAATTCTAAGACCTAAACTTTGTTTGATTAATGTGGAGTAACAGATTCTTACACAATACAATAAATGTATATTTATGTGTTAATGTCATGACTCATGATTAAAGGCAGAATCGACTAAATACTGGGCATATATATGAAGCCCAAAAAAAAGAAGTTCATTGGGGACAACAGCCCCCACTCGCCCCCCTCTGCATGCGTTCGCCGTTCGTCCCATGTATAATGCATAACTTTGAATTATGGTCTTGATTATGCAGAAAATAATTGCTGCTGCTGCTGTTACATTTGATAAAGAAACAAAATAGTTCACGGCTTTATCGAATTGTAGAAACAAATTTGCCATATGCCAAGTACTAGTTCAGCGAGTGATCCAAAACCAAAGCATCCGAAGTCCAAATTACCTGCTTCGTTTGATTTCCTTTTGGAATTCGAGCTACCCAGTTTTATTTGTTCACGATTCTTTTTGTTTCTTATTTCAATCACGCATAAAGCCAAATGCAATTATAGAATGAAATATACTAATCTTTACAGTCATGAGTCATGCATGGAGTGATGGAGGTTAAGATTTGATACGAGACACAATCAGCATTCGGATTTTCCTCTTATCTTGCAGGTTTCGCATCTGGAATTCTCAGCACGTACATTTCTTTATTCATTGCCAAATCCAAGTATCAATTTATATACAAATACACAAGTGCGTAAGGGACCAGTCGGACCACCTTCACGTTTTGATGCTTAATTTGTAGATAGATTTGTGATGACTTTCTGAATCTCATTTCTTGTGCCATACAGATGGCTAGGTAGATAGATATTTTCAGTTTTAACTAAAGCAATGAGAGTAGCTGGATTTGATGTTTCTATCTCTTACAAGCATTTTCGGTTTCGAGTGAGACGAGGAAGAGAACCCTCTTGATCCTTCAAATAATGAGAAAGTACTGGGAGACATCCAAACGAAGCACTTGTTTGGTGGAATGGGGTGTGCATGTAATGATGTAATGGAAAAGATTATAAAGAAGGGACTAAAGAATCACCATTGTTGAATCAAGTAGACGAAATAAGATTTTCGAGATGATCGTACTCTTTTTGCCACATGTATGTGCTGCCTGATTATTTACAATATGTCATCGTTCATTTTCAAATGATTTCAACAGTGAGTGATTAGTTTTTAAAGATTAAACAAATATTCATATGCATATTAATTTACCTACACGTGTCACGCGTTTGATATTTGTGTATGATTTAACGTTTAGAAAAATAAGTATGACAAAACTTAATTTCGGCAAAGGAGGATATGCATTTCTACATTGGAACCTTCTACATTTCTACTCTTACAAGAAATGTAGAAATTTCGTCACTTTTGGCAGTCTTCAACTTCCACTTCGTCGCTCACAGCAACCCTACAAGGCTCACTACATCTGTCCAACCCTCTAAGGCTCTTTCTTCACATTCGGTTTTGCTTTCCTAGATTTCAAGGAAACTGAAAGCTCAGATAACACTAAAACCTTGCATGCCATTCTCGCACTTCTGAACCAGAAGATAGCAAACGCCGCGCTGTTTTCATTTCCCAAGTTCTGAAAAGTTCTGTATGTAACTCCATCTCCTTTGACCTTTTTCCATCAGATAAACATCATAGTTCATATCAACTTCTTTATCTGAGAATTAAGCCTATTTGTACCTGAAAGATTCCGTTTAACATGCCATATCCCGACTTTGAAATATTTACTTCATATGAGATTTTAGGTGGTGAATCAAACCACCGGCAAAACAAAAGCATCAAGCACTAAAATTAGGGAAAAAAGCATAGCCTTTTTGTAAGAAAATCAAGTGTCCATGGTAAGTGTTAAGGTAACCATGATCGTCTAGAGTTGTAATTAGCTCTTAAGCAATGAACTAGTCTAACGACTCTCGTAAGGCAATAAAACATTCCGAATCAAGTCTATCATGACTAAAGTAACTGCGATTGATTCTAGCATAGTTGATTAGTTGTAGTACGACTAGTACCCACAACTGCGACACCTTGAAATATTTCTATAATGATTTGTAATTTCTAAAAAATTTAATATTCCGAAGCACTATAGTTTTGCCCAGTCTGCCGTGATAAAAGCAAGATCAGTGAGCTTGGGTCCAGCGCGGCCGTTTTACCCTCTAATCGGTGGCCCACGTACCATCATCACTCACATGTATCCGATGACTCACTCTCACTGTCTATCACTCTCTTCCATTTTATATAAACCCCAAAACCAGTCCCAACAGTCACTCCCCCTCTCTCATTTCACACACTACTCTCTGAAACTCACTCAGAGGTAGTAGTAGTAGTCCCTAGTAGCAATGTGGTCTTCCACCACCACACTATGCCTCTCCTCTCTCCTTATCCTAGTCTTATCTCTCTCTTTCTCCGGTGCATACTCTTACACCAACCCCAAGATCATCGGCAAAGGCTACCGTCTCATCTCCGTTGAAGAAACCCCCGACGGCGGGATTCTCGGCCTCCTCCAGCTCAAATACAAGTCCAAAACTTTCGGACCCGACATCCCTCTCTTACAGCTCTTTGTCAAGTAAGTAACAAACCCACAATAAACACCAAGTCACTAACAGTAAACATTGGATTGAATCATGCCATGTTAATTTCCGAGTAGCTAACACTGTCTGATGTTGTTTGATTGTTACAGGCACGAGACAGATCAACGGCTGAGAGTCCACATTACCGATGCTCAGAAGCAGCGGTGGGAGGTACCCTACAACCTCCTACCCAGAGAGCAGCCTCCGTCGCTGAAGCAGAGCATTGGGAAAGCCAAGGACCCTATAACAGTTTCCGAGTATTCAAGCTCGGAGCTCATCTTCAGCTACACCGCAGACCCGTTTGGGTTTGTGGTGAAGCGAAAAATGGATAAGCAAGTACTTTTCGACACCAGCTCTGATGCTTCAGGCCCTTATGGAGAGATGGTGTTTAAAGACCAGTACCTTGAGATCTCTACAAAGCTTCCTAAAGATGCATCCCTTTATGGGTTGGGAGAGAACTCCCAGCCCCATGGGATCAAGCTCTACCCAAATGACCCTTATACCCTCTACACCACTGATACCTCTGCTATCAACCTCAACACTGACTTGTATGGCTCCCACCCAGTTTACATGGATCTGAGGAATGTGGGTGGTGAGGCTTTTGCTCATGCTGTTCTGTTGCTCAACAGTAATGGGATGGATTTGTTTTACAGAGGTGATTCTTTGACGTATAAGGTTATTGGGGGTGTGTTTGATTTCTACTTCTTTTCCGGGACTAGTCCACTAGCTGTGGTTGACCAGTACACTTCTTTCATTGGAAGACCGGCTCCAATGCCTTACTGGTCTCTAGGTATGTTTTTCTGATTCTTACCCTTGATTTTGTTCTTGGTTTATTTCATTATTGTTTGTTCTGACTTGGATTTGATAAGGATTTGGTTTAAGAATTTGGGATTATTGTTCTTTCTGGAGAATGAAGGTTCTTTTTTTGGCTTATAATATGCAGCATATGCTATCTTAGTGGTCCCAAATTGCAAATTTTTGGCTCATGTTCTGTGTTTTTATAAATTTTAATTCAAGTTGATGATATAATAGGAATTGGGTGTTTGTTTAATGTTTAATTTATCCCCTAATATGATATGCTCTGTGTGTGTGCATGACCATGATACTCTGGTCTAAACAATATCAGATTTAGAAATGAGTAATTGAGTATAGACAAGATTAGCTTTATCTTTTCTAATCTTGGTTGGTGGGTTGGTTTGTTTGATTTTTTGTTGTAGTCTTTTCCTGCATTTCTTATACCTATCTCATCAGAAGCAACTTTCTGTTGCTTTTCCTTGTTTAGCGATGAAAAGTAACTTTCTAGGCCCACATTAGTGATATAATCCTGCGTAAAGTTGGAAGTTTTAATCATCTCCCTCACCGTCACAGATAATATTTTTTTTGTTTCAGCCATTTTTGTATCCTTGGCATGTTTTTCACATCAGAGTAACTTGATACCATCTCTTTTCTATATGAGGTGCTTATTGAGTTCTCTATCTCCGACTCTATCCAAAAGCTGTGGTGTTTGCTAGTAGGGTCTTGTTGATGGTATTCTCAGAAAGCCATTCCAGTCAGAACTTAATGCCCTCTGATCTCTATATATCATTGCCATGCCCTATGATAATGACAACCATCTTTGGTTGTTGGGCATTCTACAGCATGTTAGTGTTGTTCCCCCTCATACTCAATAACTATGGTCATGTTCTGGGAAGAAAGTTATTTAATCAGAGTTTATGAAAGTGGTTCCATTTACCTGTTTTAGCTCGAGCATTTAATGATAGTGCTCTGTCCATAGCCTCATATCTAACTGGTGCTTTAGAGGCTAGTTGATCTGTTTGATTCTTGATTTCGGATGCAGTTGGTGAATACAGTTTCGTCTTACAAATGAACTACATCTCTGTGAGAAAGTATTTGGTGTCACAAGTCACTATACTAAAAAATAATTGTCTTCCATGGTTCTCTTGTCTCCCTTGCATTATTAGTTTTTTCCAAGTTGGTGAGAATTTGGAATTTTTGCTAATACATGGTGTCCTTTTGATACTCCTTTTTTTTTGCCTCATATGAGACTAGTGGCATTTTTATCTTTTGGACTGTTTGCTTTCCTATACTCTTCTGTTTTGAGTAATACAGTAGATAATTGAGACAATTTCAAGGAAATGTAAATTTTGCTAGATTGATCCACTAGGCATTGTTAAATATTGACTATTGTGGCAAATGATAGATATGTAGTAACCGGAAAGGTTTGAAAATATCTGAGATATCTCAGAAAAGCAGTATGCCCAATTCCTGCAACAATTACATGATATCGGACAACATTTGCGTTTTATCAAATCAAACATATTCATCTCTCTTTCTTTCTCTTACCTGATTCTTTTGAGTATTCTATAATCTCTTTTCCAACTTTTCTTCTATCACTTAATCAGACTAAGATCTTTTTTTACTCGTTGGTTTTTAGTTTTTTACTCTGCTAATTGCATCTGTTATGCTCTTTTTTTTTCTTTTTCTTTTTTGTTCTAGTCTTCAACCCATCCCACCAGTGCAGGGGTGGATTTCCTTATCTTGTTACTCCAAGTCTCCAACAATCTTTTCATTCTGCTATTCTCCTATCAGTTTAGAGTGTCCTGTGTTTCCTGACTGTATTGTATGCCCCCTGACGGTTATTATTTTCCAAGCCATTTTCATTGATCTGTGTCATTTTAATTGTACAGGATTCCACCAATGCAGATGGGGTTATCACAACTTATCTGTGGTTGAAGATGTTGTTGAGAATTATAAAAAGGCTCAAATTCCTCTAGATGTCATGTGGACTGATGATGATCACATGGACGTGCGCAAAGACTTCACTCTCAGCCCCACAAACTTTCCCCGGCCAAAGCTTCTGGCATTCCTAGATAAAATTCATAAGATTGGCATGAAGTACGTTGTCATTGTTGATCCTGGAATTGGTATTAATAGTTCGTATGGTGTGTACACAAGAGGTCTTGCTAATGATGTTTTCATCAAGTATGATAATGAACCTTACTTGGCTCAGGTTTGGCCAGGGGCTGTACACTTCCCTGACTTCCTCAACCCAAAAACTGTTTCATGGTGGGCTGATGAGGTCAAGCGCTTTCATGAACTTGTCCCTGTTGATGGGTTATGGATTGACATGAATGAGGCTTCAAATTTCTGTTCTGGGAAATGCACAATTCCAAAGGGGGTACAGTGCCCTAAACCGGGTATACCTGGCTGGATATGTTGCTTGGATTGCAAGAACATCACAAATACGAGATGGGATGATCCACCTTACAAGATAAATGCTTCAGGGACGCAAGTTCCCTTGGGTTTCAAAACCATTGCCACTAGTGCATATCATTACAATGGCGTTTTGGAGTACGATGCTCACAGTCTTTATGGTTTTACGCAATCCATTGCAACTCATCAAGGTCTTCAAGGAATTGCAGGCAAGCGGCCATTTATATTATCCCGCTCCACTTATGTTGGTTCAGGCAAGTATACTGCACATTGGACAGGTGATAATAAGGGAACTTGGGAGGATTTGAAAATCTCAATCTCTACTGTCCTCAATTTTGGAATATTTGGGGTGCCGATGGTTGGCTCAGATATATGTGGGTTCTATCCAGCACCTACTGAAGAGCTTTGCAATCGTTGGATTGAAGTGGGTGCTTTCTACCCGTTTTCAAGGGATCATGCAAACTTCGCTTCCCCAAGGCAAGAGCTTTATCAGTGGGAGTCGGTAGCTATCTCTGGTCGAAATGCACTAGGTATGAGGTATAAGCTCCTTCCTTATCTGTACACTTTGACCTACGAAGCTCATATCAGTGGAGCTCCAATTGCAAGGCCACTGTTTTTCTCATTCCCAACATATACTGAATGCTATGGGTTGAGTACTCAATTCTTGCTAGGAAGCGGGCTTATGATCTCTCCAGTTCTTGAGGAAGGAAAAACCGAGGTCAAAGCATTGTTCCCCCCTGGAAGCTGGTACAGTTTATTTGATATGACACAGGCTGTTAATTCAAAGGGACAGTATGTTACACTTGATGCGCCGTTGCATGTAGTTAATGTGCATTTGTATCAGAACAACATTCTACCAATGCAGCAGGGTGGAATGGTATCTAAAGATGCGAGAATGACTCCTTTTAGCCTCGTAGTAACCTTCCCAGCTGGGGCAAGCAATGCGACAGCAAAGGGAAACATTTTCATCGATGACGATGAGCTTCCAGATATGACACTGGGAAATGGCTACTCCACATATGTCGATCTCTATGCAACCCTAAGTCAAGGATCTGTGAAGGTGTGGTCAGAAGTTCAGGAGGGTAAATTTGCTCTAGAACAAGGTTTGATTATTGAGAAGGTGAGTGTGCTGGGACTGGATGGAAGCGGAGGAGCATCAGCTCTCGAGGTTGATGGAACTACAGTGACAAGTGTTTCAAAGATAGAGCTGAGCACACTGGAGCAGGAGTACCAAGAGGAGGTGGAAGATGGAGAGAGCAAGACCAAGAGTGTAATGGTTCAGGTCAATGGTTTGTCACTCCCTGTGGGTAAAAACTTCGCCATGTCCTGGAAAATGGGCGTCCAAGGTTGAGAGCTAGAATGCACGTCTTCCATTAGTTTAGATCTCTTGATTACGTTGTTTTCTTTTCTGAAGCTGTTAGCAGCGAGGGTATTGTTTGATTTCGAGTTTATTATTGTGGTTTTTTTTATGGCGAGGAGATGAGCCAAGGAAACGCTCATCCTTTTCCATGTAAAAAGAGCCAACATAGAGAGGTTTAGAAGGTCCATCCATTGTTGTTGTAGCTACTAGTATCTATGGAATAAGGCAGATTTCATGTCAAGTTTAAGGGAAAGTAAAAGAAGAACTTCTGTAAACTTTTTCTGCCTGGTAATCTACTAGGTTACTGCCAAATTATTCCGCGAGAGGAATTTCATCAAACGGATATGTAGAAAGAAAGTGATGCAATCATCACAGCTACCTTAATGTTTGGACCATTCTCTTGCGGCTACACAAGTTACTTGGGATAAGCTTTGTTTCTGGCAAATATGAAGTATCTGACCCTTCCAATCTCAGCAAATTTGTCTTACTTGCCATTTTATGCAACTCCATGATCAGCAATCTCTCCCCAAATTCTGAACATCATCATCTTGTGCTTCAGAGCCTTACACATATACAAGCGTAGGTATTTTCATTGGGAACTTAAAGTCCAATCGGCTATAAATTTTGTTTCTGGAAGCAGCATGTGATTCTGAAGAGTTCACCCCACAAGGTTTCATAAGTCAAGGTTGGTATCAATGAAGTCCCAAAATGAAAATCGGAGTGAATTTGGACTACTGTAACAGGTAGCAATATTGGTCTAAGTCTTTCAATGCTCACCAATTTAGTCTGATTTCTCAACCTTTAGTCTGATTCCTCAACCACTCCAAACCCTTTTCTAACCTCTTCCCCCTTGTCTTCAATTTCTGATCAGCTAAAAAATTTTAAAGAACACTGCATTTCTGGTAAGGTGCAATAAATTATAAACCTAAGATCATGACATAATATATGCTCAGAAATAATCTAGTTAAGCAAGAGGGATTCAGCTCGTCTGCAGTAACTGCATGGGAATTTCATAAAATCACAATCCTCTAGATAATCTTATGGTCAGAAAGCTGTCACATCAACTATTATCAGAATTAGATGTTTTTTCTCTAACTGACGTTAAAACCGATTACTTACCCTTCACTTCTTCCTATCTAAAGAACTCATGTTCTTAACCCAGCAAAATCAACATCACCGTTTCCTCGATCGAACTCATTCAACAAAAACCCATTCAATTCCAGTTTGGGTGGTGATCGCAAAACCCAACAAATTCTCATCAATAAACTTCAACCACATCTACATCAAAACCACACCACGTCTGAACCAATCAAAGCCCTTCTTCTTCCTCATATCATTTATCATACTCAGCCATGTCTGCACCCATGGCCACATGATCTTAACCCCTCTCTTTGCACACCAACGTGGCTAATTGCTCTCCCCTTTTATG
>NC_020495.1:4436243-4476696 GCF_000184155.1 Fragaria vesca subsp. vesca | reverse complement strand
GAGAGAGAGAGAGATGAAGAAGATGAGATTAGGAATCTGTTTTGTTTCGTTTTTTGTTGACGGACCAGCTACGACGTCAAGGACAATTTGGGAATGTCATAATCTCTAAACTATATTAGGTGATGTGGTTCTCTTTCCAACCATTGGATTATATAAATGATAGAGATTTGACGAAATTTACATAAATTTACAATTCTCTCACTTTAGAGGAGCCGGATGGCAAGAGAGTAAGACACAAGTAACACAATGTAGAACCTTTCTTTAACAAGTAGTCATACCGTAAAAGGTTCACGATACGTATATTGTTATAATCAATTCTCATTAAAACAGCAAAACCCACTGTATTTCCTACACTAGACTAATGTATTCTCTACACATACGGTGTACTCTACACACTCTATACACCAGTGACCAGTCTACACTCACTAGTAATAGTCACTTTACAGGAAATTGCGGACAGAGGCCCACCTAGGAGCGCCACCGCATCGCTGAGCAACACTTGTCATTAAGGCTGTCCGCGTGTCGTGTTGTCGCTTGAGGAAACACCGGGAAAGACGGCGTTTTGGCGGGAGAGCGGCGGTTGGTGTCCACCTTTTTGGCGGGAAACTGAAGCTAAAGCGGCCAGCTCCGGTCCACTCCGCTCCATTTGCGTAGCCCACTTGGCCTCCTCTGACATTCCCTTTTGGTCTTTAGTCAACTTGGATGTGCATCATCATGCCCACCATGCCATAGCCATCATCATGCCCCCATTCGCTTTGGAAGAATGATTTTGAACCGTCGGATCAGGCCACTAAGGTCATTGACTATTAGTCAATAGAGTGAGTGATAGATATGAGACAGATACCTACCGCGACTGTACCCTGTGGTTGCCTGGGGAGACGGGGCACGTGATCTTTTTATATTTTTTCTTTTTCTTTATTTATTTTTGGTCCCGAAACTCGAAGCAAACATGGTCACGTGCACGGTGTGAGGAAATCTCACCAAACGTGGGGCCCCCACCGTTTCAGAGAGACATAAATATCGCGTTTTCAATAGGAAAATGAGAAAAGGAGGAGACTAGGCTTTGATGAGGTCGGGCTCATAATAATTCCCTCTGCACCGAGGTTTCGTTTGATAGCGCCGACGTATTACGTTGCTTACGCCCTCAACGCCTTTCGGCAAGAGCGTGAGGGGTTGTGCTTGTGAGCTCAATCGATTAGGTTGGCTAAGATAAATGCATCCTCTATTTCTTCTGAGGGAAAATGATAATTGTATTATTTGTTGCCATGGAGGTAAGGTTTGATTTGACGAAGACAGACAAGGTAGTTTGTTTCGGTGAGTTTGATAAAGTGAGAGGTGTTGGGTGAAGGGGGGTGGGAAACAGAGGAAGAGGAAGCGGCGGAAGCAGAGGCCATTGGAAAAGAAGAAAAGCTAGAGGGTAGAACCTGAAACTGCTGATACCATATAGAAGTTGTATTTAATTGATTCAACTATGTGTACAAGGATGAGTATTTATAATACAGTATTACTTGGTAACCAAGCTAAGCTAAGAGGTAGAAATCTATACAAAGATTACATGTTAGATTACCAAACCAATATAGAAGACTATGACTTAAGGCGTGTAGAGGAAGACTCGCTAACAGGTTTATGATCAATGTCGACCAATGGTTTAGTGGAGATATACTTCATACAATACCTTAAGCTTAGGCGAGAGAGAGAGAGAGAGAGAGAGAGAGAGAGAGAGAGAGAGAGAGAGAGAGAGAGAGAGAGAGAGANAGACGAGAGTAGAGAGAAGAGAGAGAGAGAGAGACGTACGAGAGACGACGTAGTAGTAGAGTAGAGAGTACGTACGTAACGTAACGTAACGTAACGGTAACGTAACGTACGTAACGTAACGTAACGTAACGTAACGTAACGTAACGTAACGTAACGTAAACGTAACGTAACGTAACGTAACGTAACGTAACGTAACGTACGTAACGTAACGTACGTAACGTAACGTAACGTAACGTAACGTAACGTAACGTAACGTAACGTAACGTAACGTAACGTAACGTAACGTAACGTAACGTAACGTACGTAACGTAACGTAACGTACGTACGTACGTACGTACGTACGTACGTACGTACGTAACGTAACGTAACGTAACGTACGTAACGTACGTAACGTAACGTAACGTACGTACGTACGTACGTACGTAACGTAACGTAACGTACGTACGTACGTACGTACGTACGTACGTACGTACGTACGTACGTACGACGTACGTACGTACGTACGTAGACGTACGTACGTACGAGTAGAGAGTACGAGAGTAGAGAGAGAGAGAGAGAGAGAGANAGAGAGAGAGAGAGAGAGAGATTATCCAAACCTACTAAAACAGAGATGCACTCAAACCAAAAGAAACTACATCATTGAGAGTAGCAAAGCCATTAGAGAGGAAGCTTAAAGCCTAATACCCTCGTGAAGTATCTTTCCACCGCCACTCTAAATCACAAACTGTATACCTCACAACTTGATTATGTTGCAAAGAAGGCTGAAAAACTTCCACTCCAACTATGTAACCAAATCTAATGCCACATTGTTGTCTTTGCACAATTGTCGTCCAACTTACCAACACCATCTAGATCACCAGTTACCTCCACCATACCTAACTGATCTGGTTTGAGAGGCTGGGTGACACGAGCTGCACTAAAAGGTAGTGACATAGTGACACTCTATGGAGATGATGCTGAAGAGGGGCATGTTAATGACAAAAATGAGGGTTGAACGGAACTTCTAGATAGAGGTACTTTAGTTTGGAATTTGCGAAAAGTTTGAACACGAAAATTGTCCAGAACGTCGAAAGGAGTTTAACGCACTTGACATAATATTTTTAAAATATCGCATGAATTAATTATAGGAATTGGCCCTCTTCGGTCTTTTGATGTTTCCTCTTGCCCTGTCAAGTAAGAATTTGTCTAATATGCTTTATAGAGGGGTATATGGTGTCAAACTCTCCACCACCATTGATGCCGGCCTTCATGGGGCACTAAGTGAATCTTTACTAGGACCCTTGGGGGATTCAGAAGCTGAGCGAATGTCGACAGAAAAGGGCGATATGCGTCTCCATGAGTCAGGAAATCTAATAGACAGTATCGGCTTGAAGTCCTTACGCCATCGGCATGGGCTAACGTGTGGGCTAAATGAAAATATGTTGGGATGTCGTGGTGCTTATTGACCACAAAACAAGCAACGCAAACATGAGTTTAGGTTTGACGTTACCTAAAGAGGATAATTGCTAACAAGCACGGACGGGTGACACTGTGCTAGACAGGTGAAAGCCAAAGGTGGGCATTGAGAATGAGTTGCCTACTCAAGTAGTGTGCTGGCAAGCTAGACAGGTGCAGGGACAGAGTGCAAGAGGTGAGCCATGATTGGGAACCTCGCTGATGAGCCCTCAAGGCAAGAAAAGTGTGCAAGTTCCTATACAATGACCCGACAAGTGAAGGTAAAGACCAACTAGGCCTCGGTGTACTGACATGCCACTTGCTACAAGGTGCGAAATGCACTCTAATCAGCAACAGGTTGGCACAAGATGGGATGACAAAGGAAGCCTATCGCCCCGGGGGGGGGGGGGAGTGTCTTTAGAGACAACCATGACACAAGGAAGCGATCAGTTATTCACAAGGTATGAGACTCATGTGTGAGCAGCTTTCGTTGTGAAGCCTCGTAAATATGAGAGGTCAAATTGACACGGAAGATGCACATGAAAAAAAAAAAAGGTTATTCGGGAAGGATACCAAGACAAGGCTGGCCTTGGTTGGCCTTGGTTAAGAGTAACCTTGGTGTCACATTGCTCAAATTCCTTTGGGTACAAAGTCAGCCCGTGCCAGGTGGGCCACCAAAACCAAGGCATTATTGGCCTCTTATCGGCCTTAGACCCTTCCTCCTTATCTTCACATTGCAGACGTCTTCCTTGAACCCTAAAAGGATTCCCATTGCTCTTTGGTAGCTCATAGATTGGCATTGTTCTCTTCCCCGTCCTCTTTAACACTAGGACGAGAAAGAGAGATCCAAAGTCTATCACCGTCGACGATAAGTCTTTGAAAACCATTTTCGTCACCGCTTGGGCCAAATCAAGTACCTGTGCGGTGGCTTCTTCTTCCAGGCTACGAACGTGCACCACAATGCTTGATCATCCACGTTTACGACCCTGCAACCCTTCATACTTGAATATGAAAGAGTTAACGTCCTCTAGAGAAACCCTACGTCGTCGAGATAGGAGAACTAGTTCTTTCAAGGGTAAAGAAACCTAGTCGTACCCTTTCTCACCCCAGAGCGATCCACTTGTAAACCATAGCCAATGGTTTCCTCGATAAGATCCATCGTTGCCTGCCATGAGTTCAGCGGCAGACCAAGAATATCCACCCATATTCAAACAAAGTATTGAAATCGCAGCAGTGCTCGAAAATCCACCTTAATTGTTGAGAAAGATTATAAAACGTTGATAAGCTCATGGTCCTCCCTCTTTCACTCGATTCACAAAAATAAAATAATTACCAACTTTCAATTTGAAGTGACAGTTCGATTTATTTTTTTTACCACATGATTATACTCGTAATAACTTACATCACTAATATTAGGGCTTTCATAGTTTCTTCCCTAAACAACCCCAAACATGAAATATTCACGTTCGGAGTGCCAGCTTTGTTCAATCTCGATCGCCAATTATGTAAATCGTGCATTAAAAAAACTAGCATTTGAGAATAACTGGTCTAGATATTGTTGCAGTAAATGACAATCCAAGAAGATGATTTCAACTGGGTCATTTATCAATGTTGTAACTCCTAAACATTGACTATTTTGAACGGTTACTTTATTTACTATGTATACGTTTTATCAATATTATAAGGACAACATTTCAACGAAACGGCTAAAGAATTTAATGTGGACTGTTGTAAAATTATATTATATTGTTTTTTAAGACTTTGAAAATATAAAATCATAAGGGGATAATTATTGTATAGACCCAAAAGTTGTAACGTCTAACCGCGTATTAAAAATCACATTGACCTAGTATTTCTTTTCATTAAAGTTTTTTTAATTTTATAATGACACTAGATGTCTTCTTTTATTTCTTACCATGATTAACAATTTAACATTGATGTGGCGGTGAAGCTCATCTTGGAGCCACAGAATTTGACCAGAAAAGAAAACGGAGCACAAAATCTTCGTTCCAGCTTGCATATTGATTTCAGTTGTCTTGGCACTCAAGTTTCCATCTCACCCGTGTTTTTTTCTGGGCTACATTCCAACTTGTCTATATTTACTCATCACTATCCTAATTTTCTCAAAAAACAATAATACCTTTCCCAAAAACAAAAACAAAAAAATTCATTTCCTTTTTACTTGAACGGTTGAACAAACCAGGAAACACACATAAAAGCCATCTCGTAATATTTGGGAAACATAATTTTGTAATTAATAAATATGGAAAATCACGAAATATTTAGTCTAATCAATCCTGATTTTCTGCTTAGTACTCGCTCCTATTCCCAATCTGAGATACTGCAGACTCGTGGCGCTGCGTTTCTCACCTCCCTAACACGCCCCTCCATAGCGCGTGTGTCCACGCTCCTTATTACTCGTCCTAAGCCGTCGTATCAGCGTGTGTGCGACACAGTCGTGGAGTGCGAGTGTGGCGCGGATACCGTAGAGTAACTAACTAGACAGCTGGCATGAGATACATGAATGGCAGATGGGTATGGTCATGCAGCATGTATGGGCCAGGCCCATGCCAGCTCATCAGCACCATTGATATATTTCCAAACAAGGACAAACCTAGGTAATATTTATTTACAGCTCTAGTTTTTGACCGCTTGGGAAAAAGCCAAAAAGGAGTATATGTATGGCCTTGGCAGGAGAGTAGCAGAGGCAGAGAGAGTGAGGAAGAGCAGCACATATTGAATCTGAAAAAAAAGTCGAAAGGGACGTGGAGCTGATTAGAGTATTGGGCGAGAAAGCAAACGCAGGTATCTAAAATTTTCTTATATTAAATTAAATTTCTTTGAATTTTTCTCTGAAGCTTCTTCTATGGAGATTTGCGTTGGGTTTATTTTTTTTACTCTGTGTTTTGTTTAATCGGAGAGGACGGTCGTGGTCACCGTCCGTAAATTCGATAATAACTATTTAACCTACTCGCTGTGAGAGAATCATGGCCATAGATTTGTGATCCTTTTCTTTTGCTGCTTGTTGCTTTTGACCTACCACTATATCTAAGCCATCACTACCTTACCAAGCTCCCCTTTTGCCTTTGCCTTGTCTTCTCTATCTTACAGAGTAGTGGTGTTGACGAAGTGTTTCGGGTGCTCTGAGGAAGAGAAAGAGATTCAAGGAGGCTGATTAGTGAGATTTTATGTCGGCTTGTTTTGATTTGGTGGTTATTGGGGCTCTGTTGCAGCAGCTCTGGATTTTATCTTCTTCAAACTCTCCTTGTTGCTCTTCTGGTTCAAAGGCTTGTTCTGCTATTTGCTTTATGCTCCTCTGCTGGTTCCGGCAGAGATTCAACCTGGTGTATCCGCCGGCTTCGATGAGTTTGAAACCCATAAGGTATGTTGATTTCTGGCTTAAACCCTGGTGGGTTTTTCATTTTTGTGATAAAGGCTTCATTTTTTTTAACAAATTTGGTTTTGACTGTGAGTCTTGTGTTTTGATTTTGCAGGGCTTGTTCTGGAATACAAAGCTTTCAGCCTTTTCATATAAAGCCATTTTCTTTCCTCTTCTTATTCTTGAGAGTGGATCTTACATAATACCGCCCTGATCTTGAATCTCAAGCACCAATTTTTGTTTTTTTTTTTTGTTCTGGGTAAAGTTTTGGGGGGTTTTGGAGAGGGTTATCTTTTAATCAGTTTCGAAAATGCCTGAGCCTCGTAATCCACGGCTGAATCAAGGGAATAGTTTCAAGAAGTCTAAGAGGGAACAACTGTATCCTTCTGAAGAGCCCAAGATGGTGAGGAAGGTTCGGATAATCTGCTCCGATCCTGACGCTACTGACGACTCATCTTCCGAAGATGAAGGAATTGATCGAAAGTTTCACAAACGCATGGTGAAGGAAGTCACTCTTCCTTTCCATTTTACTCGGCCATCTAAGCTTGTTGTCGAGCCTCAGAGTTCTTGCAACAATGGAGTCAAAACCCCAACGCCTAAACCCAAGTTGGGGGTTTTGTCTAAAACATCGAAAAGAGTAACCAATTCACCTTTCAGGGGTGTGAGGCAAAGAAAATGGGGCAAATGGGCAGCCGAAATTCGTGACCCTTTCACTAAGAGTCGGCTCTGGTTGGGAACCTACAACACTGCTGAGGATGCTTCAAAGGCCTATGAAGAAATGAAGCTCTACTTCGAAAAGAAGCTCTCTTTGGCCACAGCTTCGGATGTCAGCTCTGAGAAAAGCAACAACACCACCACCTCTTGTTCTGCTGTTGTTTCTCGGTCAGTCAACACTCAGCAACCTGCTGTTTCATCTGAGGAGGAATCTGACTGTGTCTACTCCCAAAGGTCTCCTGCTTCAGTTCTGGATGTCGAGACCTGTGCTTCCAACAACATTCACAGTGGTGGTGAATCGGAGAACGGTGGTTATATGGAGAATGAAGATGTTGGGACTAATGCCCTTGGGCAACTACCAATTCCCAACGACTTGGGATTCATGGACGAGCAGCCATTTGGGCAGGAGCTCAACTTTGATGGGATTGATCCAATCAGCTTTCAAGCGGAGATCGACTCTCTCCTTCTGGATGAAATTGGGCAGTTCTTCAACGTTTTCGGTAGCATTGATGATGTCCATATTGGTGGTTTTGAAGGAAATGAGCCCAGCAATCTTCCTGACTGTGACTTTGGTGATCTTGGCAAGGAGGACTTTGCTTGCTGGATGACTGAAACCTCCAACATACAATGCCAATAAGTTTTGCAGCTAGATATCAGTTTAATGTCTGTTATTATCATATAAGTTATCGTTTTTGAAGCCTATAGGTGAATCCCATGAACACTTAACCTGGGTTCTTGAGTGAGTGGTTTATGTGAGAGTTTATTTATTAATTTGTTTGTCCAGTGAGATTAGAGGCATGTGCAGCAGCAGCATTGTAGGGTTTAAGTACAAGTCCCTTGGGTTTTCTTGTGCTATTAGAGCTTTCCAAAGGGTTTATGCTTATCTGGATCTAGATGAGAGTCTCTGTGCACATGTCCTCTATCTCTTCCTTTCCCCGGTAATGTAGCAAGTATGAAATGAGTTATTGCAGTTCCAATTTCTCCAGTTTTAATTTCAAGCTTCACTCTGAAATGCTGTGTGGATTTCATTTATGATGTGCTGTGCTCCAAGTTGTTCATGGCCCTTGGTGAATCGCTCTGGTGAAGGAGCACAGACCTCGTGCCATTCTTTATTTTCAAGTCTTTTCAATACTAAATTCTCTGGCACCAAATGTGACTCTGACTCTTCTCTAGTAATGAAGTGCCGGCTGGCTCCGAGAGGTCTTGGGTTCTATTCTTAGTTCCAGAAACGTACCGGAGGTTGCACCAAAAGGGTGGGTCTTGATGGCGTTTCTTTTGCCAAACAAAGCATATCTTGAACCAGAGGCAGTAAAAAGGATGTTATCCTTGTTGATGAGCTAGGCTAGCTGTAGTCCAATTCCATTAGCCAATGCTCGTAATCTCATCTCATCCACCATCGCCCCTCATTTAGTGGCTCTAGTAACTAACTAAGGGGTGTGTTTGGTGACACTGCTTCAATGTGTCTGTTTCCTTCTTGGGCACGTTTTTGTGTTTTAGCGATGGATCTTGCGACATCATGTGACATTGCTATTACTAATTGCAATTTGGGTGGATAGCCCTTTATTAATGTTGCTAGTGAGTCCGCAAATATGGCAACTTAAATTACGTGTGCGACGAAATGTCTCATAATAATTGATATTAAAAAATAATAATTTCGACTGATTTATCAGTAGTCAAATTTTGTATTGTTTATGTCTCCATGAAAAGAGATTCTTGGAGCCACAAGATCTGTAACATAGGGTGTTACTTATCTTCTAGGACTTGTTATATCTGAAGTTTGAGGTTAAACGAAGTCAAACTCCATTAGTATAATTCGGTTTCGATAATTTCAGTCAGGTATTCATCCAATATGTTGTGCTATTGTTTAGTCTCAAAAGCTGACTCGATCAATATGATGTGTTATTTGTGTTTAGCCTAAAAAACTGACTCAACTGATGCCGTTGTGACTTGTGAGTCACTAAATTGCATAATGCAGCTTAATCAAATCATTAACGCTTAACTAAATTGGGGTAATTGTTTGGTTGACTTTGCTCTCCATTAATCTATATTATTGTCCCATCAGTTTCTCAACAAAGAAGAATGATCCTCCTTTTTTCCATCACTTTTGAATAAGTGGAACGTCTGGAAATGATTGATTAGAAAAATGCTTACTGTAGTGATTATGTTAAACCGAAAGCATAACTGGATGCTAATGACATACCTGCATACTTTTTGCCAATGCGTAAAGCTGAATAAAACATAATTAAGTGTAATTATTATATGAATGGCTAAGCTTCATTACCTTCCTACATATTATTGTATTATCTATAAGACTAGTTTTGATAAATAAATAATAATAAAAAAATATCTATAAGACTAGAACACTGCCCAAGTCTTAATCAGGGGCAGCTTGAAATCAAGTGGGTGATAGGATTGGGTTCTATGCTTTCTATTATTGTGGTTTTTCAGATTCTATTGAAGAAAAGTCGCTCTTAAATTGGAAAATATACCATTGTGGCATTATCAGCTCACAGGCTCACAGCTATATCCCAATCCACGGTCTTTATCAACTACTGATTGTTTAATAGGGCTTGTTGTTATAGCCTTACAGGTATTAACGCTTACGGTGGTGTTACAGTGGAATAAGTTTGATAGCAAATTGCTTCTTCTTTTCTGCTGTACCTAGGAGTCATTGGGAATTTGGGATGACACTGTCCTTCAAACAGAAATTACAACTGGTTTTACTATTGAAGAAAAGAATAACATATCACACTCATTAAGAGAGACCCAGCTTATTACAAATGCAAGTGTAAAGAAAACTAGGAGAAGTGCACTGCAATTTGTGGGATTGATTCACAAAAACCCTTTCTCTTGAAAACTTTGTTAGCCTTGATCCATTGATTACAAGGAACTCAACACACAAGATAAATAGATATAATAGAATCAAACAAAGCATAACACAACTAAGCAAATATACTAATTACAGTTCTTAAGGGAATTCAACAAACCTGAACTAGAGGCCATTGATATTCTAAACTCCGATCTTCTACACAACACTTTATTCTATATCTGTATGGGACTAGACTTTAAGCAACTGGTGAACAGAGTGTGTGTAGGGACCGGGTTTATATAAGATTCAACTAAGGCTTAGGCTTCTCTCATAAAAGGAACCAATTAGTAATAGAATCACATATATCCTTGATTTGTATATCATTTATATCATTGATCAATCACCTCAATCAATCAACTCAATTAGAGTCTAATTAGATCAATCACTATACAATTCAGATCCCTAATTTATGCATTTGATACATTGTGTATAAGTTAATCCGGAATTCCAATTCCATGATTTCCCATTACTTATTCTGCTAGTAAATGGTAAGTTGTTGTTTACCTTAAGAACTTCAATGATATGTCCATATCAAGTTTACAAACTTGTGATGCAGTCATCAAACATTTTTTCACGCGTTTTGAAAGGAGGAAAACCCAGTTGAGCTATTTTAGTGGTGTCCATGCTATGAGGGCTATTGTCTCCTTCATTGGTGCCACACCTACGATACTGTATTGCCATAGTTAATATTATTTCATGAATAACAAGGCTAAACCACATAGGAGTTCACTGAAAGCTTGCCTTGTTCTGCATTTTCTACTTGCTTTCATATGGATAGGATGGATTTGGCCTTGAGCATCTCAATGATCTGCGATCAGCGCGCTACCGAGCTTGAACATATAAGCCTGCCTGATGCTTTGCTTTCCTCCATTGCCAAAATGTGTGCAGCTACCACATCATCTATGTGCACAAATCCTACTGTTGTATTTGGGTACTCACCTCTTAAACCTAACATACAAAATGTAAAGCTATGGGAGTTTACCTCTTCGTCGAAATGGGACATTCAATCTACAACTAAAACTCATTTTTTGTGCCATTGGTGCAAAACAGAGCACTTAAATAACAAATTTGCAAGTTTTGGGGTGATTAGCATTACCTTTTTGATGCATGAGAGCCAAATTGAATGGATTTTCACTTTTCTAAAAAGATAATTTACCTTGTTATTCTCTTTTGCACATAATGATATACCTCCATGTATACCTACTGTATGCTATATATATGGTGAGAGAAGTGCCCCTAAGTATTGAACTACTTTAGTTTGCAGAGAAGGCAACTCCTTCCCATGAGTCCATGTCTTTCTATAACTTTGAAATTATTTTTCTGATGATGGGAAACCTAACCTTTTAAGTATTGCCAGTATCATCAGCAGTGTGTTTGTAGGTTGTGGTGCTAGCAGAGGACCAACCCCGGAAGACGGATTCACACTACCAAGACAAGCTTTAGCTGACGAAAAAAGTTTCGTCGGTTAAGATCTTAGTCGACGAGCTTTCGTCGGCTATAGTTTCGTCGGGAAAGAGTCATCGGCGATTACTTTAGCCGACGAAACTAGAAGACGTCGTCGGCTATTGTCCTAGAATTTAGCCGACGAATATCTTAAATGTTTCTCCGACCGTAGTCTGAGACTTTAGCCGACGAAACATTTAAGATATTCGTCGGCTAAAGTATGTAATAAAAAAATTAAAAAAATTAAAAAAATAACTATAGCCGACGAAATATAGTCTGTTTCGTCAGCTTTAATAAAGATGCCATAATTCGTCGGTTAAACCTTATAAAAAAAATTAAAAATACTATAGCCGACGAATTATGGCATGTTTCGTCGGCTATAAGTCCATTCCAGTAAAAAAAAACCCGAAATTTCTAAATTACCATTCCAAGCAACCTGCAAAATACACCAAAATAATTTCATATAACCAACAACAAGCACATAAAACTATATAATTGATCAACTACACAAAATCTAGATCGTCTAAATCAATATCCGATTCTGGGGACTGCTGCTGAGGGGGTTGCTGCGGTTGAGGTATCGGTATAGGCGTAGGCATGGGCGGAGCCGGAAGTCCCTGAAGCTGGGCAGCTGTAAACTCCTGCAAGTACTGGAACATCTGCTGCTGCTGGGCCTGTTGGGTGGCATATACTGCGGCAGTATATGCTGTCTAGGCGGCGATCTGGGCAGCATGAGCGGCAGCTTGAGCAGCTTGCTATTCCCGTAGTCTCTCAACTTCCGACTCTAGATGAGTCGTCCTGCTGCTGGTCGAGGCTACCTTTCGTTGAAATCCTGGAGTGGTATTCAGGACCCCCTCGCCCTTCTTTCCTAGACCCCGGCAGTAGAAGTTGTTTCCTCGCGGTGGGAAGGCTGTGCCCATGATCCTCGCCCCAACCCTCGGATCTGAAGTGTCGATCCGGGACATGGCTTCGGACATCTCTTCCTCCTGCGTGTCCGGCCATGCCTCCCTCAATATAACACTCATCACCTCGTCACTAGCCTCCCTCACCTTCGCCTAACTGGATAGAAAAAAATGGTTAATTAACATTTTGACATATATATAAGTAAAATAAAAAATTTAAAAACGTAAGATGACTTACAATATCCTCCTGGGCGTCAGGATATGCCTTTTCGTACGTATAGACGTACCGGTTGACTTCTAGATGTTCCTTGGCAGCCTCGTCCATGAAGACAGCGAATGGTCTAGAACCGGCATGATGGTTCCTTGTGTTGCGTTGCCGGTTCTAAGCGTTTGCTCGGGAAACGGCCTTCAAAGAAAAAATAAACTATTAGTAAAATATTTAAAAACGGACGTCCTTAATGACAAATTAACTAATTAATTTTTTTAAATACCTGTTTATGAGGGTTGTTGCATTCTGATGTCAGAAGCCAACGCCACTCGTACTCCCTGTACTGGAACTCAGCAGAGGTACCAGAACGTGCGTTCCCGTGCGTAGTCTAGTAGGTCCGCAACTCGTTCTTCCACTCCTTGTATCTACAGATACAACAAAAATATTAGAAATATTATTAATATCACATACAATTTTGTTTTTTCATTAACTTCCCAACGTACCTTCCCCCATGCTCAACGTTCGCCCAGCTGTTCTTCAGGTGCTCGAGAACGTCAAACCACACCTGCATTTAACCGTTTATTAGTTTAGTTTTTCGAGAAATCAACAATGTAATACATAATATTATTGAGGCATTTTGTAAACTCACCGACATCGCGTTGTGGACCATGTCCTTAACCTCCTGCGGGACCTCGCCCCAGTAGGGACTCTATCCCTAATGAGCGCTCCCACGCGGCCGGAGTACGTCCTCGAATTCCCGACCGATACTATGTGGCCATCCCCGTCAGTATCGATGACGATCCTCCCTGAGGTATTGACGGTCTTCTCGAGAGCCTTCCTTGTGACGGGGCCTCTCTTCTTCTTTGTCGGCTTCGCTCCGACGGTGCCTATCACATGATAAACCAAATTGATTATTAAAATTGGAGACCCTTTATTATTAATTATAAGAAAACAAATCATTCATCTTTCATTACCTGAGGGCGATGCGGCGGACGCGACGAATTTCGTCTCTGTCGCCGATGATGATACCCTCGCGGAAATAAGAGGCGTATCAAAAAGCACGAACCTGTACGCCGCTGATGGAGCCACTGGCGGGGGCAGTGGATAAATCGGGGTCCCTAAGCCATCGACTGCAAGTAAGGCCGGTATCATCCGCGGAAGGAACAGATGAGGGGGCGGCATCTGTACCCTAGATGACCCACCATCCGAAGCAGTAGGACCCGGAGTGGGCGCCCAGTGTATCTCAGGCATACGGGGTGCAGACACCTTCGTTTGGGTCTGAGGCCACAGCTGCCTCGAGGAATGAGGGACGCCCGGCTGCCTCGATGAATGGGGCACCTCCGGCTGCCTTGAGGAATGGGAAATGCTCAGTTGCCTCTGCGCCGTCTCCAGAAGGGTTGCACGTCTGGCTGTCATGAGACCCCGAAACGATGTTTGAGGGTTGCTAGAGGTTCCCTCAGACGATTCGGACCTTTGGCCCTTCGAACCCTTCGTCGATCTAAAATTACCGCTCACCTCTTTAAAACAGTGGCGGATCCAGGATTTTAACCCTAATTGGACTTGAACTTCCTAACCAAGAAAAAAAAAATAGAGAATCTCGACGGTGAGGAATAAATTTATTAATTGAAAGAAAATGAATTATTAACTGCTAATACACCATTCAATATTAGAGAAGCAAAATACAGCATGAAACGAATAAATAACATCACATTACAATTATGAGTGTGAAAATTAAGTTTTAATTCACACAATAAAAAGTAAATCAGCTGAAAACTCATCAACAAATGTATGCAGTATGCTTATGAAAAGATCACACATATTTCAATCAAGCACAAGGGAAAACAAGTTGATATTTATTCCCTGCATCTATGATGCTTAGCCTCCAAATCATAATTCCCTGCATCTATGATGCTTTGCCTCCAAAATCAATAAACAACAAACTTAGAAATCGTAACCCTAACTCGATTGAACACTCTAAATTTCAACAAATCGTATTCATTCCCATTAAATTCCGAACAATTATAATAATAGTAACAACAATTTACAATTCAATACAACCCAAAAACCCAGTCAAACACACAGTAAGGAGAAGCAGATCTATTAAAGTGAGAAAGAGGACTCACAAAGGGCTTAAAGGAGGTAAATGGTGGTGGACTGGAGGGCGTGGAGCGTGAGGGCATCGCCGCCTCACCGGAGCAGAACGGAGATGGCTCGAGGAGAAGGTGGAGGCTGTGGAGCGCGGTGAGGGCTTGAGGAGGCGGTGGTGGGTTTTTTAGGATTTTTTGGAGCGTTGTGGAGGCTGTCGAGCGCTGGGTTTAATTATATACCTGATACCTTTAGCCGACGAAATTTTTATTTCGTCGACTATACCTATGAAATTCGTCGGCTAAACTTGTGAATCTTGTCGGTTAAAGTAATGAAATTCGTCGGCTAAACCTGTGAATCTTGTCAGCTAAAGTAATGAAATTCGTCGGCTATAGTACTTTTTATTTAATATTTTCAATTTATTTGTTTTATTTTATTTTATTAACTGTAGCCGATGAATTTTCAATAATGTCGTCAGCTATAGTACTTTTTATACATTCGGCACGTTGTGATTGTGATGATCGAACTTGAGAAACGAAAATCCGACCGTCAGATATGACCATCATGATAAAATACATGTATGGGAAAAAATTCAACTTGATCCGACAAGGTTACGGGCTCGATCCGGACGGTCAATCCCTTAAGTCAAATCCCTAAACGCACGGAAAAGGTCATTGGACAGTCTAAATTACGTATTTTGGCCGGATCTTCAACTGAAAATAGTTTCAAATCGATGAGACGCAACAAGTCGTATATTAGGGTATTCGTCGGCTAAGGTTTAGGGTTTAGGGTTTAGCCGACGAAATATTAGGGTATTCGTCGACTAAACTTTTATATAGACGTCGGCTAAAGTTCACAGACTATAGCCGACGAAAAATTTTTCTTTAACCGACAAAAATTTTGTCGGCTACAGTTGACCATAGCCGACGAAAATTTAAATTAGCCGACAAAAGAAAATTTCGTCGGCCTAGTTTTTTTATTTTCGTCGGCTAAAATCTTTCTTCTGGTAGTGTCACAACCACTAGATCCATCTCCTCGGCCATTCTCCACGCCTCTTTCTCCGTTGTTGTCTTTGCATAGACATACCAAAGCTATATGCATTATGCAAACAAGAATTTACACAATACACTTAGTGCAACATCCCAAAATAATGAATAGCAATCTCAAGTTCTCAACTCGCTTGCAAGTTACAACATCTATATGTTGTTATGTAAGCATGGTTTAATTGAAAACTAAACACACAAGGCTTTGAAATGATGATTTACATTGAAGTGTTTGCAGCATTCAGGATCACTCCAATGTGACTCATTGAGAGGAGAGGCCTCTTGAGCATCGTAACGGTATCTTATTGAGCACAACCCTTTTCACGAGTGCTTTCGAGCAGGAACTCAACACACTCATGGTTCCCTATATACATGGATCAATCAAAGTCGCCTGCCAAGAAAGAAGTTCATTAAAAGTGTTTTCCCTTTTCATGTCTTCCAACAGTTAACCAACCTTCAGCACTCAAATGAATCATCACCCTTAATGGGTATGAAGTTGAAAACACAATAGCATCTAATTACTAACGTTCAATATCAAGATTCAAAGGTTTTGCCTTGGTGTGCATGAAACTGAAAACACATATGAATGAATAAGAAGTTGCAATGTCAAGAAGTAGCTTTGCCTGAACATTCTTAAATGCTGAAAACCCCCCTAAACGCCTTGTATTGCTTCATCAAAGATTCTTTCCATCATTAGATCAGCTTCATCAAAGCCTTTCCTTGGCTCCATTCAACTCTCACAGATGACAAACCTTCCCCAAATCCTCTGTGGTCGAACAGATGAAAGGGGTTTTGTGAAGGCTATGGCTACATTTAATTGTAAATGAATCTAACATAATTTTTTTTTAAAATAGTATTGAAACTCTGGAGCGCAATCAAAAAATTTGCATGAATGGGATAACAATACCTGGGTCTCGCACAGTTGCCCGTACCTCATGGCCATTTTCTAGCAAAGCCTTCACCAAGTATGCAGCTATGAAACCGGTACCTCCAGTCACACAATATTCAAGCATCTTTCTTTGCTAACCAGCTATGGAATAGTATGAGGCTGTTGGTTACTTTGTTAAGAGTTACATATAAATGGAGTGGTGAAAGTGTGAAACCGGAACACAGATAATGGAGTGTCATCATGTGCTATGAATTCTGCATTTGTGTTTATTGGTTCGAGTCACTGGAAAAAGATAGAATGAAAAAGAGATCCCTTAGATCGATGTTGAAAAAGAGCTGAGCATGCAAACCATATAGTTGACACATACAAAGTGTCTCTTCCAGACTTCCAAACCTCAAGAAACAATTCCCCCTATATTGTTTTTAAGTTTCGAATCCACATGCAGAAGATGAAAGAACTCACCGTTTTTAAGTTTCAAAACGTGGCGATCTCTTAAGGAAAGAACTGGACCAGACCGGAGACAAAACTTCCACACAATTCATGCGCCCAGAAACTCACCAAAGGAAGAAGAAGAAGACAGCACGCAGAAAAACAGAGCAGGAAGCAAACAATGCGTGTTGATGAAGAAGATGAACTAGGAGTAGGAGGAGGAGGAGGAGGAGGAGAAATCACCTACGGCGCAGTGACGGTGGAGGCTTTGCCGGAGGGATGCATAGCCAACATCATCTCTCTGACGACTCCTCCCGATGCGTGCCGCCTGTTGTCGGTTTCGAGGTGCTTCCCGTCAGTCGCTGAATCCGACACGGTTTGGAGCATGTTCCTGCCGCCGGAGATTCCCACCATCCTATCTCACTCGGGGCCTGACGTGCACAATTGCCGATCCAAATCCAAGGAGTTCTACCTCGCTCTCTGCGACAATCCGGTGCTCATCGACGATGGCAAAATGGTAAATTTATTGCACCGTTACCGGGTTATGTTCGGACTTTAGTGTTTGTACCAGCATAATACATTGATACGAATACATTGATCAGACCAAAATATACATAATTAATGAAGATTCTATACAAGAATTTGATTAGAATGCGGTTATTGAGACCTTCAATTTTGCTCAATATATCTCTTATTCTATCTATACCTTTATTATTTTTAAATACAAACACTTTTATTAGATATTTTTTCAAATTTCTAAAATAGTATTGTTTATGTAATTCACATATATATATATTAATATATTACTCATTACATCTCTTATTTACTCATTATACCTCTATTTTATTTTTATTTTCATGCGAACATCCATTCTCGAGTTCTATTCTTTAATTTTTCTTTTTTTTTAGCGCAAACCTCCATTCCTGACCTTGATTTTATTTATTTTTTGTATTTCTTTATTTTACATAAAATGTCACTAGACATTCATTTTTGATCAAACTGTAAGAAATAATTTTCAATGACATCAATTTTCGAGAAAAGTTAGTTTGAATGTTTGAATAGTGAATACTATTCACTTTAAACTTAAAAAAACAAGGATTGTGTCTCAGATTTTATTTATCGATCATTAAAAGAATGGTACGTTCTTACATGAACTATTCTATATTTTTTTATTTCTATTTTACATATATTATTTTTTTGTAAGTTTATATTTTTTGTTTTTATACCTCATGATGATAAATTATTTTAATAATTGATAGATCATAATTTTTTAAAATATTATGATACTTATTTATTTATTTTTTAATAATTGATAGATCATAATTTTTGTAAAAATATATTTTCACTTTGTATATGCATGTGACATGTATGTTGAATTAGAAAGTTTAGAGAGAATAAATATAATATTACTTTTTGTTTAATTAGTGTCCTTAATAGTCATTGTGTAAGAGTATAAATATGTCATTTAATAATTCATAATAGAATGAGGTCAAGTGAGCAAATTTGAAGGTCCCAATAACCATACTCATTTGATTATTGTCAATGCATAGAGTATTGTGTCTCATCAGATTGTAATAAATAGGGTTTCAGCAGCCTTGTTGGCATTTGCTATAAATGCTATGTGTGGTGACCATTCTTGACATTGTCCAGAGCTTTTCACTAGACAAATGGAGTGGGAAAAAGTGTTACATGGTAGCTGCAAGAGACCTTGTGATTGTTTGGGCCGATGCTCCTAACTATTGGAAATGGATTTCTCTGCCTAATTCCAGGTCTGTAAATTAGTTTGTTCTTTTGTTTGCTTAATTTCCCTATATAATAAAGTAGATACAAGCCTGTACAGTTCATAAGCCATCTCAGAAATTACCGATTTATCTCTATTTTTTATTTTATTTACGGGACTGTCATTTAGTTTGAGTAAGAGATAGTGACAATTGTGTAAATTACTAAAAAAGAGAGGATAAAATGGTATTTATAGACCGGATGACATATGCAAATCAGCAGAAAAACGAGGGTATAATTATAATTTACGGCTCTACCAGTGCAAAACTAATGTAATTCTGTCATCAGTTCTTGTGCTTATTAGTATAATTGGTTGGATTTGACTTGCAATCCAACATTGCTTTTGTAATGTGATCAGGCAAAAACTGCAGGTTTGAAGAGGTTGCTGAGCTTGTTAGTGTTTGCTGGCTTGAAATCCGTGGCAAAATTGACACTCGATTACTGTCCCCCTTGACTATGTACAAAGCTTACCTTGTGTTCAAGTCAACAACAACGGCTTATGTATTTGACTACCAACCTACAGAGGTTAGTGTAGGTCTAATTGGAGGAGCAGAACCCACAAAGCAGACTGTGTTTCTTGACGCCGATAGAGGCCGGACTTAGAGTTACCAGATTGTGCCGGGGCGTGTTGGTATATTCCGCAGAAGCCGCATTTTGGGTCTGCAAGTGTCTCAGCCCAGAGAGATCAATGATAATCAATACCCGAAGGAAAGAGCAGATGGGTGGTTGGAGATTGGGCTGGGTGAGTTCTTATGTGAAGGAGAAGGTGGTGGGGAGTTGGAAATGACTTGCTTACAAACCAGGGGTGGTCAGTGGAAGGGTGGTCTTATTGTTCAAGGCATTGAGGTTAGCCCGAACAAGAAGGCCTAGCGTTAGTATGATTCAACTGATCTAAGAGCATCTCCAACAAAGGAGTCAAATCCTTGTTGGCAGCCTAACATCTCTTTTTGACAGCCCAGCGTGCACTCCATTGAAAGAGTCAAATCTTATGTGGATTGGACTATAGCTCGGACGTTGTCAACTTTGACACAGCGCGAGAGAATAGTCATTTATTATTTTATCATTGATTCTCTCTCTTTCGTCTCTCTCGCTGCTCTCTCTTCTTCCTTCCCACTTCTCTCTCCTTTTTCTTGCTTCTGCATCTTCTCTTCTTTTCTCAAGAGGATCAACTCCAGCCTCCACCTTTCTCCGATCAACATCATCATCATCAGATCAAGTGCTCTCTTTCTTTCTTTTAGAATCATGTTCTCAAATGCAACATGTAGATTGGAGTCCAAACTAGAATGAAAGTCACCAGAGATGCAATCTGATCCGAATTTCATACCCCTCTCATGCCTCCCAAACCCACCACCACCACCATCTTCCTCGGGCTTTCCTCCTCCTTTTATTCTGCCACCGATCTGGGTTCGATTTCAAAACCAACCCCCGTGTCTATTTGGAATCTGAAATATGATTTCTGTAGGATTTGGGTAGGAGAGAACCAAAGAATTTATGCGGGATTTGGGTTTTGAGTAGTGTCAATTGAATATTGAATTTGGTGGTTTACAACATCAAGAGCAGAAGGTAATAGAATGAAAGAACTAGAAGAATTTCTGGGCTAAAGATAAAAGAAGAACGAGAAGGGATTTTGGGGATATAGTATAATAATGTTTGAATTTAACCATTTTGTTGGAGTAGAAATTTGTCAAATTTGACAATTCCATGTCAGATGTCAAAATTCAAATTTGACAAAATTTGTTGACTCTTTCGTTGAAGTTGCTCTAAAGGTTTAATTGTTTATCTTTGGTGTTAATAAATTTGTAATTTAAGAAAAGGAAAGAAAAGACTCTCCCTTCACATTGTAATTTCCTGCAAACTGAGATTCAGTGTATGATGTGCATCACTTTGTTGTGTAAAAGAAAAAAAATTATAGTGTTGGTTCCTCAGTATCTAATAGTGTTGGTTTCTACTTTCTGCCAACTGCCTAATTTGTCAAGAATCAAGTATAACAAAACTGGTACCTTTCAAGCTTTTTGCCGGATACCCTATTTATTTTTCAATAGAGAAAATTGTTTACACCAAAATTAATATTTTACTGGACAGTAATTATGTAGGTAAATATCAGTTAAATTTATGGTCCACGTCATACCGGTAGGCCCGAAATAATGGGTTTACAAGTGATGACCTGTCAGGAAATCATGCGAGCTGGACAGTCCGCGTACGAACGGACTCTGCATAACGGACTCCGCATACAAGAGGAGTTTAATTGCTGGGGAACACCTTGCCCCGATTTGAAGCACCTCACCTCGACTTAGCATCGCACCCCAACTTGTATATACAAGAGCACGTGCATGGCTTGTGGTCCTTTAATTACATAAGTATCTCGACGGCATCTTGATGGAATCTCGCTACGACTTGGAAGCATCTCAATGGCATCTCGACTCAACAAGCATTTTCACGCTCGACTTGAGATATTATCATCTTGCCCTTGATTATATCTAGTGGTGCACGTACAATAGGCTTTCAAAGTCAAATGCATCATGCAGGTTGCATGTGAGATGGACTCCGCACGATTGGATTTCGCATGCAAGAAAGTCGGGCTTCATACTTCGCCACCGCATGCTTGATTGGAGAGAACGTCGTCATCTCGTCCTTAATTGGATAAAGCATATGTGACACGACCCACCCCGAATTTCACCCTGAAACCCAGAGTAAGTCGTGCGGGGACCACCTCCAAGGAAAATTTACTGAAAAGATTAAGAAAATCTCCCTTGTAGATGGACAACCCTAACTCGAAAATTTCATATTACACTCTTAATTCATCACTTCCGAACCTCACTTAATATACAATAATCTCAAAGTATTCAGAGCTACTAAACACAAACGGAAGCAAGAAAACACGAGTAGGTTGAACAGGTAACCTACTGGCGAAAACTGGCAGAAATGCGGGTGACTATGCCTCGTCTCCTACTAGATCCAACCCGAACTCTGCAGACTGGGCTAAATTTAAAACGAAGGGCCCAGGGGAAAACATTTAATAACGTCAGAGTGAGTGGACAAAAATAAAATAATAAATAAAATATTTATGTTTCCCCAAATTAATTTCTAAGGAAAAATCGAATGCATGCCGCAAGCGATAAACTTTTTATCTCATAAAATATCGAGCCTCTCAGACTCTATAATATATGTATGTATTTACACTCGTCCATACTCCCTATATAAATTCATGGGTCTATATAGGGCTACTACGCTCGCGTCCAAACGCTCACGTCACGCCTTAATGCGGTGCTACACTACGCCATCAAGGTGGACAGACGGGTGTATAAATATGTGTCTATACCCCCTATATGAATTAAACACTCAAATAGGGCTACTACGCTTACGTCCAACGCTCACGTCACACCATAATGCGGCTATATGCTACGCCATTAAGGTGGACAGACACATATGGCTAGCTAGCATTTTTTATACATACTCTCTCATATATACATATTTATATTCACCGAAAATCCCATTTTCGGTAACTCTCTCTCAGAGAAATAAAAGCGTCAAAATTAATTGACGGCAAAATACTCCACGACATTAATTATTCAATCGTGAACTTAGCATGCATTTATTTAAAACAAAAGTCCACTCACAAATTAGGCCTAAGCCTGTTGTCGATCTGGGGTCTCGTCTGCTCGAGCCTCCTCACGTCCTGTTCCAAATAAAATATTAATTTCCCATCCAATAATCCAATATTTAATCAAAATAGGCAAAATTACCCGAGAGCCATAATTACGCTCATCATTGCCTAACTTCGATATTCTTACATCGGAACGATCCGAACTTAAATATCATACTCAATAGTCGTAAATACAACCTCTCCAAAATACGACTTAAATCCAACGGCCGGATTCTACATTAATTACCCGCCAAAAATACCACACTTCGGAAATTCACAAACCTATCCAAATCTCATCCAAAAATTCCAAAATTCACTTCAATAATATCCCCTTAATATTCTACATAAAAACCATAAAATTCTCCTAACCGGCAGCGGCGGCCGGCAGCCGTTTTCCGGCGACCTGCAAATGCTACCAAATTTTAACAGAATCTTCCTCTCAATCTCCTCTACAACTTTCATGACCAACACATCACCCAATTCCAAGCCTAACTAGGCTAATCGAACGAAAATAACTTAAAAGCCTAGAAATTTCAACTCCACATTTCTCTTTACCTAGCTCAAGAGGGAGGGAGCTGCTTGGAGGGGTTGTTGCACGGGAGGAGGGCTACAAAACCGTACCAAGCTTGCCCGGATTGGTGGCCGGAGGAGGAAGTTCCGGCGAAGGGAAGCTCGGGGCAGCCTAGCCTTTCGGGCGGCACCGCTCACTCACGGCGGCGCTAGGGCTCCTCTCACCGGTCTAGAAATGTTGCTGGGAGGGAGACCGACCGAACGGGACCGGTCCGGCGGCGAACGGAGGTCGGACGGCGGCGGGAGGACGGCCGGAATTCTTCTGGGTGTAGAGAGAAGAAAATCGGGTGGGAGGAGAGAAAATCGGGAGAGAGGGAGAAGAGAAAGAAGAAAGAAATGGGTTGGGCTCGGCCCAGCCGACCCAACACCCCTTTTTAACCCAAACTTCCAAAATAAAAACACCCCGAAAAATAATACTCGAATAAAAATTACCTTTTACTAGCTAAAATTTACTATTTTTACCGTCGTCGTATTTCCTTAATACGAATAATCCTCCGAACATAATCGTCCCCGAAACCCCTCTAGGGACCAATTAAACTATTTACTCATGATCAAGACGGTAAAATTCTTATTATAATCAGGCTAGTAAATAAGGTAAAAATATAAGGGTCGGGATGTGACAATATGACTAGTACGTGCATGGCAAGGAGTGCGATCTATATGGAGTTATCCAGATGATCACGGGTTGGGTAAATTTTATCATGTTGCCTAGAGTCGGTTACGTCCGGTATACATCTGTGATCATATCAGGAGGCAACCAAGTTTAAGTGCCTTCGCTATATTTATCGTTGAAGACTCCTACGAGTCTTTGACATGCTTTGGGCCAATACCTGTGGCCCTAAATAGCTCTATATAAGAGAGTTCGAGGATCTGGTTTAGCACGACACAAAAAACAAAAATCAACAACTCAACAAAAATACAATACAATTCTTGACCTAGTCGAACCTCAGACGCTCCCCGGAGCTTTCCTTTCGTTTCCCCGTACGCTCTCCGGAGCTTTCTCTTTTTTCCTCTCCTTCCCAATTGAAGCTCTGCTCGATCCTACGTCGAGTATCGATATTGTGACGCTCAGGCGGACTACTGTAAGTCCTTGCCCAGTACGCAAGGCGAATCTGAAGAACCCTGCGGTGGAGTTGGTGCTCTCTCCATCCTCAGTCGCTTGATTAGAAGCAGAAGGCTAAGCGCACCCCGCTACTACAACCACTACATTCCGCGTCCGCGCGGTGGCACGCCCGCAACAACTAAAAGAGACTTTGCTCGCCCAGACTTACTGGCGTGGCCAAAACAAAAATTTCTTAAACAATGGCTGAACTTTTCTCGACTATTAACTTCCGTATCTCATCTTTGCGATATATCAAAACTGTATCTGAGGTTTCAACCTCGACCTAGTTTCAGTATCTGAGACCACTAACACCGTCAACTCTGTTTACTTTTCAGGGGCAAATTGTCCTTTCATTTTAAATTTCTTATTCATTATTTTTCCAAATATCAATCTTCTGAAACAAATTCATCAGGCAATGCAAAGCACATTGTCACACCTCAATTTTCGAAGGATAAATTTTCAAAAATTTGGGCATGATATATCTTAAAATCTTATTATCCCATAACCTACTCAACAACTTTCAAACTAAAAACAAATACTGGAAATGTAAATGTCAACAAACTCATCAACTGAGTTAAACATTTATCTCCTTAATTACATCAACTTCAAAAGTATAGCAATAATAAATTCTCTCACACGAGCTCAAAAACAAACCGCCATAATGTAATAAAATAAAGTGCACAGAAACTAAAATCATGTCACTATGCCTCCGCCTCAAACTTGCTGATCATCACCTGTAGGTCTAACCCCTACACCATGAATTGGTGCACCGGGTTTTAAACAACAAACCTGGTAAGCTAAAAAGCCCGTATGAGTAACTCTAAAAAAATAACTCAACCCAACAACACATAAGATAAAACTGGAAATTCCTGCTTTAGACTTAGTTCAGGAATTTCCTCAAACAATAAAATTCAAAAGAGAGTAATAAGAAATCACACAATTCACCAAAGCAAACAAAATAATAAGTGAATCCTGCAAAAAGGGTAGTTCAGGAATTTCACTAAAAATACACAAATCAGATTAAATAATCTCCTGCATTAAGCATAGTTCAGGAGATATTCAAACAAGAAATTTAAATGACAATAATTAAGAACAAATTTAAATGACAATAATTAAGAACAAAGTTAAAATCACATAACCAATACTTTTACAAAATACATGTACTCATGAGTCCCAGATACCAATAAGGTATCCCCCATGACCTACAACAAACACATGTACCCATGAGTCTCAGATATTAATAAATACCTCTCATGACCTACAACAACAATTTATGTACCCATGGGTCCTAGATACCTTAAGATACCTCCCATGGCCTACACCGACAGACGGACTAGAGCTCTATTTTTAACCGTAACCAATCACTCGGCCAAAGGCTTGGAACCCAGTTTGACTGTCCAATATCAAATCACAAAATAATAATAGCATCAGAACCGTAACCAATCACCCGATTAAAAGCTTGGAACCTGGTTTGACTATTTAAACAACAATCACAAAATAATAAAATCAACATCAACAACCCAATAACACATCATCCAATTTTATCCTTCCATATAGATATATTTATATGCACAAGACATAATTATTCCCACAAGAATAACCTATCAAGAACTAAAAATATTATAATTTCATGAACCTTAAAAATAATCATATAATAGGAAAACTTGTTTTATCTTACCTATGAACCGTTGGCGATCAAGCTCATATATTTTAAAACAACCAAAAATAAAATTTTTAAATTAAAAACATCAAAATCATCAACAAAAATCATCCTCGTAATTCATCATCATTTTATCATCATAAACCCTATCATCATCACCATCATCATAATAATCATTGTCAACAACACAATAATTATCATAATTATCATCACAATTCCATAAATAATTGGTTCCAAGTGAACCTTGATGAGATGTTACTCACCTATATATTCCCGCTGCGTCTTCACCAAAAACACAACCAAAAGAGCCAAGCCAATCACACCTCATAATCTCCTAAAATTACACAAATAATAACCTTAGTAACCAAGTACAATAGGATATCAAACACTCTTCAACTAAACTTTAGTCCAAGGAATGACAACCTTCTAAGGTCATCCAATTTAACAACCCAAAACTAAAATCCGAAGGTTTACCCAAGGAGGACAACTCTTCTTAAAGACCTCCCAAGGTCCTCGATCACCCAAAACTACACTTCCTGCAACTGCCAAAAACGACTCCTACATTCCAAATCACAAACTCAACAACCTCACACAAACCTAAGCTTAAACTTAAAGTCTTAACATGCAATCCTTGCTCACAACCTAAAATTTCCACAAATTAACAAGCTCACAATAACAAGAGCTAGCTAACCACCGAAACTTAGAGCTAGGAAACTACCAGACGCGTTGTCACGCGCCGCCGCGAGTGTGTCCCACGCGCCACCCCAACAACTTCAAAATCTGGACAAACTTCCAACAACAAACTAGTAGATTGAAGCAAAGGGAGCATCTTTTATACCTGAAGATTGAACCCATTTGGCTGGAATCGGCTGGAAACGTCCAAAAGAAACCCGGCTGCCAAGGTGCCTCCAAACCGGCTTCTAGACCTCAAAACGAGGTGAATGGCAGCTTGAAACGTGCTTAGAGGGAAGAATGCTTCAAGAAAAGGGCAGCCTCACCTCTCGTCCCCGCCGTACACGACCGGAACACCCTCGGGTCAAAGTCGGGTCCGCCACCCTTCACTGCAACGTTCGATTCTTTCAATCCCTCTTGAGTCGTCCTCACCCACCTATACAGGGAGGATCACCCTAAGGAGAGGAAGAAAACCTGACTGGTGCCACCGTCTGAGTCGGTCGAAAAAGTCGGGTCGGGTTGACCGGGTCCGGGTTGGGTCAGCTGGAAAATTTTGATAGTGAGGGTGAGGCGCGAGAGAGAAGGAAGAGAGAAAGAATTGGGTTCCGAAAAAATAAATTGGAAACCCTAGACTTTCCTTATTTAACCCAAAATCCCGAAAAGCCACAAACTTCCGTTGATTATAACTTCTTCATACGAAGTTCGTTTTACGTGTGCCGCGTGTCTACGAACTCGTATCGCCATGCTCTACAACTTCCATGAAGGAAGTTTTTTGAGAAACCTAATGAATAAAAAAGTCAACTCTATGACCCTTCAAAACAATAAAAACCGTTTCGGGTAATTATGCATCTAAACACTTCCGCTCTTCCTTCGAACCTCAAAACACACTAAAATCTAACTCGAAAACTCTCAAATAATATTAGAAACTAATATCAAATTTCCGGGGCTTTACACACATGCATTAAGCACCGAATTCGAATCATGTGTTAATTTCAGAGGCTAAAACCTAAACGCGCCAAGTGTTAGTTCGGTGAGGTTAAAACAAATTGAATCATCATGGAGAAAAAGATGAATATGGAACTTACGGGAAACTGTCAGAATCCACCATTTGAGAATGCGAGTCTGTTAGTCTAAAAGTGCTATTCATTTCGGGTTTGATTTCGCATCTCTTTGTAGTCTCCATGTCATTGATATAAGCAGCAAAGAACCATAAAAAGGAGACGAATTTGATATCCAAGAAACGTTGCAATAATTTCTACGACTCACAAAATAGACGAAGGAATAGTAAAACAACTTTAGTAATCAAACTTTTATCCAAAAATTTTTTATTAAAAATTAGTAATCAAACTATCACAAACCACCTTCTTCCATTCACCCCTACCCTCTTTATCTATTTTTCAGAAGTACGAAACCCATTAGACAAAGCTTATGGTTCAAATCCAATTGTCAACATTTGGCTAGTTATGTGGCTCCAGTTCTTGGAGGTCTGAAAACATGTATTCTCTTCAAGCGGAAAACCAAACTGTCCCCGCCGAATCCACCTTGTCGTCGACTCCAAATATCGATGGAGCCACTGTGGGAATGCAAGGAGAAGAGAAGAACCGATGGATACTGGCCAGGCAATAGTACCTCATGTGAGGCAATGTGAGGATATCAGCTGGGGACGTCAGCAGTAATATATAGAGATAGCCATGATGACCGATGATCACTCATAGAGCTTCAGTCTTTCTTTTGAATCCTTATCACTTACAGAGATTCTATGTTCTCTCTCTCTTAATTTACTGAGTGTAATATGATCGACCGGCCATAACCAATTTTTGTTGAACACGTGATTGTTTTATATGATATATATAACTTGAAGCTATATATGTCAAGCATCATGCATTCTTTGTTCTTATCTTTAAACGGTGGTTTTTGTCTCTTCGCGTCTTGGACAGGTGAAATAGTAGGAATTATGAATACTAGCCTTTATAGCCGTAAAAACTCGCGTGAAGAAGCGTGTTAGTAGATAGTTACTTTTTCTTTCTCATTTATAGCTTGTTTTTTTTGTGTGTGAAGTTAGTGGGCAGTGGGAAGTTTCTTGTTGTAGGGAAGTTTTTTTTTTGGTTAAACGTCGCAAGGGAGTTTCATGTTGCAGTTAAAACTCTTAACTTCCTAATTTTCATAATTATCTACTCTATTTTTTATTTTTTTTTTTTGCTTTTTACTATAACATCCGGTTTACTTAATTGTTTTAATTAAACACAATAATGATAATTTAGAAAAAAACATAATTTGGTGAAGCTTTGAAAGGCTTTCCTTTATAGTAGTAGAGATACAGTATCAGGTCGATCATATCCAACTTATTACCAAACCCTAATCGAACCAAAACCAAGGAAGAAGAAAAACAAAACAAAACAAAACAAACCTGTCAAACTTTGTTCAGAAAAGGAAAAAAAAAGGAGTGGAATTTACACACCTGTTTTTAACAATCCACACACCCCTGCCCTATTTTTTATAAAAAAATGTTTAAACTATCCATGTTTAAATCTTTTCAAGTTGTTTAAAATAGGAGCATTTTAGATATTTTTTTATAAAAAATAGATAAGGGTGTATAGATTGTAAAAAAAGATATATAAATTTCGGCCCAAAAAAACAAAGATTCTTTCCCCAAATGTTCCTTTCATTGTTTGCATCTAGCTACTTCTTGGGTCCAATGGCGATATAAGCTTTGGGCAAGATATTTTGTCGACGCCTTATTCCAAAAAATACAGAAACTACATTCGAGAAAAACAACATGGTTTCTAATATCTTCCTTGAAAAGGAATAGAAAATTTTCTATTTATAGTACAGGGAATCAGGGAGATATCAGAAAAGACGAAACCACAAAAGACGAAAATAATTGTTGTTTGTTCCCCCATAGGCATGAATTAGTGTAAGATATAACATGATTAAACAGTTTACTTCTATCATTCTGAATGATTCGACAGGAATAAATTGTATGAAAAACAAATTAAATCGTTCAACCACTAATACAGGTGGTTTGGAAATATTTATTGAGTTTTTGTTATAAGTTTTTCATTGGGTTCGTCCAATCACTCTAATGGCTCCTAGTGAAATTGAATATATTAACCGAAAAACCGTACGATTGATTTTTATTTTATTTTCTGAAGCATGATGAGGGGGAGAAATTATTTCTGACACTACCCCAAAATTATTAAATAAGAAGAAAATTATAAAGGACATGACCTACCATTCTTTTTTTTATCAAATGAAAATGTTTTCATTAATCTCAAACTAGTAGCACCCTTCACATCTATTTTTGCTCACTGATAAGATAAACTTAGGTTTGTAGTGCCAGACACTTTAATTTATTATAATTATAATATATAGTATCCGTCCAGTTATATTGTATCCGTACAGTTATACCTTAATATAATACAGATGTAAGTTGATTAGTCTTGTATTATACAAGAATAATGCGCAATTAGCTGGTAAAAAAAATGATAATAATTGTAGCGAGTGGGCCACGTAGCACAGTGAGACTAAGGGATTCTATTCGTCTTTTGTGGTTGCAAGTTGTATCAGATGGCAGGTGGCAACCAATAAAGTCATATCCCTATAATGGAAATTTTACAATTCTACTTATGGGAAATTTATTAATACCATTAATAGAAAAATATCTTCGAATGGCGTTAAATATCTTTCCTCTCCCATCGGACCAACCACGCCTTCCTAAACTAAACTGACCGATAAGAACAACACCCTCACGCACTTGTCCCACTCGCATACCTCGCAAACGCGTCACTGTTGTAAGGGAAACATATAGAAGTGTGTCTCACGCGAGCACGGTAGCGTGTAAGTTGGATGAGGAGGAAGAGTTTGCTGAATCAAACGATGTCGGCTCCGCGGACGAAGCACGTTCAGCTTTTGATTCGCGAGAGCGCTAGACACCTAGTGCCCATTCATTGGATGCATTGTGGGACCAGGAGCCCGATTACACCCCTCCCCATATAGGGGCTTAGGCTACTATCTCACTCGGCCTTACGCAGCCATAGAAAGAAGGAAGAGAGATCAAATCTCAACGTCTCAGTCCTAGCTGATTGAACCAAATTCTAGCCCAGGCCGATCTTGTCTGTTGTAGTTGTGGTGAGATTTTAAGAGAGAAACAGAGGGAGATGGAAGGCAAAGGTGTTGAGGGTTCTTCTGTTTTGAATCGGATGATGCTCAAGTACCGCCCGATTGCGCCGAAACCCTTCACCGGAGGCATGCCTTCGGACAAGCTGCCCAAAAGGACCAAGAGAAGGTACGTTAGGAAGCAACAAACCGAGAAGCGCGAAATGACGGGCAAACAGCGCGTGGAGACACTGCAGCTGTTTCCTCTGATGATAGAGGAGAGTGGTAGCAGCTGCTGTTCCGATCGCTCCGAGCACGGTGGCGGATCTAGCTGTGAGGTTGATGCTAGGGTTGGAGACGACAATCATTGGTTGAGCCTGGGTGTAACGGCGGTGACAGGGAAGACACAGGTTGAGAGCACGTCAGATCCGTCGGTGGTGATGGATCGGATGGGAGGAGAGGAGTCGTGGGTGACGGTGGAGTGCGTGAGAGGCACATGCATGACGGCTCCGACTTCTTCTCAATCGTTTCTGCTTGGTTTGTCCGGGGTCAGTGCAGACGAAGAGAGAATGAGAAGATTGGAGATCGACACCAGTCCGGGGTTCATATCAGACTGTTGGAACAGAGTGCACTGGCTGAACGGAGCTTTTATGAGGATGACGACGACGACGAGGAGGCAGCAGCAAGTGTTGCCGGAGGTAACAGTGTGGTTATGGATGAATGAGGAGCTGCCGCACACGACGAACACGGCGTTCACTTGCCAAGTGAAACTGAAATACACTGTGGTGGAGTGTCAGAAGAAGGTCAAGAACTACTGCTCGCAGTTGGTGCCTTGTGATTTGTGGAGGATGGACGGCGGAGGGTTTGCATGGCGGCTCGACGTTAAAGCTGCGCTCACTCTCAACGGCTGAACCAACCAACTCCGTTTATATCCCGATCAGGCATATAATACCTATTATTTACAGTTGAATGTTAGACGAAAATCCATATTTGGGAAGTTGCTATCCACGAATCAAATCTGCTTCTTTAGAGATAGACAATGAGGACTAAGCACATATATGATTTGCACTACTTTCCAACAAGATTTTTATCAGTCAAGCGTTAACAACTAAATGTCCTTTATTTTTGTTATTGTTGCCAGGTAATATAAATGCATGATAAAAGAGGAAACTTTGGACTGGTGCTTGAGTCTCCCTATGTTTATTGCTCAGCTAACCATCTGGCTTGTCGTCTTTACCAAAATGGAAAAAAAACAGAGAAGAAAAACCCAGTTTGGGTGGTTGTCTAGAATGCATCAGACCCTCGTCACGGTAAATAGTTACAGTTAAAAAATGAAAAAAGATGTGGTAGTTAAGCACCTCATAGCGTATCTCATATAATTAGATTTATACTAACGGTTATGGTTGGAAAGTTTTTGTTTTTTATTGATTAATGTAATTTCGAGACTTTAACCATCATTAAGGGTTAGTTTGATATTGTTATGATTTTAAAAAAAAAGTTGTTGCTGTGTACTGTAAAAATAATCAATTGTGAATTAAAACAATTTTGTGTTTAGTAAATATTAGTTTTAAAAGTGCTACCAAGATAAAATTTATTAATTTCTAGTGTTTTTAGTGACAACTACTTTTAAAAGTAACATTCAAGTTGATGCTAAAAGTTGCTGTCAGTGACTTATAATTTTAAAAAAAATTAAAAAAAATCATTTCATTTACCAAACACTATAAAATCTAAAAGTTCTGATAAAAACTGATTTTTTTTAAAAGCGAAGCTGTACCAAACTAGACTTAAATTAGTTGAAAATTTGTAGAGATGAGCATGTCATATACATCTAGATATTGACTGGCTATGATCGAAAAATCGAAAAATGTGACCGAAAAGTGAGAAAAATAAGGACCTACGCACTCAAAGCGAAGCCTTGCTCTGGATAGGAATTGTGTGTGTGTGTGTGATTTAATTAGTTTGTGTAAATAGTAGTTCATATAGTGCCCATATACGCAATTGTAGATCACGACTTGGCCAATGAAAGTTGGTAGGAATGACACGGCACTTGCTTAAGTTCGAGCTCCAACATTCACAAGTCCCTTATTTATATATTGTTGAATACTGAGGATCTAGGGAATTGTCATACCCCGGTCCCGACGTCGGTGAGTTTTAAGTATCGAACGCTGATTCCGAGATGCGAGTGTTACAATGCGAAACGTAAACAAAAACACCATCTTCTAGGCTCTTCACTGTAGGCTTGTCTAACCTTTGTCGTGCCAACAAGAAGCCATGTCAAAAGCAGCTATGAAGAAGTGAAGACCCAAACCAAATCGAACTGACCCGATATGATATGCGCACAACCCCCGGCACTACCCACTCGCCATCAACAAACAACCACACATCCCACTGGAGCTACTCTGTCGCCGCCCTCCTTCCAACTTACTAGTGCTGCTCTTCCCCGATAAGCCCAACAAGAAAACTGAACGGAGTAACCATCACCCCAAAACCTTCAGACCAATAAGCAGTTTTTCAGTTATCTTATTCTCGACAACTGTTTTGCAGAAGAATATCCTTGAGCTTCTCTTCTAAGTTTTGGCCAATTAAGTGATCAATTATCATCCTTGACATCGATACCACACTTCCAAGACTCTAGTTGCTTTATTTAAGCTCGAATTTCGCATTGGTTACTTCACAAAGTACTAAAGAAAAGAACAAAGTTAACTTTTTTATTTTAGTAAAAAAAAAAAAAACCAATTAAAAATGCAAGGCTTTAAACTGTACGTTGTCACATAAAATGCTCATATCAGTGACCCTTCTTAGGTTTAGGCTGACATAGAAACGCCCCACGTGACGGTTCGTTGAGCACACCAATAAACTTTCATAAACATTTAAATGTGTTATGAAACTGTCTTTAGTTATTATTCTATTAAAACACCCACTTGTATGTGCACTGACTGGTCTGCACTACCAGCCACCTACGTGGTGCATTTGCCAGACATAAGAATTGCTCAATGCAAACTGCTATACCTAAGTGGCTCAATTTCAACAGCCAAGAATTTTCATCAATTGCTGCTTATAGGTTGACCGTAAAACAATTATCTATTTCTGTAAACTGTTCATGTAGTTGTCCGCATAAGCAAATAATATTTTGAAGAAAAAAAGAGCATATAAGATAATTTTTGATACAATATCATTGAAAATATAGTTTCACAAATATTTAGTTTTGATAGGCCCGCATTGACTATCCATCCAAGTGCATTAGCAAATTAGTCACACAATCACACAGTTCACACTAATGGCCATGTCTGCCCAGCTACACACAAAATGATCGAATGCATACATATATACAATAACCTGCATGGCATCTTTAAGTACTTTCATTACAATACAGAATATACCACACTACAAAAACTTTCACATTCGGAATCACCCCAGTTTAGCCACTCTAAGGAAGCCTGAAATTTGGAAGAGTGCAAATTGATGAACAAGTTTCATTCCAGTCATGAAAAACATATATGCATGACTTCTCGGATATGAAGACAACAAGGCGGCAAGCTCCCTCACCCAAGTTTGAGAAATAGAGTGTCGCCGCCAGAGACATGATCGAGGGAAGAACCAGAAGAAAAGCAGCTGCTGGGGTAAGTGTCACACTCCGATACCAAACCTTCTTCAGCAGGCGAGATATCTGACTTAAAGGCGACACCATTTCCATTGGACAACATCCTTATCTGTACGTAGGTAATTAGAGCAAAACTCCATATTTACTCGCCTTTGGAATCAAGACAATGACCCTATCTAGTAATAATATAAAAGAATCATATTAGGTATTATCACTTGCCTCCTGCCTCAATTGGTTATTTGCTAGTTCCAACTCAGCTCCCTGCAATTATGTATAACACGTAAAATAACTGATAAATAAAAAAGATATCATACTAATTTTTTTTTAAATATAGTTTTTTCACTACCAACCCTGTTATTATTCATTCATTGAAATAAAAAAAAAACCCCGCTATTATTTGAACTTGCAATTGCTAACCTTTGCCTCAAGTGCTAAGATTTCACCGATAATATTTTCTTCCTGAAATGAATGGAAAATTGTTATTTTTATGTAATAACTATATACATATATAATAATACAAATAAGCGCCAAAATACATAAATCAGATGAATTTGTATGTACTATTCACACATACCTTAGTTTGAAGCACACGGTTAAGACTTCCATCAATCTTTGTCTCCAATCTCTGCAACTCATCTATGTTCAGCCCTTCTAGATCCTCTCCATTCATCTGCCTGTTGTGACGATGCAAAAGACATACAGTCCAAATGTTTGATCTATAACATCAAAAAAAAAAAACTTGTACGTATATATTGACATCCACATCTTATAAATCATTAAAGGTCAACTAAAAAACCTTAGCACACGGCTCTTGTCCGCAATTTCGTTACTCAACTTGATGCAATCATGCTAACATGAGAAAACACAAACGTCATTTATAACACTAATATGACGTGAAATATATTACTGCTTAAAAATTAAAACACACAAAATTAAAAACAAGTGAATCAAGCATAATTTTTCCTTAAAAGAACATTTTATAACTCTAATGCCCCTGTTGTATGTATCAACTGAGATTTTCGTTTCCCAGAATTCAACTGCATTGATGAATAAATTATAATCACCTGGAGATCAAGAGATGACTGGTCCAGGTTTCCCTCATCGCCCGTCTGCGATTCATACCTCGTGATGACATCCTTCGTACTTGACAGAACAAAATTAACCACTTAATCAGTAAGAAAGTTCTCTAATTACAAAAATCGATCTTCATATCAATTGAAATTAATTCTCACAAATGTGATTTGTTATATATGGTTCATTTTATTTTCCACGATCCTGATATTGGCATGTTTATCCCACCTTTATTTTACATGCAGTTGAATAAAAATTACAAATTATATGAATCAAATTACAACATTGAGAACATTTTACTGAAGGACCTTTCGCAATAGAGTGGTGATACAACACCACCCTACACTCCACCATAAAAATGACGCCTTAAGGCCGTGTATGTTAAGCCTCCTACCATCTCTGAAGACATACCTAAAACCAGTAAAGTGCACTCGGTGGACACCAAACTGCAATTTACTACCCAATCTCTAAATCACATGTCACCGCATAAAGCGATACATCGGTGAAGGGAGGACAAAACATGAATTCATGATCAGAGACGGCCTATTTCTTAGACTTCCCTACATGCAAAATCTTTGATTAAGCATCCTACTCGTAAGCTTTTTTTTATTGTTTTTTTTAATTTTTTTTTTTATTCTTTTACGGTTTTAGCTACTTACACATGTTATGACTTTGATCAAGCACCCTACTCATAAAGTTTTTTTTTTCTTTTACAGTTTTAGCTACTTACACATGTTATGACTTTGAAGATAACACAACATAAACAAATATAGATTACGAAGCAAAACATATTATCTCTCCAGCAATTCAACTACGTACATGTAGTAAAAAATGGTTTTTTAAATTGCAAGTCCAAGTCACAATATGAACTCCGCAACCTAAAGGGGTGTTAATTTATTAAACCTCAATAGGAATGAGAGAGAAGAGAAATTGGAGAGAGAATGAATCATTATTATCATGTCACCGCATACAGCGGTATGTTGATAAAGGGAGGACAAAAACGTGAATTCATGATCAGACACTGGGTATTTCTTAGACTTCACCCTTATAGGCAGAATCTTCGATCAAGCACCCTACTCATAAGCTGTTTTTTTTCTTTTGCATATGTTTTGACTTTGGAGAAAACGCAACATAATTAAATTATAGATTACGAAACAAAACCTATCATCGCTCCAGCAATTCAACTACGTACGTATATGTAGTAAAAAAATGGCTTTTTTATATTGCAAGTCCTAGTCAACAATATATGGACTCTGCTACTCAAGAGGTTCTTAATTTACTAAACTTTAATGGGATTAAGAATGAATCATTCTTATTGAACGTTTTTCTTTTTTCTTATTGCACGTTTACTTGTTTAAGAAATAAAGAATCACAATAGAAATAAAAATTGATTACAACATACCTTTTTGACTAATGGGTTTTTGTGCTTTTTTTTTTTAGTAGAAAAAAACAACAATTACAAAGTGGTGCCTAAGGCATCTAAACTGCATAGTCTAACAGGAGGGCCTTATTGGCCTGAGAAGGTAAGCTATTATACCACACTGTAGGACTTGAGAGTGACCAATTAATGTGAGAGCTTTAGCTAGAGGGTTTTTGTGTTTGGTTGTTTAAGTGTACATAAATTTATGAGGTCATTTGGAAGATTTTTGATTCACCCAGGATGGGAATCAATACTAACTCCCCTAGAGAATGAAAATAAGGGAATGAGTCCTGAGTGGACCCACACAATTTTGATTTCTCTACACGTAATCATCCAAAAGAAATTCGATAGAGATTTTTCTATTTTTATTTTAAAAATTCGATACAAAATATGATTTATATATAGATATCATAATTTTAAACTGTAAAAATAAAATATTAAAATAGAACTAAATTTCGATTCACAAAGATAGAAGGAAATTTAAATAAATTTACGAAATTGATAAATGGTATAAAAGCCTAATTTGGTATGATTATTAACTTGGTCATTATTATTAATAAATTAATTAAATTTGGTATATACGCATCCATATTAAAGGGTAAGAAAATATTTCATATTAGTATGTAGCATCTATTAATTATTAAGGTTAAGATTATATTTTTATATAAGAATGAAATGACATGATTTATTAAATTGATGATGTGTCTATGTGACATGACATGCCATATAAGATTAAGGCCATAAATCTTAAACCTTATTAAGGCCCTCTAACACTACCTTAATGAAAACTAGTTGAAGACTTCTTAGGTGGATTTGTTATAAACGATTTTTTATGAAAAAGAGAAAAGTAGGTGGATTTTCTAGTTTTAGAAGACATGAAGTTATCCCAATTATATAACAGACGAATATACCAGCATCATGCTTATTCTTTTCTATCAAAACGTACAGCTCTTTTCTGAACTTCAGTACTATAATATGTATGTTCCATCAAGTAAAAGCAAACATAAGTTTAATTAAATCTTATTCCACAATTTACATTGCTACAATACACTCTCACCCTCCCTCTTTTTTCAAATCTTTCCCCTCACGCATGCTTACAGATGTTATGAACAAATGTTTGTACTCTTTTCATTAGACATGTTGTGAAAGTTTTTTTCCAGACCAATAAACCAATCACGCATAAAAAAATATTAATAACTATGAAAACTTTGAAGGAGTACTTGGATCCCGTCACAAACTAAAGGGATTTGGTTAACCACACATCAACTCAAGCTTTCATATTACTGGGTCCCAACTAAAACTCATGGTCCAGTGTCATATATCTACTTATCATACTAATTTAGCGATACTAGTGGCCTAACTCCTAATAAGTGCTATGCTGAGACTTGTTCATTAGAGCAAACTCAATCAAATGAATCAATTCATGGCAAAAACTAGTGTACAAGTATTTATATGTTTATATGCATGCAAAGTCATGCTAGCTCCACCGCTATTGCATGCCAGCTGAAAGGCTTCAAGCTTCTATGATGTGATCCAACTGATCATAAAGTCATGCACTTGCCTAGTAAGAAAACCTCAAATCACATCACATAATGTCTACTATGCTAATTGCTATTGGGAAGATGTCCCTGTAAATCGTCACCACTTTAATTTAGGGGGCCGGGGGAATGTGCTTTAGGTGTGCAGGAAATCAGGGAGAGACGTCTGATCGAGATGTGCTTTTTAGATACCAGTCAAACAGCTGGATCATTCTCCAAGATATATGTGCTTTTTAGATACCAGTCAAACAGCTGGATCATTCTTAAAAATATATATTGAGCAAATTATTATATTTAAATGGAAAGTGAAATCCACACATCTTAAATTATAATCCACACACATATTTTCTTTTTTTAGTAACTTAAATTTTGTCTTTAGTGACTTAAATTTTATCTTAATATAAGAATGATTACTAAAAATAAAAATTAAATGTGTGAATTATATTTAAGATGTGTGAATTTCATATCTCATCTAAATGCATAATGACTAAAACTGATAGTCTTACAAAAACATAGAATTCTCTAGTCAAGAACTTACTCATATGATTTTAAAGATATAATCTTATATGATCTATGTCGGTCATTGATATGTGAAAGGTTGGAGCATTAAATTTGAACTACATGCAATGATCAACTAGGTTACTTATCGATCGATCATACTAGACACACATATCTTTCCAATTGAAGGGAGCAAAATTTTCATGTAATCAATAAGAGTACAGAACAATCATGTCATCATCAACATTCCACACTCAAACTAGGTAACTACCACGTGATTAATCGTGTTCAATTTGTCATACCCAATAACACAATCAATTATATATATGGCACTAAATCTATACACTACTACCTGAAACGGTGAAACCATGAAATTTTCCACACGGAGGTCTCCTCCTCTTTATATATTACCTCTCACATATACGTATTTGTTATATTCAGTTTTCAAGTAAGAAAAGTACTAAGAAGAAGGTTGATCAGTACCTGGAGCTGGAGGACTCACAGAGCTTGCCAGTAGCAGAAAATATGATGACAGAAAACTCACAATCACAGAGAACTGAAAGCTCTCTAGCTTTCTTCAGAAGCCCTCTTCTCCTCTTCGAATACGTCACTTGCCTCGCCGGCAAGTTGTCAATCTTTTCGATCTTTATCTTCTTGCTCGCCGGCTTCACCATATCTTGCTAGCAGCTCCGATCCTTAATGTTCCATCAAAAATCAAACCAACCACTGTCAACAATAACGGAATATATAGATTTCAAAGAACTGGGATCATTTTAATTTTAATTATTTCAGCCAAAAACCCTAGCCAGCAACCAGATCTAAGTAACTAAGTCAAGAAAACCCAGAAAATTAAAATCACAGACCCTCTATATATGTATGCGATTGCTTGAAAACTAAAGATATAAAAACGGATCACAAAATTAATCCAACAATTTTGATTTAAAGTTATTGAGGTTTGTCTCCTCTTTTGCTTACCTAATCAACGTGAGGAACCCAAGTTGGAGCAGAAGCAGCACTAGGTTTGGTGGCTGTTCTAAGAATGGAAACGATTTTTTCCCATTTATGGTAAAATAGAAACGTCAAATATTTCTTCATTATCTTTCCCCTAGATATTTGGCATATTCTATCCTGTTTGTTTGTTTGGGAAACAACTGGCCCGAACCCCCCTTTTTACCTTCTGATATTTTGCCTGGCTATTATAGTAAATTTGCAACCCTCTGGCCCATAATTTCATCTTCAATAGTGTTCACATGGTCATTATTGACTAAATAAATCATAGTTAATCACATTTGGATGTAAATTTAAGGATGAAAAATATTATTTTAAAATTAAATTATTTTGTTTTTCACTTTTAAAATACATCTAATGGTAATTGATCATAATTTTTTTGTCACTAAGTAATTTTTTTGTCACCAGGCAAAATATCAGAAGGTAAAAAAGAGGGGGGGGGACGATATGAACACTACTAAAAATGAAATTATGAGTCATAGGGTTGGAAATTTACTATAATAACCGGGCAAAATATCAGAAGGTAAAAAGAGAGGGGGGGGGACGATATGAACACTACTAAAAATGAAATTATGAGTCATAGGGTTGGAAATTTACTATAATAACCAGGCAAAATATCAGAAGGTAAAAAAGAGGGGGGGGGGGC
>NC_020495.1:4422872-4435962 GCF_000184155.1 Fragaria vesca subsp. vesca | reverse complement strand
AAACTCATGATCAGTGGAGTATAGATTGCTAATTTAGTTGTATTTCATCTACTTGCTCTTTATTTTTATCTGAAAGTTTCTGTAAGATTTTGGTCATCTTCGATCTTAATAAGAAACCAAAATTGTGATCGTTTTTAAAAAAAAAAAAGAAAGAAAATTGATGATGGTTTGGTACAGTGGTTTCGATGGGTGGTGGTCATAATTAAATAATTAAAGACGTAGAAGGGTCAAGAAAAAAAATAACATAATACTCATTAAGAGAGACCCAGCTTATTACAAATGCAAGTGTAAAGAAAACTAGGAGAAGTGCACTGCAATTAGTGGGATTAATTCAGAGAAACCCTTTCTCTTGAAAACTTGTGATGCAGTCATCAAACATTTCTTCAAGCGTTTTGAAAGGAGGAAAACCCAGTTGAGCAATTTTAGTGGTGTCCATGCTATGTGGGTTATTGTCTCCTTCATTGCTGCTACACCTACAAACAGTATTGCCATAGTTAATATTTCAAGGCTGAACCACATAGGGATTTAACGAAAGCTTGCTTGTTCTGGATTTTCTACTTACTTGCTTTCATATGGATAGGATGGATATTTGGCCTTGAGAATCTCAATGATCTGCGACCAGTGCGCTACCGAGCCTGAACATATAAACCTACCTGATGCTTTGCTTTCCTCCATTGCCAAAATGTGTGCAGCTACCACATCATCTATGTGCACAAATCCTACTGTTGTATTTGGGTAATCACCTCTTAAACCTGACAAATAAAATGTAAAGTTATGAGAGTTTACTTCTGAGTTGAAAACTTGAAATGGGATATCCGATCTACAACCAAGACTCACTTCTTGTGCTATTGGAGCAAAACAGAGCTCTTAAATAACAAATATGCAAGTTTTGGGGTGATTAACATTACCTTTTTGATGCATGAGAGCCAAATTGAATGGATTTTCAATTTTCTAAAAGATAATTTACCTTGTCATTCTCTTCTGAACATAATGATATATCTGGATTATACCTATTATATATATGCTAAAGATACGGTGAGAGAAGTGCCACCAAGAATTGAACTACTTTTACCAAAGTCTAAAGTGCATAGAAGGCAACTCATACTATGACTTTGAAATTATTCTGCTGATGATGGGAAATCTAACCTTTAAGTATTGCCAGTATCATCAGCAGTGTGCTTGTAGGTTGTGGTGCTAGCAGAGGACCAACCACGAAAGACGGATTCACCACCACTAGATTCAATCCACTCTCTTCGGCGATTCTCCACGCATCTTTCTCCGCGGTTGTCTTAGCATAGGCATACCAAAGCTACATGCAAACAAGAATTTACACACAATACACAGTGCAACAGCCCAGAATAATGAATAGCAATCTCGAACGACTTGCATATAACTATGTAAGCATGCTTTATTTGAAAATTAAACACAGATGGCTTTGAAATGATTTACATTGAAGTGTTTGCAATATTCAGGATCGCTCCAATGTGACTCATTGAGAGGAGAGGCCTCTTGGGCATCGTAACGGTATCTTATTGAAGAACAAGAAGATGTGAGCACAATCCTTTTAACGCGTGCTTTCGAGCAGGAACTCAGCACATTCAAAGTGCCCTTTATACATGGATCAATCAAGGTCGCCTGCCACATTAATCAAAACCAAAAAATAGTTCATTCAGAAAAGGTTTTCGATCCCCTTTTCATGAGTTCAACACTTCAACCAACTTTCAGCATTCAGTTGAATCATCAGAGACTTAATTGGTACGAAGTTGGAAACTTCGTAGGATTGATTTACAAATTTGTAATATGAAGATTCAAAGTTTTTCCCTTTTAGCCTGGATTACATGAGTTTTGTAGAAGCATTAATCTTACTGAATAACACCTGTGTGCATGAAATTGAAAACACATGATTGAAGAAGTTTCAATGTCAAGTAACTTTGCCTGAATATTGTTATCGTATGGAACAAGCACCGGTGACGCGGTGTGGAAAACCCCATCAACGCCTTGCATGGCTTCATCAAAGCTTCCTTCCACCATTAGATCAGCTTTGATCAGCTTAAGCCTGTCCTTGGCTCCATTCAACTCCCAAAGATAACCAACCTTCCCCAAATCCTCTGTGGTCAAACAGATGAAAAGGGTTCGGTAAATATTCATATGTAATTGAATCTAACTTGAACTTTTTGAGTGTGTATGAATGAATACTCCGTAGTACTACAACTTTCGCATGAACGGAACAGTACCTGGGTCTCGCACAGTAGCCCGTACAACATGGCCATTTTCTAGCAAAGCCTTCACCAAGTAAGCAGCTATGAACCCTGTACCTCCAGTCACACAATATTCAGGCATCTTTCTTTCTCTTCTAAACCAGCTATGGAAACTGTTGGTTAATTTGGTATGAGTTGCATATAAACGGAGTGGTGAAACCAGAACAAAGATAATGGAGTGTCACGTGCTATGCATTTTGTGTTTGTCTTTATTAGTTTACACTTTACAGAACATTGTTCAGGTTTGAAGTGGAGGAGGAATTTGGCAGATACCTCATTCAGTCTACGAGGTGGCTGATTCATATAAAGTATTTTTCACCGCTTCTCCACCTACGCTATCTTATGCGTCGACGTGTTCCGCATTGTGACATTTTTTTCCTCAATACTATGAAGATTACTATATATTGCCACACAAACACATATGTTCAGACAATATGAGATTCCAAAACAGCATGAGTATCCATGTTTTACACTTGAAAAATCTAATGTAATCATTTTTTTCTATGGGAATGACGACAGACTTTATTGATGAAAATTGGTTAGTTAAAAGATTCATTTACGGACAATTTTCCTCGAAGAAACTTTTTACCCCGGAAAATAGACACTGTTTAATTTTCTATAAATACAAAAAAAAGAAAAGAAACAAAAAGAACTAACTATTTAAGTCAATGCCGGAGATCGAGATATCAAACATTTAGGCCACCGGAGTGTTGGCCAACACAAAATGATTATGGCCATTTATTGCAATAGTACTCTAACTCGTCCAAAATAGTTGAAGACTTTTATCAGAAAAATTATGGACGAATTAGGTGATCGCTTTTCCCAGCTCAGCTTGATTCTGGCTCCAGTGTAAAAGAGTATAAAGTTCCACAAGTATATCAACAAAGATAGTGTTTGCCACAAAAGCTAGGGAACTAATGGAAGCTCAAACTAAGAATTCATCAGAGGACAAACCTTTGGAAAAAAGAATGGCTCCTCCTCAGTCCTCACTTATAGAATTCTATCTGGGCCTCAGGCTAAATGGCCCAAAAGGCCTGATGGACATGAACAATATCAGGTCATGACCTAGCCTCCCTCTTTGTTCAATATGCTACACTCGTATGCCAGCGTTTGCCAAACCCTAACGTAATTTCCAGCTTGATCTTTGAAAGTCGTTTGTCCTTTTTCCATATTCGACAATAGCTCACCAAATTTGAAAGTTGCAACCCAACAAACCAAGTCGGCAAGGCGTATAGTAATGGTGTATGAGTAAGAGGATGGAGCTAAAGGTAGTAGTTGGGCGCTAGCTGCTAGCTGCGGGATTTGGTTCATACATGATAGTATGATACAATGTATAACCACGATGCATTAGTACGTTCAGTACCAATTAGCTACTTGGGTGGCCATTAGAGTTAGCATCGATCATTTGAAGAACTAGGAATTTTTACCCGCGCGTTGCTGCGGGTCTGAGAATAGCAAATTTATACACATGGTTCTTTTCTTCAATTCCCAGATTGGTATATAGGATGGAAGAAATATGAACATACAAAGTTCTAGAAATCTTCATTGGTTTTTGAGTTCAGGTGGTACAATATGTGATTAAAGAGAAAAGAATGGTAGAGTTGTAATTTTTTAGGCGCAAGCGCATGTGTGTAAATAAACACAAAATCAAGACGAAGTAATAACTTCATTTGGGGGGGGGGGCCTTATGAACAGTGTTTCTGTCTGTACGGGCCAGATTTTAGTATATAGTAAATATTAAAAGCTAGCTATTGGGAGACTCATCGTCTCGTCGCGATCGTTACACGTATCATCAATTGGAATGAAGGGGGACTATGATGAACGCATAAATGATTGTGATCGATCAATGTTGTACATCAGGTTCACACATGGCTTCATTTTTTCTGTGAACCAGGTTTTCCAATGGCACATGGGAATTGCTTGCCCAAGAGGGGAAAGCAAAGGCATCGATTTGCAAGAAAGTGTTTGTCAAAGTTAGCTTTGCACTTCCGGTAATGGGCGTGGGATGTTTACTAGTTTATATCTGTCGTGATCATCTTGATATGTTATATATGTACTGTTTGACAATGTTAGCCTATTTTAATCGTCTTGCATATACATATGCGTCTATGCGAGAAGCACTAGCATCCATAAGCCATGACAGATTAGACTACTGTTAAATTAGGTATACAATAATAGGATGAAGGAATGTACTCCGGTACTTTCAATGTGAGGTCTCATACTCATTTATTTGCGAACTTGTTGATTTGATAACAAAATATACGTGTGCAAAATCACAGGTTGATTAGAATATATTTGGCATGGACGCATGGGTTTCAGTATATAATATACACATGAAGATACGTATTTTCGTATTTTACATTTTAGTTTATTTTGCGGCTAATAGTCAAGAACCCAAATGTTTTAGTACACTCATTCCATATCTTATAAAGAATCAGCTAATAAAAGAAAAACATTGAAACACCTGCACACAAAATTAATGTAGAATCTACTGTTTACATGTATGTATGTATCGTAATTCTACCAACATCAACCATTAAACTCTTGAATGAGTTGCTTGAAAATAACTCGACCTAAGACGTACAGTTGCCTATCCTCATCTGCATTTTTTTTTTTGGAAAGTATGTACCTAATCTCTTATATTCTGTATACTGCTACCCACATCTTTAAATAGGCGATGGAACCCTACAGATTATGCCGCACCGTCCCATATATTGTCCATGGCAGGTTCCAGGTTTATATCATTGTCATTATACTAGCCAGCAGAAACCAGTGACTCCATAGCCAACACATTGAAGTCAAAAAAACTAGCTAGATCAATCCACCAACTTGTACCCAATTGCGTTCCAACCGATTCATCAGGACGTTACATGGTCACCTTATTTGGGAAACCCTAGCTACTCACAACATCCTCATCCAAATATGTCATGGCTTTAGAACTAGCCTACATTTTTGGTGATATGAAGACAACTTTGCCTTCAAACATTTGCTTTCCTCATTGTCTGAATACCTAGAGTAGATTCATTGTTCTTCATACTTGACATCCAAGACCTGTATGTTTATAAGTACTGTTTCCACGTACTCTGTTGTCATGAAGAGCTTTAGTTTTGTTACAGAGTTACATCCAACTTCGTGAGGCCGACGTTTTAAAAGTTTAACTGATCGAAAGGATCGATCAGTGCAAGACTCAAGGAACAATTTCTCAAAGTATTGAACAGGAAAGTAGTTAGAGATTAATATTGGTGATCAGAAACCTATAAATTTGTATCCAGCAACAGCGCAACAACATATACCAGTCCGCCATAGATCTAACACTGCCATATTCATCAATTAAGTTATCAATTCATCATCAGTAACAGGTTCTATCATTATTGATGGTGTCGATGTTAACTCCATGATCGGAGATCGCCCATCACTGTTGTGGGGAAGCACATTATATACACCTAGTGAACAGGGATGCGTGTTTTCGACGGTCCTGCAGACTGAACCAAAAACAAAAAGATATCACTATACACATCTTCAATAATTCTCTCATGCACTCGATCATAATCCTCTACCAGTGTCTAGCTAATCGATGCAGGCAAACCTCTTTTGTTTAGTTTGTAAAGGCAAGAGTTGTTAATTACTTAATTACTACATGATTAAGAAATTAAGCGTGTTTGATCTTTATGCGCAGGAAACAAACGTATATATGTTGTTCTACACGATGAAGAGCAAAAGCTGCGTGGTTGAACATTGAGATTTGAGAATCGTCGACTACCCCATTTGGGTTTGGACAGGCACTTATTGCATGCCCACAACAAAGAGAACACACGTAATTTTTATACTATATTCTCACAAAGGAAGCCCTTCTCGCAAATTACCTATTCAAACTATTCACGTAAAATTTCTCCCTAAACTACTCCATTGTGGAGGGAGATTGCGATGGATATCTAGCTCAACACAAAGCGGGTCAACTATGAGTCTATGAGTAAAATCTCTATGAAAGATGTATATATGATCGATCGATCAATATGGATGATCCAACAAATGAAAATTTGATAATTATAAAATAAGTAAAAGTGCACTAGATATAATGAAAAGATGTTGCATTTAATATCACAACTTAATAAAATCAAAATATCAAGAATGATATTGATATTTTGGATCTTTAATATTGATCTCCAACGAGAGTTGTAATCGATATACCTATTTTACTTTACTTTTGCTAGAAATTAGAAACCAAGTAAACGTAAATTGTCACCTTAGTTCCATACATTTCATTGAAAGAAAGAAAGGTCACAAGAGGAAACGAGGAAGGAGAATAACACAGAGTCTCCAAAGTGAAAAGAAATTATACAAACCAAACTATCGAAAAAGAAACATCGGTAGACCTAAATGGTCATCATCACGTTGTGTCTAGCTAGATAAAGAATGGAGGCAACTCCATCATATTTAACCAGAGAAGGTAGCACCATGCATGTATAGTTTGCCAAAGTATGATTACCTATTTACCTTCCCGCTCGAAAAATATGCATACATTTGAAATGGATTTGAGACATTTAGCACAAACAATTACCTTATTCTATCCAAAGCTTGATAAAGAGAGTAAATGAAGTAAAGAACCACAGAGGAATCTACATCTAAGTTCTAACCATATATGATAGTTTGATAGGGATATCTGTCTGTAAAGTTGATCAGTCGTATCAAGTTAAATAGTGTAATCATATATAAATACCAACAAGAATGAAATTTGTCAACACTGAAGAGTGAGTGTCTAACTAATCTGTAAATAATTTGATCCCTGCAGGTTTAAAGGCATGAGAAGTCTCTCTTCAAATCTGTCAGTGTTCCAACCCTGGCTGGCCTTCTTCATTTATATGTGTTAGTCTCACTACAAATATAGGAAAGGAACCACTAACAACTAGTTAACAACCACATTAATTGGGAAATTTATTTCTCAGAAGAAAATATATAGTGATTTAATTTTGCTATTTCAAACACCAAATGCTTAATTTCACTTTAATTTTTTTTTTGAAATCAATTTCACTTTAATTAATTTCTCTTGTTTTTGAAGGACGCAGTCGGTAGTTCGATCTCACTGTTCAAGTTATAATGTTATGCATCACCAAAAAAAAGTTATAGTGGTACTCATCCACCATATGTATGAAACTAACTGATTGTTGAATCTCCAAGTCTAATCACGAATTCGCTAATTTACAACAGTTTTCAAAACATAATTATATGATAAGAGTCCAAACTAAAGTGAGACGCCCATGTGAACCAGTTTTCTGGCTTTGAATTGTATGGAATATTTGGTTTGGAAAATATATAAAAATGCATGGATTTATATAAGCTAAGTTCGACATGCAATTCATGCTCGTAGGGAACTGATGAGGTCAAATATAATGGGTGCGAAAGAGGGATAGATAACAACCAAAAATAGAATCAAGGATTGCTATCAAAGCCAAATTTGTCACTGCTGGCTAGCTCTTGCTATTTCGCATAAGGGAGATGATATGATTCTGGAGATTTTAGTGAGTTACATGTTAAAAAGGAAGGGGGAGTTGTGGAAAAAATTTAATAGCAAGTTAAGTGAGCGTTGGAATGACGTGAAGTCCCTCCATTAAATCTTCCCATCTGCCACCTTCAATTCCCCGGTCCCGTTGCCTTTAAATCCACCCCCCCTTTACACCTAATATCATATCCTTCTTCCTCACCATTCTCCATTCCCAGGCCTAGCCATCGATCTCTGATTCTCCTCATCTTTCTCATTCACATTTCGAACAAACTATACACAACCGCAATGCCTCCAATCTTGCCGGACTTCTCCAACTCCGTCAAGCTCAAGTATGTCAAACTCGGCTACCAATACCTCGTGAACCATTTCCTCACCCTCGCTCTAGTTCCCATAATGGCCGGGATTTTTCTCGAGGTTATACGCATCGGCCCGGGGGAGGTTCTAAACTTGTGGAGCTCTCTTCACTTGGATCTTGTCCAAATCCTCTGCTCTTCTTTCCTCATCATCTTTATCGCCACCGTCTACTTCATGTCAAAGCCACGGAGCATCTTCCTCGTCGACTACGCTTGCTACAAGCCCCCTGTTACCTGCCGCGTCCCTTTCTCCACATTCATGGAACACTCCCGCCTCATCCTCAGCAACAATCCTAAGAGCGTCGAGTTCCAGATGAGGATCCTCGAGCGCTCTGGTCTCGGGGAAGAGACTTGTCTTCCCCCAGCCATTCATTACATCCCTCCGCAGCCAACAATGGAGGCTGCAAGGGGTGAGGCGGAGCTCGTCATATTCTCCGCAATGGACTCCCTATTTGAGAAAACCGGGCTTAAACCTAAAGACATCGATATTCTCATCGTCAACTGCAGCCTGTTCTCGCCGACGCCTTCTTTGTCGGCGATGGTGATCAACAAGTACAAGCTCCGAAGTAACATCCGGAGCTTCAACTTGTCCGGCATGGGGTGCAGCGCCGGTCTCATATCCATCGACTTGGCACGTGATCTTCTTCAGGTTCATCCCAACTCAAACGCTGTGGTGGTCAGCACGGAGATCATAACTCCCAACTATTACCAAGGAAAAGAGAGGGCTATGCTTTTACCCAACTGTCTCTTCCGTATGGGTGGGGCCGCCATACTCTTATCTAACCGTAGATCCGAGAGCCGACGTGCCAAGTACAGGTTGGTCCACGTGGTCCGGACCCACAAGGGAGCCGACGACAAGGCCTTCCGCTGCGTCTTTGAGGAGGAGGACAGGGAGGGCAAGGTCGGAATCTCACTCCAAAAAGATCTCATGGCTATCGCCGGCGAGGCTCTAAAGTCCAACATCACCACAATCGGTCCTCTAGTACTTCCGGCGTCGGAGCAGCTCCTTTTCCTGCTGACCCTCATCGGAAGAAAGCTTGTCAACCCTAAGTGGAAGCCTTACATTCCAGACTTCAAGCAGGCGTTTGAGCACTTCTGCATCCACGCTGGGGGTCGGGCCGTCATCGATGAGCTTCAGAAGAATCTACAGCTCTCTGCCGAGCACTGCGAGGCGTCGAGGATGACGCTGCACAGGTTTGGAAATACGTCGTCGTCTTCGCTGTGGTATGAGTTGGGGTACATTGAAGCCAAGGGGAGGATGAGGAAGGGAGATAGGGTTTGGCAGATTGCGTTTGGGAGCGGGTTTAAGTGCAACAGCGCCGTGTGGAAGTGTAACCGGACGATCAAGACGGCGGAAAATGATGATTCGCCGTGGGCCGATTGCATTGAAAGGTACCCGGTTCATATTCCTGATGTCGTCAAACTCTAGAGAACACAAAGAACTGCATCGGTGCAGGTGTTGATGGCTTTTCTTTGGTTTCAGCTTTTATCAATTTGCCGCTAAAATCACAAAGTTGCATTTACCGTTACGTTCATGGTCTGCAGTATTTTTTTTTTTTTTTTTCCCTCTCTCTTTCAAAGTTGCATAGAAGTTCAAAATGTGCTCTTCTTTTATGTATTAATCATTGTATTCCATGTAAGGAAACCACAGTTGATCGAGTTATTATGGAAGTTTGCAATTGATCATTAGGTCGATATATTATTATGTAGAATTTAATAGGTATATTTGATGGTTAGTTTTTTTCTTTTGGTTTTTTTTTTTTTTTTTTTTTTTTATTTTTATATTTGATGGTAGTGAACTTAGCTCCATCATATCGATTTGATCGGTGTCTTTAAATTTCGTTTTCCCACTTTTGTTGTGTTGTGTATTGAATTTGGGTCGTCTAGTTAGGCTTGTGCTTGCAATTTGGTACGTAATTATAGAAGGGTCAATTATAGAACTAGTTAGAAAGGGAGAGTGACGACTGTAGCAGCATTAAACTCGATCGATCTCTGCCCAGTTTTTATCTATATTGTGATTGTGATATGACCATGCCAGTGCTCCAATGTCTGTTTCGGTATAAACATAAATGATGACAGCGCCACCGGTGGAGATGGCACAGCTCGATTGTATTTATATATGGTGGTTGTGCTAATCATTAAGCTCGCTTGTAGAAACTAGAAGGTATCTTTGAAGAGAAGAACAATGTTATATCCCTCCCTGGATTAGAGACAGAACTATTATATATCATTGGCAAATCTCCAAAACAAAATTTTTGAGTGTCCCAAACCGAGTTACATTGCATAACTTTCGAGTTTTGATATAATATATACGTAGTAGACACAAATGAGCGTTATTTACAACTCAACTTAAAATGGATATTTTGACTTCAAATTTACGTTCAATGACCGTCGAGCGTGACCTATATATTATGAGAAGCTTAACATGCTCGCGTTATTATGTAACATATATACTAGTATGTCATTTTAACAAAAATCCCGTATATACCTGCACCATCTCACTTCAGTTATATTAGGTACACCATTAAAAACGATAGACAATTGTTTCAGCTTGAACCAATGCCAAAGTGACAAAGGGTACCCCCTAAAGAGGGATGGATGCATTGAATTCATTTTTGTTGCACCGCTAGTAGCTAGCAACTCTTAACTATTACAAGGAGCTTCTGGATTTGATATGGAAGTCGTAGAGAGATAGATATGGCTTCTCTACCCTAAATTAGGGCATTGTAGGGTAGGCTACCACACTGGCCACTTCCATCTGTCAACAATATGGAGGCATTCATTCATAAAATCCTAATTTCTGGATTTAGTTAACTACATGCATCCTCAATCAATGCCCTAATAAGCCTGAACTTTCTGGTATGAGTGGTATCTACATGGATCAAAAACAGTAATCAATAAAAGTAGATCGAGCTGCTATCTGATCTCTACTACTTGGGTACAAACACAAAGATTGTTGCCATATCTTGCGGACTCGTGAAAGTCCCAACTTCCAGAAACATGCACAACTGTAGCCTCCATTTTAGTTTCACGTCTATTTAAACCCAGAAAATCTGCAGAACTTAACTTCCAAACTAAGACCTCTTTCATATGCAGGGTAAAACCCAGAAACCCATTCCGTAAACTGCAGGTAATTACAAATAGTTAACTGAGATATCTCATCTGAGGCATTAGGTTGTCCTCTTGTGTATATAGGAATTATTACATTGAGCATATCTATACGTACATGATCCATATATTTCTATCAAATTCCTGGGTGACACGTTTGAGTATATGAGAGGGATGGATCACATTCATATTAATTCTTGTGCCATCCATGCATTTATATATATATATATAGAGTCTGCAGCTGCTATATATGCTCCTTTCTTCAATTTCCTTCTGTGCCCAATTGAATGAAAGGTTCAAAACTATAAAGTTGATAGCTAGATCAATGGTCCAATACCTTTATATAAGCTGGAATAAATTAAATTTTGTGGACACTTCTCATTAATACAAAACGTTTCAATTATTTTCTTGTTGCAGTAGACGTTGCCAGTAAAAGGATCTCCAACAACTTTCCTAAAATTTTTCTAAAATGGAGAAGTAAAAGATAAAATCTTTAAAAAAATTATGGTCAAAATCCATATATCCATATAACACCTCCATATATCCATATATTCCGAGTTTACTTCCATATATTGAAGCTCTAAATAGAAACTATAATCCATCTGACTGGGTTTCTGTGCTTCTCCAATGATAATAAGAAAATTGCTGCACCTATAAATTGACTGCCAATAAATCAATATGGCCTTACCATATCCGATCGGCGAGGGAAATATAATGCAATCAGAATATATCATCAGTTGGTGAAAGGGGCACTTCAATTTCATTGCAGAGTTTGCTACAGATCAAATTAATTTATGAATTACCCCAGATAGATATAAAACTAGATATCTTCTCCTCGGTTTGACATATATACGTTCCTTCTCATCGAGGTAACTGTGTTCATATCTTAGTTTTACAGTAGATAAGGAAAAGTAAAAGAAATGTTCTTTTGTTGTTGTTGCTCCAAACTACAGTACGTATATATACGTGCATTCCATGTTGATATATATTCATGGATATTCCCAAACTCACTGAATTGAAGCTTAATCAATGAACACGATTGGAGTTTATATAGTAAACATATACAAAGTTTTAAATCTCCAAAACTATATATTCATCTACCTATCTGCTAGACGCTTAAGTCATTTGTCTGGTTGGACGAATCAACAATGATGGCGGCTAATGGATTTGGGAGCAGATCGATGAGTACGTTGGAATGGAGTCCCTACTTCTCGTGGGAGCAATTGAAATTGGACCGGATTCGATCACTACTCCCTTCTAGCTGTAAATGAACTCCTCATGATATGTTTCCTATTAATCTGATAGCTGAGGTCAAATTCACAATCTCTCTTGACAAATCATTGATTCGATAAGATGATCTTCATCCCAACTTTTGATACTAGAACAGGGACAAGCGTGGCCGGTGGATCACATTGTACCGATACTGTCCCAACTTAACCACCTTTAAGGTGTTGGGTTTTAATCACAAAAGGTCTCGGTATAATTAAGTGTGATCCATCCACTTATAAGTTGTATTTTATTTATCCATTTTCTGATGTGGGATCTTTCCTCTCCAACATTGATATGCAAGTACGTCTTCACTCCCTACAATTAAACATTTAACATTGAGATTTTGAGGATCGACAAATTTAACATTGAAAATACGCAACAACGTCCGAAAATATGAAGATGATTTTTAATTTTAATTTTTTTGGTCAACGAAGATGATTTTTAATGTCTCGTTTATATATATATATATATACAGGACCCTTCTACTAAGGGATTCCTTTTTTTTTACATATATGAGGGATCAAGCATTAGACCTACTTTTCAATCACATTTTTCAATCTTAACCGTTCAGTTTTTAGGTCCTAATATGTAGATCACTTCTG
>NC_020495.1:4409897-4422852 GCF_000184155.1 Fragaria vesca subsp. vesca | reverse complement strand
CTAAGTCTTTCTCTTATTATCCATTCCTACCTATAAATATCCTTCAATGTACTGTTCACATATCAATCAAGAAATACCTGATGTAGTCTTCAAGTCTCTCCAGCGTTTACTTTTTCAGTTTTGCATTTCCTTTCAATAATCCTTGATTCCTATCAGCTTAGTGGTTTGATTAGTATGTATTGATCACATTTTGATTTGTGGCAGTAACAATGTGCTCCTAGCTAGACGTGGGCGAGGAGAAGCTCTGAAATATACCAAGGTCAAGCCAGCAGAGAACAAAACACAACAAATCCCAGTAGAGCAATGCAAGTTCGCTTTCAATCGTTTGGGCAGGTAGAGATTTTGACTTTAGAGAAATTTATAGAAAGGCTGAAGGTTCTATCCAAGTGCCAACTACCAACCAATTATATGAAATTAATATTGTAATTACTAACTGCCCACACACAGACCATCTAATAATGACTAAAGGGACTTAGGTCATCAGAGAAAATATATATTTTTTAGAGTTTTTTCTAATTTCTAATTATTTTGAAGGGAGAAATGCATGCTCCATTGTATTAATCGAACAACCAATTAATGGTTGGGATATATTGAACTGTTCCAAAACATCAGCTTAGGACTGTTATAAATATTATATTTTATGTGGCTGTCCACGTAATTACTCAGTAGTTATGTATTCTGATGTAAATCCTACCTCTATATAAAGAGGCTAATGAGAATGAATGAGTAGACTTCTATCTCCTCCCAATTATTCTCTCTGTGTCTTCTCTTCTTTTTAACTTTACAGGTTTGAAATTTCATGATGAGCCCTTATATGCAAAACACGCATGGTCTCACTTTAGTGATGGACAAATCAAACTGTTATTCACTGCGTATGAAGTTTGCAACATTCAGGGGGAGATTCTCATCAGGGGGAGCATTCAGAAGTATGCTACCTAAGACATATGCGTGTTGTACTCTTTTTCTCCTTCGACCAGAGTTATTTTTCTCTCACTGGGTTTTTCTTACCTGACAAGGTTTTTAACGAGACAACATTAAGTGCATCTAATTTCATCATTCATTGGTGGACATCGAAGGGGGAGTGTTATAAATATTATATTCTATGTGACTGTCCACGTAATTACTTATTAGTTATGTACTCTGATGTAAACTCTACCTCTATATAAAGAAGCTAATGAGAATGAATGAGTAGACTTCTACCTCCTCTCAATTATTTTTCTCTTCTTTTCTTTACTTTGCAACAAGGACTAGCCTATCTTGATACACAACTATTCCATGAACATTATAGTCTAACAGCTCATTTTTGTCGTACTTTAATTTTTTGATGGATCGACGCCCTTTTTTTCAAATAAAAACAGAAAACAAAAAACAAAATAATGTTGTCTCTGTAATCTGTAATCGTATTTGATACTTCCCTTCATACAAGAGTTGGTATTTCACAACTACTACGAATGCAATGGCAGTATATGGCACGATCAAAAATGCCATCATTGGTTTGAATTAGGGAAATTTATTGTTTCACCCACCATTTGCATCAAAAACAGCCACAGCACGCAGCTGCCTGCACACTTTGGTCCATGCAAGACTGAGAAACTGAAACTCTGAGCAGGAACCAACCATCTTCATTTTGAACAGAAATCTTACATATACATAAATGGAGTGAGGGCTCAGATGCAATATCTATTTAATAGACTTGTACCTGAATAGGGTAACCTTCAACAAACCCTTTTATTAGGAGTAGAGTGATCGAGCATGTTACTTCCCAGAAATAATGAACTTAAAAGCCCGCAAGCAAGCATGATGGAGTGGGAGTCAATTTAAAGCCTGGATCCAGCAATAAACGTTTCCGACGTCGGTCGGTGGAATCTTTATATTTCTGTTCTTAATTTGTATAATTTTACTTTAGACAAATATAATTTACTTAGAATAACAGAAAATGCATATTCACGGATACACCTACAACAATCAATCATCACCGGTTCATCGCCAATGAACAATATTCCTCCATTCCGTTTTTTCATAAAATTATTTTGCTTCACAAATGCAAGAAATGATGCTTACTTTTCTGCGAATCAAAAGAAGCCAACAGTATGATTTTGTTCTCCCCTTTTTTAGGTCAATATATAGGATGAGGGAAATTATATATCATGATTCATGCATGAACCTATGACTGAAAATCCATATTTTGGTATAATATGAATACACCTTCCTAAACAGTGGATTTGAGTTGGTCCGTCGTGCTTCCAATTGGCTCTGGTGTGGAACGCACGCAATCGCATTCAACGCGTCACCACCGTCCGACAAACGCAATACAGAAAAAACGTAAAAAAATGTCAAAAGGACAATGTGAAAATTAACAAAGGAACTTGTATGCCATTTCGTCCTGATTCTTTTCTCTCCTAACACCCCAACAACTCCCCGATCCCTCTCACACTCTTTGCTTTGCTATTAAAACCCGATCTCCCTTTGCTTACAGAAAGCAAACGCAGATATGGTCGGAAAGAAGAAGGAAACGTCGATGACGACGACCTTGGAAGACTTGATAGAGAAAGCAGGAGGTTGCGCTGTCGTGGACGGAGGGTTCGCAACACAGTTGGAGAAACACGGCGCTGCTATCAACGACACTCTCTGGAGCGCCGTTTGCCTCATCAAGGACCCCGATCTCATCAAGAGGGTACGTACGTATCATATAATCTCTCTCTCACTCTGACCATTAATGTCATGATTGATTCATGAATGTCCTGTATCGCTCCTCAGGTCCACTTGGAATACCTGGAAGCCGGCGCCGATGTTCTGGTCACTTCGTCTTACCAGGTCGCATTCTTGATTCTTCTCCTAATGAAAGAGTATCAGTATTCGAGAAATTTTATAGTAGCCCTAGAGTATCGAAACTCCAATCTTGCTGCTGTTTAATTAGTCACCATTTACGGTGTGATCTACAGAATCCAACAAATCTGGGGTCCAAAATTATAACACTCCTAGCCCTAGCGCTAAAGAATATCTTAGTAGCAGTCATTGAGTCATGTTCGCCTAGTCAGTAACTGACCAAGAGATTCGTGGTCATTCACCATTGGATTTAAATCCAAGAGTGAGGAGAATTATTTTGTAGTAGAATTTGTTTTGTTTTTAATGGTGACTGACCATGAATCTCTTGGTCAGTGACTAACCATGTAAACACTACTTCCGTTAGTAGTTTGATTTATATATTTTGGTTGCACATTCTAAGCATTTAGATACCGTCACATCAGATTTGTGCCTGATGTGTTCTATCACATTCTATAAAAATATACTTGGAATGTGATTAGAATGTTCTCCATGAATCAAGCTATGATAAAATGTTTACATCTGCAAATAGAAATGTGGGATGCATGGTTTCCTAATATACATGGAATAACATATTCTTACAGGCAACAATTCCTGGATTTTTGTCCAAGGGACTGTCCATTGAAGAAGGGGAGTCATTGCTGAAGAAGAGTGTGACACTAGCTGTCGAAGCTCGGAATAGTTTCTGGGAGGCAGTGAAAGTGAATCCCGGGCATCATCACTATAACAGGGCTTTGGTTGCTGCCTCTATCGGAAGCTATGGCGCTTATCTTGCTGATGGTTCTGAATACAGGTAGATCCTAAACAACCCTGGCCAGACGAACATTGTAATGCACATTGTTCAGACATAACAATCTTTGAATGCTCCAGTGGGGATTATGGACCGAATGTGGATTTGGATAAGCTGAAGGATTTTCACCGCCGTAGATTGCAAGTTCTTGTGGAAGCAGGTCCAGATTTACTTGCATTTGAGACCATTCCTAATAAGCTCGAAGCTCAGGTTAATTTGTGGTTTCACCAATCTTATATTCCAGTAAAATATGTACTACATCTCCATTTTGATCTAGGATTTTGGACACGTGTGCAGGCCTGCATTGAGCTGCTTGAAGAAGAAAACATTCAACTGCCATCTTGGATATGTTTCAGCTCTGTAGATGGTGAGCATGCCCCATCTGGAGAGAGCTTCAAAGAATGCCTTGACATAATAAACAGAAGTAACAAAGTGAATGCAGTGGGGATAAACTGTGCACCTCCTCATTTTACTGAAAGTCTCATCTGCAAATTTCAGCAGGTAATTTTTGGGTGTAATAATAACTTAACTAACAAAGTTATGTTATGATTTAGTTATCTAACACAGATGTTTACACAGTTAACCAGTAAGGCAATTGTCGTGTACCCTAATAGTGGTGAGATATGGGATGGCAAAGCTAAGAGATGGTTGGTGAGTCAAAGTTGCTCTAGAACCTCCATCTCATCCTCTAAATATTATAGCTGCACACATCACATATGCATTACGAAATTCTGTGTTCGAGCATTAAACAGTTCTGGTTTATGTTGAATGAACAGCCTTCCAAGTGCTTCGATGATGACAAGTTTGAATGCTTTGCGACAAGATGGCGCGATTCAGGAGCTAAGCTCATTGGAGGCTGTTGCCGGACAACACCATCAACCATTCAAGCAATTTCTAAGGTTCTAAAGGGGAAATCCCAGTGATTATATTACCAAAGATTGAGCAACAATGATCGAGTTAAATCTCCCGTCTAGGAATTGATCTAGCTTAACCAAACTATGGATAGATTTGATTTGGTCATCATATACTGGCCAAGTGCACAGTTATATTTACTGTGTAGAAATTCTAGATTAACCAGAACACAGAACGATTGAATTGGTTATAGAAACTTCGTCTGCTTTTGCATAGAAGGCTTTAAGAGAATGTAATGGTAATTGAGAGTTGTTATTTACACGTCACTTTTCAAGGGAAACTAACGTCTTGTTCTTGGTCCTTTTCTATTGCGTGTGTTTGAAACTTTAATATTAGTGTATATGGCTATGGCTAATTACTACGAGTCTATGATGAAGACCCTCTGAATACCCAGCTGAAATTGCACCAAAACCTTATCATTCCATAATCCACGAAAAGAAAAAAATGTCTGTTGAAATCAGAAGAACTTAGTCCTACGAAATTCACTCCATAAGAGTGTAATTGATCGTAGAAAGCATAAGTTTTCAAGTTGGTCAAAACGAAACTGCAAGGCAAAGTTCACCATTGTAACTAATTAAACATCACCCTAATTCAGTAGCTTAATCCTGGTGCAAAGGGGTCTTATTTCGGTAGGCATCAGAATCACAGAATGTAGGAGATGATACTAGTCTGCTACTGTTGTTTGAAGGGGCAGCGAACTTTCAACTTCCTTGGTATCAGCAGCATTCTTATCAGCAACAATCTTCGACATTCTGAACATCTTGTCGATTGTCTTCTTGAAGCAAGACGCATGTTCATCCATAGATGCATTGATAAATTCATCAATGTGATCCTTCACATCTTCCAGGAAAGTGGCTTGTTCATTCTTCTTCTTTCGACATGATGTGGGAGTTGCAGCAGCGGGTGAAGTAGGGATTGTTACAGGACTTACAGCAGGGTGTTTCTTAAGTTGACTATTCTGTGATTCCATCTTCACCAACACCAGAGGAATCACAAGGAGGGCAAGTTAAATTTGTAACTAGAGATAAAATTGATCAAGTTTTTCCGGTTATATTTGTCTGATACAGGAGAAACCGACCAAAGTTACTGGAAAATTACAGCACTGCAAACATACATTTTAAGGGCCCTTGGCCACTGCTAACATCTTTCTTTTAGTTCTTATCTTGTATTCTAACTACAATTTCGAGTATCAAATCACAAAAGAAATGTTAACTAAAATTTTCAAAAACAATGTGGGAATAAATAAGTTTCATAAGTTGTGCAACAGGCTGCTAAAAACTACATCATTACAGGAAATCTACCAAAGGCTTAATATTCTAGGAGTCCATTTTCACTCTACCCAGACATGTAACCCCAAACGCAGAGCATTGTGCATCTTTTGCAAAAATTAACGCCGTGACCCAGGCCTGTCATAAGGTCCCCAACCATTTCTAGAGGCACTGCCATACAAAGCACCTGAATATCTCATTTCAGGACCTCCATTCATCATTCCATAACCCCCGCCACCTATACAAAAGACGAGAGGAGTCAAAACAACTTGTCTTCTAGAGGTGGTTTGTTCAGTATGCCAGAAATCCCAGAGTATGAGGAACCTAACCACTATAGAGAGAAAAAGAAGATGGATGGAAGAAGAAGAGAGAGAGAGTCACCTAGTCCCCGTGCTCTCCTGTCTGCATTCATCTGCTCTGCTCGTAGCTGCTCTATTTCTCGAGCCATATCAATCAGGTTCTTTTCCATTGCTTGCTTTTGTCCAACTTGTTCTTCATTGGCTTTCCTCTCATATTCATAAGCTCTCCTAGAAAGGTGTTGATCAATTCAAGTATGATGCAAAATAAAGTACTTCCTAACTTTTTAAAAGTTTATCAAGTGTCAACCTCCCCCCAAAAGGCTAAAGTACAAAATATCACTTTGGCAGGAAAACTAATTAAAAGTCCACTATCTAACCTTGTCTCGACAAGCTCTTTTCGCATGCCATCGACATCAGTCCTCATGGCAACTAGTTGCTGATTCTCAGCTTGTAATCGAGTGACTTCCTGAGTGAGACCTTGGATTTGGGTAGACAACTCCTGCCGTAGAGCATTTAATTTCTGAATTTCAGCTCTCAATTGCACGACCTCTGCCCTTATAGGCTCAACAGCACGGAGATCAGCTTCAAGCTTCAATCCTCTCTCAATCAACTCCCTAGTCTCTGCCTCTTTCTCAACCCGCAGTTTGGGTATGACCTGCCCTAATCTATGAATCTCATCTTTTGCATCTGTTAACGCCCTTTGAAGAACAGTATTGTCATCAATTACAAGCCGATTCTCAGCAATTATTCGTTGCATTTCTCTGTGCTGCATTGCAAGTTCTTCTTCCAAAGCTGCAGGGTGAATAGAAAATGCCTCTGGTCGACGGTGAATACCAGGCCGAGGATCATCACGATAACCTCGAAAGCCATCAGCATGGCGAGGCATACGATTTCTCCCTGCCATGACAGTGATCCTGCAGTAATGATAGCATCATCACTGGAATTCCGAAATGACCAAGCATAACATAAAGTATTATGGAAGATGAACTACCATCCCTGGGCCAATAGACCGATAAACCAGGCTGCCAAAAACATACAGACCAATGGAAACACAACAAATACCTTTCCATGTCTGTTGTTTCCATGCCCACTTGTTTGTCTCAATAATGCTCTTTGAGATGCATGAAACACTACAACAGTTTCCATTTCCATCAGATCATAATTCAATCCTCTAAGAGGACTTGACCAGAATATAAACCTGGCATGGCTTCCGTTTCCATCGGATAATGAATCAACATCCTACACCTTCCTCATTGAAAGGGCTCGGCTAAATGATCAGAAGTTCTGAATCCCTTGTTTTTTTTTTCAAAGAGAAAAGAGACCTCAGATGGCTTCCATTTCCATCAGATAATGAATCAATATCCTGATTGTACTCACTAAAAGTACTAGACTAATGACTTTAGGAGGCTTCACCTTTTTCTTCAAAGAAGAAGCAACAGGGTCATAGACCTTGAAAATCAATCAATCATCACCTCATGGAACTCAAACCTAAACACTAATCTAAACTTCAAAATTTTGCTTAATCCTATTTCTGGAACATACACTGCCAGCTTAATCATCTAAACAGATCTTGCATGTTTCAACTTACATCAACAAACTAGTCACTCATACTGTAAAATTCTACTGTAAGCGGGATAAGTGTACCTGTCAAACTGCAACTATATAAGTACTTAGATCCAAAGTCAAATCGTACTCCTGGAAAGGATCAATTATCCTCAAATACTAATGAATGCTCTAAAATCTGAGGAAAAGCACGCTCTTTGCTTTGGTTATCATCTGAACAGTATACTAGCACTAAACTAATTCAACACTTTAAACAAGAACCAAACTTTATATGGGCAAAGCTATATATCGAATTATCGATAATCCAGCCATAGCAAACCTGAACAGAATCAGTCCTCTCCACCCAACAACGCTTTGATTACAAGTCTTCACCTCCTTGAAGTATATCAATTGGTTGCAGACTTGCAGTCTCTAAGATCAACATCAATAACAAACTACATCCCAATCTTTTTAATGTAAAAAGCTTTGATCTTTATACATAAAAGTATTGAAATAATTGATGCCCTTTAGCTCTATTCAGCTCTACAATCGCGTTCTTATGTTGCACCAATCCATATTCCAAATTCCCACCTCAGGTAAGAAGCTTATTTACGCTTTACAGTTCCTTAAATAAAACCCATAAAAATAAAAATAAAAGGAAAGCAAAGAATTCTGGATCTTAAATTTTAACTCAGACCAATTCAGCTCTATCTAGAAGTTCATGCAAAACAAGAAATTGCAGAGATAACATATATATCTATAGGTGTAGCAGTATTATATACAGGAAGGTAATTTGAAGAGAATTAGGAAGCTTTTGAAGTAAAAACTTACAGAAAAGGAGTGATTGCCTGAAAAGCTTCGATCTTCAACGGCAACAAGGCTTTTGGCTGACCAGTTAACCAAACCTCAGCGTTCCAGGATCAGACTTGCTGTATGACAACATTACCCTTCGAAGTTTTCCGGTGTCATGGGCCTTTGGCATAGAAGTCAGTATGGAATTGGGCCGTTTTGTCCAAAAGAGAGATGCTGTTTTGCCTTTTGCTTTTTCATATATTTTCCCCCTCCTTAAATACTTCATTAGTTTTATATCGCAATGAAAAATAATCGTTACTTAAGTAATTTGTAATCATGTTCAAGAATTAAGATACATTAATTACAGTTTCTACTATCTTGAATGGAAATGATGATTTGGTACTATTTCCAACTTATTCAATGTCGGTGAGCCATGACCAATTTGTCATACTCCCCACTTTTTAAAAAAACTAGCTACCAAGTTTAGAAGTTTAGAGAAATTTGCGCATTTTGATGATTTGGGCTTAGTTCTACTCTTCTAAAAGTATCCCCTTAGCAAGCCCAAATATCTACGGTGTTACGTAATCACTCCGACGATGTTGCCACATGACCGACTCTAGTGAAACCAAGTGGCTGACTCCGATGGCACGTCAACACGCCGGACGATTTTGCCACTTGGCCGGCCGACTCCGGTCTCCACATTCAAAATCCATAATATTGAACACCATTTCAAATGTTATCCCATCTGATATAGTTGTATATAGTGGACAAATTATACACAAGTGAGCAAGATTCTAAAATAATTTTGGAGAGAGACATAAAGGAATGGCCAAAATTGGGACTGTTGTGAGGCAGGCCCTCACGAGGATAGCTACACTGCTAGTCGTTTTCACCGTGGCCAAGGAATATGGTCGATATTTCTTCATGAGAATTCGGTCGTCCTTTGCGAGTTTGCGGTAATCTTCTGCTCCGGTTTCATCCACATACTTTACCATCAACGACGAGATCTCCACGTACATCAGCTTTATCCATATGGTTTCTTCAACCAGATGTTGATGTTAAAACCCTACAGTATCAGTCAATCAAACTAGCTCTTATCTTTTCATAATCCATTGTTTGTCAAGTTCATTCATGCCTACCAAAATGGCATGATCATCAATCAGTTCATTTTCTAAGTGGCTTGATTATCAGTTCATTTTCTAAGTACGTCTTTTTCTACATAAACTAATCCTTATGACGACATTTATCCGAATTTTTTCTGATATTCAGACTAACAGTTTACATGCACTTGTCCCTACTTTTCACAATGTTGTTACTTTCAAGCTCGTAAAGAGAGAAGCAAATTTCTTAGTTGATGCTATTGCTAAAATTGCTCATCATGCATGGTCCCGCTCAGTGTAGTAATCTTCACGTACCCTTGTTAGCCAGACATGCTCAGTTTGATGAGTTAGGTTCAGGTTGTATTACAGGTTTCGGTTTGTGATTTTTTTCACTTTGTCGAACAAAAAATAAAAACAATTACATTTGTCCAAAGTTGATTTTCGCTTGAGTAACCAGATATATTCAAAGTAATCATTCACCAGCAATCCCATTGTTGTTAAGCTTATTTAAGTTAGTTGAATACCAAGTTCTTCAAACTTTTGAAGATGTTTATTTATGTTCAATCTTTGTGGTTGAAAGTTAAATAATTTTGAAGACATGCATGTATAACAAAGGTAAATCCAACCCTAGTGTTCAATCTGTGAACCAAACGAGACCGTAGTGTTCAATTTTGCACTCCTATATATCCTATGGAAGTGAGCCTTCTAGGATGAGAGTTTATGATCAATCAATCACCGGATAATCTGATGTTAGCTGGAAAGATATTATTGGGCGAGTTGTCCCGCCACACTCCGGAGACGATTTATGTGATAGAAACCAAGACTTGACGAGAGGATACATGTGGATTACAGGGTCCGTAGGGACCAATATATGGATACAAAAATCCGAACTTTAAACAGGTAATGTATGCATTATAGAGCAACCAGGCCAGGGCAATCCAACAAAAAAGCGTCTCTTTCAAATTTAGCGACGAAATGTCGAGCAGAAAAATAAGAAGAAGAGAAACTGAGATCGACACCGATGATGATGATGACGGGAATGGAATTGCGAGGACTTATCAGCAGGGGGACCCGATAATATGTAGAAAACAAATCGGAAATCCCTAGATAGGGAAAGCAGCCAATGAGAGCCCGAGGGTTAGGATTAACTTTCGGACTCGACCAATTAAAAAAAAGATAAGGCTTAGGGTAGGACCCAAAAAGTACAATCCTCTCCCAAAAGTGCAATCCAAAAACTTAACCTACTGGAAAAAGCGCGGATGTGGGTCACTCTCCTCCTTATATACGTACACAGAACAGTCGAGCACAACCTACCTTTTCTTCATACTATCTTGGATTTGCTCTGAGATTTGAAATCTTGAATTTGCTGCTCTCTTTTTTGTTGTTTCTGCTCGATGATATCAAACAAGAAAGCATCTGCTTCTGCTTCTGCGGCAACAGCGAACGTCGTTGGAGGGAAGACGGCGAGAGCGTGTGACAGCTGTATAAAGAAGAGGGCTAGATGGTACTGTGCTGCTGACGATGCTTTTCTATGTCAAGCGTGCGACTCCTCCGTGCACTCAGCCAACCAGTTGGCTAGGAGACATGAACGCGTCCGGTTGAAAACTGCGTCTTCGATCAAGTCCACTACCAACTCCGGGAGTTGTGACAAATCCGAAGTGCCATCATGGCACCGAGGGTTCACGAGGAAACCGCGGACACCGCGGGGGCAAGGCAAGTCTGCGGCTCCTCGGAACCGATTTCCTCTTGTTCCGGAAGTCGGAGCGGACGACCTGTCGTATGAGGAGAACGAGGAGGAGCAGCTTCTATATAGAGTTCCGATATACGATCCCTTTGTTGCGGAGCTCTGCACTTCTCCTAATTCCAACGCTGTTTCCAACGATCTCAATGGAAACGAATCCAAAGCGGTTTCGATGCCTAATTACTATGGTGTGGGAAATAGAAACTCACCTTCATCACATGGATTTGATCTTCCGAGTGATATGGATCTGGCAGAGTTTGCAGCTGATGTTGATAGCTTATTGGGGAGAGGGCTCGATGATCATGAGTGTTTTGGTATGGAAGGGTTGGGATTAACGGATTGTCATGAAAAGGAATCCACGACTACGGAGGAGGGTACTACCGAAAGAGTGAAGGTTGAAGATGAGGAAGATGCTTATATGGCGTGCCAAGCTGAGACGGAGATGGATTTGATGAGGGAGCCTTTTGTGTTGAACTTTGAAGACTACGACGACTCGCCTGCCTCCTGCGCCGAAGATGAAGAGGAGGAGGAGGAGGAGGATCATAAACTGGGAGTGAGAATGAGTCATGGTGAGACGAAGAGTAGTTGTCAAGAGCATAAAAGTTGCAAGAAGAGGAAGATATTTTTGAGGCTGGATTACGATGAGGTGATTACCAAATGGGATAGCCAAAGTAATGGATCTCCGTTTGCATTTGGAGATCGGCCCGATATTGATTACGACTGCCTACCTGACTTCATGGTTAGTAATTCTTAACTTAATTAACCCTCTGCCTCTTAACTTATACTTGCACTAGCTAGTTACATTTTTACTTTGAAAATTAAATTTGAAACTCATGCTACTTGTGAAAATGTCTTTCAGGGCACTGCAAGTGGAGCCGAGTTACTTCATTACCCCTACGGAGATTTGAACAGAGTAATTGGGTTACATCCGACAATGACCGATGGAGGGAGAGAGGCGAGGGTGTCAAGGTACAGAGAAAAGAGGAGGACGAGGCTGTTCTCGAAGAAAATAAGATACGAAGTCAGGAAACTGAATGCTGAGAAGAGGCCGAGAATGAAAGGTAGATTTGTAAAGAGAGCTTCATTTGCAGCTACAGGATCTACATTTCCTATGCTTACTAAATGAGTCATGGAAAGCTAAAGTTTACTAACAGTAAACCAGCAAGAACACTTTTTTGTATACACATCAAATAAATGTGAGATTGAATACGGTTCAATTTAGACTCATATGTATATTAACATATGTATGTTAATTCTACATATATTTTTTGGATGTAGAATTTGCATAGCGTGTTTAATTTAGATCTTTGTATTACCAACCTGATTCAACTTATTTCATCAATCACATTATTGACTCATTGAGCATCAAGCTCAATCGTCATGCATGTGAAACAATTGCCTTAGGCAAATTTGGGATAATTGGGGCAAAAATTTTATTATAGAGAAAAAAAAATAATGTCTCGACAACAACTAAGTAGCTAGCGAGCAAAACTGAATTGCTCACATATCAACGATATTAATTATGATATCTCGGGCATTACTTTGTCAAATACTCAAATATATATAAACTGGCCATTGGTTGCACACTTGCACCTAATTTGCATGTATAGGCTTCAAACAATATGTTTGAACCAATTTTGCAACTTAAAGGTCGTCCATTTCGTAAATGAGTCATTTAAAAAAAAAAC
>NC_020495.1:4402583-4409877 GCF_000184155.1 Fragaria vesca subsp. vesca | reverse complement strand
AACCAATTAATCAGATGTCAATACAACTAATCAAGTCACTTTTATGTAGAGATGAGTAGTACTCATTAAAGGATCTGAAAATGGATCCAAAAACCACTCATTAAAGGCAAATATTGTAGGACACATGTATCATCTTTCTCATCAAGCAAATAAAGGAAACGAAAAACACACCCAGAAAGAGAGAAGCTTCTTCTTCTCAACACTTATGGTGAAGATTTGTTACATATTTTGCCAAAAACTTGTATAATTGCATATGATGTATCATCATATCGATCATGTATCTCTTACACTCTTTATGAACTGTGCTAATGTTTTACACCGAATTAAGATACTCCACCTAATATTACAGGACCCAAATTTTAACTTCCTAAAACAAAATCCGAAATCAAGAACAGAGACTGTGATCGAAAAGACCAAAAAAAACGCAGGTGACCAATTCGAAACCGCCAAAACATATGCTTCCTTTGCATTTGCATGAAGCCCATTTGTAATTACTTCTCTTACCTCTACCTTCCACTTGTCAAAACCAAACCCCAGATTAACCATACTTGATGATTACGCTTTTCCCTTCAATTTCCCGAAGCCAAATCCGAGAGTCAGTTCCAGCCCGACCTCCTCTTCATCACCATTTCCAACCGGGTCCGGTTTGCCCTGGTTCATCTCCCACGGAGCCTCCACTGTTTCCACTGACTGCATGCTTCTCTCACCTCCTCCTCCACTAGAACACTGGCCAAACTCAAGCGGGTTGACCCGACCCCATTCCGCCGCCGCCTCCGTGATCGAGCCGAGCTGGACTTTCGACCTGGACCTCTTGAACCGGTTCCGGGTCTTACCCAAGCTAGTGTCCTTGGACACGTGGCGTATGTCACAGGAGTTGACAGGAGGGAAAGGGTTCAGGTATGGGACTGGCTCATTGTTTTCCACGATCGGCAAGCCGGCGAGCACAGCGTCGACTGCAGCCTGGCATTGGGCCCAGTTCCCGGAGGAGAGCAAACCCACCGACCCAAAAGTCGGGTTCACGATCCTTCCGCATGCCTCGTACAGGAGTGATTTGAAAATCCCTGTTGAGAATCCAACACAATCACAACATTGATTAATGGAAATCTGAAACCGAAAAAGGTAAAAGGTCTTGAAAAAGAGGGTGCATTTTGATGTGTAACCTGGGCGCTGGTGCTGTGCTCCGGCATTGATGAGGTTGAGAAGCCCGGCACGGCCGTAGAACTTGGCCAAGAAAAGGGTGGCATTGGCTTGGGATTCCGGCGATTTGATCCACTCAATGCAGGGTCGGATTTCGCAGTTCTCACTGCAACCTTTGCGAAGAACCCTACAGCCATTGCAGCTAGTCCTCATGGCTCAATTTTCAAACCCCTAGACACTCCCTTCGAGACTAATTAATTGAGATTAGAGAAGAGAGGCTCATGAAACTACGGAGTAGTACGGAAATGAACAGAGGTGGAGAGGGTGTATTTATGAGCAGAGTTGGTGAGGGCAAAACGGGAAATGTGTTTGGGCGCAGTTGTTTCCTGAGGAGTGTGGGATTTGAAACCAGCGGTTTGGAAGGTACCTTTTCCCAGGAAGGCAAAAGACCTCAAGAAAAACCGGAAAATCCAGCTGCACTGTTTTTACGTTTTCTTCTTTCAGCAAAACCCTGCATGCAGAACTTTATTACAGACCAAACCAAGGGAATATTGAGCAGATTAAGTAATCAACTGCTCTTTGCTTTTATGGTTATACGCGGCGGTAAAACAATCCCACTCATAAACACGATGGATTCCAGGAGTTATGTGTTTCACGGTATAGATTACCAGAAATGGGAAGAAAACCTTTTGACCGTAAACTCTCTGTATTTTGATTTTAGTATATAGAAAATATGGTGATTTGTAGCATAAATGTGAGAATTATGCCAAGCAGGAAATCAGTGACTCTTGGTTATTAGATTTTTACTCATCTGAAATGTAGTAGGTTGTGCACGGGGGTAAAAGACACAACTTATTTTAAATAATCTACCATGTTAGGAAAATCTATAAGTACGTTATGTTAAAGATAAAGTATAAATTCTACTAGCCATTTGTTAATTAGATTACAAAAGTTCATTACAAACCACAGCAATGTAATCAGGGAGCGCACATATTGTTGCGTATCGTGTTTTATATATAAATCAATGAGCGGTGTCTTTGATTAAAAGTAAATTTGAAATGGATCGAAGAAAGTGGTCAGCTATTTAAGCACTGCTAATTTAAGACATTTTCGATTCCAAGTTTGCTATATTAAAGTTGTTCGATGCAGTCTGTGTATATTTTCTTGGTGATTTACTGTCTTTAACGGTCAAACAACAATTGAAAATTCATTAAATTAAATTTTAACACAATTTTAAATTTTAAATTCTATAGATATCTAAAATATATACAAGTCATGGACATGGATGAATATAACTTGTAGACATATAAGACCAAATGTATTCTTACAAAAATAATGTACGCAAGATGCAGGTCGAGATCTCTAGTGTCCTAACAAACGGTTTGTGCCATCAAGGTTTTACCTAGTTAGATTATAAGAGCAGTGACTTTTCATTCTTTTAGAAGCATCATGCGCTCTATGCATGTGGTGACTCCCAAAACGATGGTACGTGGATGTTCAAACAAGAGAGTTTTGATGATGGTTTCTTCAACATCATGTACCCCTGAATTTTGTTTAGGTATGAGTGGAAATTAATCCACGGATTGCCGGCAGCGCTCACAGCGGCAGCAAATGCAGGAAAGGATGTGGAAACAATTGACCATGTTCTACAAGTGGATTACGCTAACTGGTTTTAATCGGGGAGTCATAGGCGGAGCTATGCATAGGCCAAAAGTGGCCATGGCACCCCCCAAGCTAGCTCTTTCCTCTACATGTATTTTATCAGTTGAAACTAGTTAATTCACTTTATATATGTGATCATCTTACACATTGACACTTCTCAATCCTAAAGTTTGGCTTCGCCACTGGGGGGAGTGGTGTGTGCCCCCTTACTCTGCCGCTCAATGATCTTGAACGGCTTGAGAGGAAAATTAACGTTTCCCATGTTGACGTTCTTTTGGGGTTGTATTAGGGGTCGTCAAAAAACCCGCCCTCCCCGGCCTAACCCGAGCCCGTAGGGGTAGGGCCGGGCTAGGCCTCAAACATGTTTTTTTAATTTTAGGGCCTGACCAGGCTGGGCTATTCAAAAAAATCAAAGCCCACGGTCCCAAGCCTTACGAGCTTATTAGGGCCAGGCCGGGCCTATTATATACATATATTTAATAGAATTTTATCAAATAAAATAAAAAACTATAAAAAAGTTAAGATTTGTTAATGACTGAACTAAATGTAATAAAAAATCAACATAAAAAATGACTTAATTCATTAATTAGTTCACATATTTAACTACTAACTCTATAAAAAATATTAATAAAACAATTCAAAGGGCTTTAAGACGGGCTTTTAGGAGGGCTTTTTAGGGCCGGGCCGAGGCTTTGAACCCTTCGCCCTAGCCCGGCCTCATGCCCTATGGGCCGGGCTGAGATGAGCTTTTCTGTGGGCCGGGCTGGGCTTTAGCCCTTCGGGCCCACAGGCTTTTAGGCCTGCAAGCCAAATGATGACCCCTAGGTTGTATCACTACAAGTGTTAGCTCGGTGCTAGCGTGACTGCATAATGATTAATCATAGGTGCCCTTTGTCCCTGTGAGAATTGGAAGTGATACCGGTGTCGGCTACTATCCCGGCAGCCCCAACAATAGTGTTTAGGGAAAACGTCCAGGCCTCCCTCGGTCCCTCCTCTCTTTACCCCTTCTCTGGCATCGCTCATGCCCAATGAAAATAGATCGATTAACATTCGGGAGGTGCTTGCTTTTACCTCCCTAACTAAGATCATAGGGGTGCGTCGATGAAGAAAATATGAGGAGCCTAAGGGTGAGAAACGTCCTAAGCATGTGTTATCGGTGATCCCGCTCTTCTTGAATTAAAAAGACCTAGATTTTTCTACTGATGGTGGACTATATATGGGTCGTCAGGTCTGCGAAATAGCGTTGGGCCTAATTTTTAGATGGTTTTTTTAGGATATATATATCTGATGGTAGCTTTGGGCTTTACCATAGAACTTGGGACTTGGCTTTTTAGTTTGGAAAAGAAAAAGGCTGAGAAGCTTTTGTTGTCAAAGTTGGTAGTTGTACGTGTGATCAATCTTCATGGGGAGTAGCTTTACATTAGGGTGTTAAGTTTATGTGAATCTGAAAAACTTATATGAGACGTTCGATGTTTTTCTAGTTCTTTGATTGTACCACAATAGCGTGTTTTTTTTATCAGGTAAACAACTTAAATATTACAATTTTGTGAGTCGAACTCACAACTTTTCACTTATTAAGGGGAGACTATGCCGCTAGACCAAACAGTACTGGACCACAATAGGTGCTTAGGTGCTGGCACTTTGTTTTAGTTAAAATATTTATTCAAACATCAAATTTTATTCTTAAATGTAATTTTAACACAAAGACGTGAATAATTTACAACTCCTTGTTCCTTTTTGTTTAATCTCTCCTCTCTCTTATCTATTGGTGTCAATCCGCGATATGCTCTCAAAAAACTTATTCTCTCTAGCGGTGTGTCTCTTCGCGCTCTCTCTAGTGCCACCTTTGTTTGATGGCGGTGAAACCAACAACATCAGCCGACTTGCAACCTCGAGGCATCTCTGCCACACTACTAATCCTCTCAGCCCTTTCCTTTAGCTTCACCAAAATCTAATTTATTGGGAAGGAAAATGACATGATCGTGGTGACGAGACTTCGCATCCTATACATGGTTTTGATCGGTTGTTATGGAAACCACCTCCAAGATCTAGACTCAAGTTAAAATCAAATGCATCTACATTTGACGGCGCGCGGCCAGAAGGCTGAGTCGCAACCATGTCAACCTCTAGCTAGCTGTTGCGAGCCACGGCCATGGTTGATGTTTGTAGGATGGACGACGAGAATCCAACCCAATTGGTCACCAAAATCAAGGAACCGAACTCGACTGGGGAGGCAGCATGAACAGAATGGTCAAGGGCTTTGAAGGCCGGTCTGTTTTTGGTAGTCGGCTAGGAAGGTGAGGATGCAATGACGGCTAGACCTGTAAATGGACCGGATCAACATAGATATGTACCCGTTTAATAAATTAAAATTTTGGATCCTGACCCAACCCTTTACCCGCCGGATCTTTGATAACTCGATCCAAATTCGTATCCAGCGGGTTAACGGATACCTGACCCGTTAATCCGATCCGTTTATAAAAATAAATGTTTTAAAAATTTGAATGGGGTTGGGCTCTTAGGCCTGAGTCTAGACTTAAGCCCAAACAAGCTTAGTTTTGGAATTAGGTCTTCGAGCTTGATTTCAAACTAGAAGTGGCCTAAAATTGTGTGTGGTTTTAGCCTGCTGGCTAATACGATCTTAGATCAATGAGATGGTTGGTATATATGTACTTGAAGCACCGCAATCAGGCCCGGGCCTGTGATTTTTATACCTGAGTCGAACTTTTAAAATTGGGCCCTCAAAATATAGTATTCATTCAATTTTATTTTCTCTTTTTAAGAAACACAAAAAAATTTCATGAACTAAAACTATAAACTCAAATCTAACAACAAAAAACATTAGAAATCCTATTAAAAATCTTATTTATACAACAAATCTCTTAATTAGGCTCCTCATTTTTCTAAAATGGCAACTAAGGATAGTAATATAATGAGTAAGATTTTATATTCATTTTTCTCTTTTGTAATATAACACCACCGTAATTGGATGCTGTTAATTATTTTTGATTGTTTTTAACTAAACTAATGTAATCACACAAAGAGAAAAGAAAATTTTGGGCCCCTTAAGGTTTTGGGTCTCAGTCCATCAACTCTTAAGACTCTATTCAGGTACGGGTCTGATCGCAATTGAGCGCTCATGCGTTAGTATGTACTAGCTCTAGTATAGGATTTTATTCTTTGTTAGACACACAAAATAAGTGACCGAAAATTTACATGTAATGGCACTTTGCCATTTTGGCCTGAGTTTTAGTATATTGATGATTTAATTTAAAAAAAAAAAAAGACTTGAATAATTAAATGTTTGTTAACATTCTCAGAAAATAAAAATTTAATGTTTGTTAATATGGAGCAACATGTCTTTTCCGAGTGTACAAAGTAATTAAAATTAATGGTGCCTTGTGCTCATATGATTTATATGTGCTGCATTTTCATTGTGATGAATCGAGGAATGTGGCATGAGTCATGAGACATGAAGCATTGGGCATGAGGCATGAGGCATGAAGAGGGCATGAGGCATGCGAGGGAATTGGATAAAGAGGATAAGGTAATATTCTTGGGAAAACTGGTACATGTCCTTTATTTGGAGGAACTTGCTTCGATTTGATTTCTCTCTAATGAAGAAGGACAGACAAGTGAGACAGCAGCTTGGCAAAAGGGAAAATTACGCTAGGGCATCTAAGAAAATTTAATTAAGTAGAGGTTCTACGTTCCAATTACCTCTTTTTTGTAAAAAAGAAAAGAAAAGGGAATTTTATTGATTGAAAAAAATCATACAACTGGCTTTCTCGCTCAATCTAAGAGATTTGAAGATCATCTATTGTGGGAATGTATGTTGTGCAACACGACATAGCATATATACACTAATAAGAGGGCGATTGCATGTGCTTTGCACGGGGGGCTGATTTTGGAAAGTTGTCTCTGGAAAGCAGGCTGCATGTTATATACCAGAACTTTCCATCTATTGTATATAGTTGCTCAAGTAGTGCAACCACCGCACATTTGACAATGACTCTTAAAAACTCATACACCTTAAACAAAGAAAACACATTATTTAATCCAACAATATATCTACCTAGCCCTAATGGTATTTAGACCGTGTACAGATTAAAGAACAAGGGAAACAAGATTGATGTCCACTCCCCCTAAAAATAAGGCACTACTAGACCAAAAACAAAAATACAAAAATGTAATAAAATAAAAATAGACTATGGGCCTAATGCAAAGCTCTTGCCCAAGATACCAATGCAAGCCCGAGGCCCTAGAACTAACAAAACCCTAGGCTCCAAATCACCTCTCTGACCGGAGAGACGACGCCGCGCCGATCCACCGCTATGAAAACCACAAAGCAACCAAACACCACGCATCCACATCAAACTCAAACAAGCACCAAACCTAAAATTGCAAGTTATGATATTTTTTTTTTCTAAGAAAGGAACATCAAACTATATAGTAATCAAATATAGTTAACAAACACAATACGCCTTTGTGTGCT
>NC_020495.1:4338111-4402563 GCF_000184155.1 Fragaria vesca subsp. vesca | reverse complement strand
GTTTATGATGTACTGTGACTATAATCAGCTGTGAATTAAAACAGTTTTCTGTTTGGTAAATATTACTTTTAAAACTGTTGTCAATATTTTTACCGACGACAGCTTCTAAAAGCAATTAAGCTTTTCTAACATGATTAGTTATATGTATGGATTAGTTACCCGATGAAAATTTTTATTAAGAGCATATCCAACAGCTTCCCCATAAGCAAAAGTCTATGTTTTAAGCAATTTTTCTTCTTCAATTCCAACATATTCCTTATTTTGGAGATTTCATAATCATTTCCCAAATTCTTTCCTAAAATTTGAGAGTTTGTTGCAAATATAGGGAATTTGGTTTTTACTCTCATCACATTCTCCATTTTAGAAAAAGTTTTAGGGAATCTGTTAGGGCAAAACAACCAAAATCTTCCTCAAAATGAGAAACCAAGAATATGTGGAAGTTGTTGGAGTTGCTTTATGTGAATTAAAGCAACATAAACTACACTGGAAAGGGTTATATTTGACAAAAAAAAAAGTGAGGACCACCGTAATTTCCGTAGGAGAAGTAAAAGAAGATTACAACGGCGTGCCTCTTGGGCAACCAATATTTTTTCGTATCTAAATGTAAAGCATGCACAACCTGAGAGAATGAAAACTGTGCCCGAGATTTGCAAAGACATCGGCCAAGAAATTGGCTTCTCGGAAAGCATGAACAAAGTTGATATTATCAAACTCACTGGTAACGTAAATGACATCTCGAATATGGGATTTGAGACGCCAAGAGATTTCACATGTATTGTTAACGCAACTTCATTAAGAGAGAATTTTCTTCCACCACAATAGACTTGAAGTTTAACCTTTTAACAGAAGCTATAGAAACACTATAGAGATATAATTATTTATAACTAGTCAGCGACTACTTCTATTAGCATTGTGTAGGCATTGAATCAAGGAACAAAAGCAGAATGATTGTGGCCAAAGAATCAAACATTAGACATCCGTCTTCCTAATATAAGCACAAATTTATAATTACAAAAATAGACCCTTCTCTTCCTAATTCCTCAATTAGTTGGAGGTGGTTTAAGCAAAAGCCCTAATCTGTGGGGGTTTATAAAAGAAGTTAGGATCAGAATCCATATATCGAAATAGAAGAGGAAAACTATAGAAAATCTAAAGAGATAAACTAAACAATATTCATATCATTCATCCATAACTGAATAAGAGAAATTTACAGCCTTTATATATCCTACAGATCTAGAATAACTACTCCGATAACTACCCTACTTGGACCGAATGGGCCTTGAGTTTACTACAACAAGTCTGGGCTATGCCCATTACATAATAAGGCTGTGGAATACATATCACCTACGTACATATGTGAAAGAGGAAGTATCCTAACAAAACAAGGTCGGCTTCTTCCCGCCCGTACGCTTTAAAGAGGTCCCTTTCCGGCAAACCAATTGGCCTAAAAATGCCCACACACAATTCTCAGACGAGTCCCTCTCTCTCAATTTCCATAATCGTGTACGTACATAAATACACCACAACAGGGTATTTGCAAATCGCACAAAACAAAGACCACGAAACCCACGAGAGACCCCACGGAAACCACCTAAGCCCCCTCCCTCATCTATATAACATTCCCTCATCTGGGTCTTGGAATACACCACCACATAACCAAAACCCACTGCCCCATTTTCTCGATTCTCATTCGCATCTGACTAGGAAGGAGAGATTTTCTGCGTTGGGTTTGATTCCGGTTTGGGGTAAAACCCGGGTCGACGAGTTGTAGACATCACGGCTATACACAGAGTTTCACGGCCACTCATTCATGTCCGCCGGACTGTCCGACGTAAGGGTTGTGTAATTGAGAGCAACCCTTCGCCGCACGGCGGGCGTGGTGCTTTGCCGTCCGAAGGAGGAAGTCCTTCCGACCTCCTTTTCCTCGCCGGCGGTGGTGTCCACGTTTCCGACTTGCGTTTCTTTTTCTAGCTTTTTGTAGATTCGGGTTTAGCTCAAAGATTATTGTTTCGCAAGTAGATCGTGTTTGCTGTCGTTGCTGTGCTTTGATTTTTCTTTTGAGAAGAACAAGAACATAACAAAAATGATGCTGAAGATCAAGAGGGTTCCTACTGTGGTTTCGAATTACCAGAAAGATGAGGCGGATGAGGGCCGCCGAGCTGGGGGCTGTGGCCGCAACTGTCTTAACAAATGTTGCATTTCAGGTACTTCATTTGTTGAATTAAGCTGGAATTATGTTTTGCTAGTTTATCAAGACAAATGCATCATAGGTTGAATTCCGGGTTTCGTTTGATTGTGTCATTAGTCTTATGTGAGGATTTTGGATTCTATTTGGGAGTGGAGTAGGAGTAAAGCTCATTTGGTAGCCTTTTGACATAATAAGTTATGTAGTTGGTGCTTTTAGGCTCTAGTTCTGATGGAGTTATCCTGTTTTTTGGGTTTGTGTAGGAGCAAAACTTCCATTGTATGCTTTTAAGAAGCAAAACAACTCACCTGGTGAGAAGGGGTTTTCCGGACATGAGAAGCAAGACGCTCCTGTTGCTTTCCTTGACTCATTGGTTCTTGGAGAGGTAAAATTTAGTTTTAGAAAATTAAGAAATTGTCACAAGCCTTTATTATTACGTCTTATGTGTGATATTTATTGAAATTGTTCCTGACTTCATTGCAGTGGGAGGATCGCATGCTGAAAGGGCTATTTCGATATGATGTCACTGCCTGCGAGACTAAGGTTTTTAGTTTGCTCACCTTTATTGTTTATCACCTCGATTCAAGCTGCAAAAGAATGTCTTTATCTACTTAATCAAGATATTAGTTCCAATTTATTTTATTTTATTTGGTGTAGGTGATTCCGGGCCAGTTTGGCTTCATTGCACAGCTCAATGAGGGCCGCCACCTTAAGAAGCGACCAACCGAGTTTCGAGTTGATAAGGTTCTCCAAGCTTTTGATGGTAGCAAGTTCAACTTCACTAAAGTTGGCCAAGAGGAGGTTCTGTTCCAGTTTGAAGCAAGTGAAGATGGTGAAGTTCAGTTTCACCCTAATGCACCTATTGATGTGGAAAATTCTCCGAATGTTGTTGCGATCAATGTAAGTTATCTTTTCTTGTGCATTCTTTGTTCTTAACAAATTATTTGAGTGAAAGTTTCAGCATTAACCATCTACCCATTCAACAGGTCAGTCCAATTGAATACGGGCATGTGCTGTTAATACCTCGTATTCTTGAGTCTTTGCCTCAAAGGATTGATCGTGAAAGCTTCTTGCTTGCACTTCACATGGCAGCAGAAGCAGGGAATCCTTACTTCCGATTGGGTTACAACAGCTTGGGTGCATTTGCTACCATCAATCACCTTCACTTCCAGGTTTCTAGCTATACACTTTTCTACCAAGCTGTACTAACTATAAGTTCCAGCTTCTGATATGGTTCACTACTAATTATAGTTATCAGTCAACAATACCAGTTTGCTTATTTTTATTTATTGTACAGGCTTACTACCTTGCCGTGACCTTTCCCATTGAGAAGGCTCCTACTAAAAAGATAACCAGTTTGGATGGTGGGGTGAGGATCTCTGAGCTTCTGAACTATCCTGTTAGAGGTCTGGTTTTTGAGGGTGGAAATACTCTGGAAGATTTGTCAAACTCTGTCTCTGATGCCTGCATTTGCCTTCAAGAGAACAACATTCCTTACAATGTCCTCATATCGGATTGTGGAAAGCGGATCTTTCTCTTACCACAGGTACGTATATAGTTAATGAACTTCAAATGTTGATTCGCTATTTCCTGTTTATAATCTATAGGCCTTTCACTTACCCCACACTTCTTAAATACAGTGTTATGCTGAGAAACAAGCTCTTGGGGAAGTTAGGGCAGAGCTTTTGGATACTCAGGTGAATCCAGCTGTGTGGGAAATTAGTGGACATATGGTGTTAAAGAGGAAGAAGGACTATGATGAGGCATCTGATGAAAATGCTTGGAAGCTCCTTGCCGAGGTCTCTCTTTCTGAGGAGAGGTTCCAAGAGTGAATGCTCTTATATTTGGAGCCATTGCTTCTGGTGTTGATGATGGGAATGCAAATTTACTAGAGGATCCAGATGTCAAGCCTCGCTCTCATGATGAAGTGAATGCCATTAACAAAAGCTCCCATCATGCTATGGTGTCCGGGACACAGGAATGCCTTGTTCTGCAGTAATGAGCAGATTTGTGGTTTTGTACCTGTGAATCTAGTATTGCAGTTTGCCATTTGGGTTTATGTCTGTACCTTATTGGATGCTAGCCGATGCCTAAATAAACAAAACTGGGTTTGCATAGTCAGCTCTACTTTTGCAGTTTGTATGTTCTGCATAACGACATCGATCTATTTGCTTAGGGTGCTTTATGGGTACTCTGTAAAATACTCTGTAGAGATTGCTATTATGGATGATCAATAAATGTTACGTGTATCATATGATGACCTCTTGCAGCTGTTTATGTTTTGACTGTTTATGCTCCTCTGTGTGCGACCATGTTCCTCTAAACAATGCTGACAACAAGATATCATAATTCCAAGAGGGTGCCGGGCATCCGCTTAATGCTTATGCAGATTCACAAGAACTTGACATCCTTAATGTTAACCTGCAAATCAAAAGCCATTTCAAAACGCTAGAGCATTCCTCAGCTTCAAGCAGATCCCAATTTCAGGGTTTAGCGTTGTGTATCCATTTTATCAAACAGTTCCTGGTGACATCAGCATCCCCCCAGTTCTGTAGTGCAAGCAAAATTAACTTATCCATCTACCCAATTTTACTGATGACAGAAACTTGAGTCTCAAGCCATTGATCAAGAATTAGGCAACTGAAGTCCTCATTAAAACTGTAGCATTCCTCAAATGCGGTATTAGGGTTGGAGAAGACTTTGACAGCACTCCAAGTTGAATGATTAAAGCACAAGTTGGAGAAGACTTTGACCATGCCACAACTGGACCATTATCGGATTGTAACAGAGTAGACTTGCAGATCGGCGGGCACAAGTTTACCTATTGGTCTATAAGCTAATAGGGGACACACAAAACATGGTACCCACTAATCACAATGTTTGTAGCAGAGAGCCCCCTGGATTCATTTTATTTAGAATTTGCATCAAACTCTGCATAAACACATCGTTCACTTGAGGCTAGATCAAACTACTACTACTGTGTCAGAAGAATGCATCAACATCAAATCCTGGATAGTCAGCTAACCGATCAATCGAGATTGTACCATCAGTTGTACGGGTATGCTAGTGAGGGAAGGCAAACTGACTTTATCACAGTTATTCAGAAGGTTGCAGATCATGATCAAAATGCTTCCATGCAGCTCCTATCCCGGCTGAGCCACACAGCGGTGACTTTCAGGCATGTAAGTCTAGCCGTCGAGATCTTGAAGCTTCACGCCTTCACCCCTCACTTCTGTTGGTTAAAAACTTTGAAGGTGACACTGTACTCCATGTTGCGGCCAAAACCGGAGAGGGTGATGATAGTATGATAAGGTACATTATGGAGCATGTGAGTCTGGGTTCCGGTCAAGGTCAAGTGACGGATATTGAAAAGGTTGATATATCAGTGTTCAGAATGAAAAATGATGAGGAAAATATTCCCTTGCATGAGGCCCTGATAAATGGTAATCACTTGGAGGCAAAGTATTTGATCAAGGCTGATCCTTCAGTTTCATTTGGTTTCATTTTCTGCTAACAAGGAGAAAAAGCGCCCCCCGCCCGTATCTAGCTGCAGAAGCAGGGCTTATTGAAATTGTGACGCCAATAGTTGACAGTATTGCAATCCAGAATAACACAGGTGATCAAGGTAATGGCGTGCCGCCTACAACCTTGGTGGTGGAGGGTAAGTCCCCATTGCATGCTGCGACTTTCGGCCAGAAGGAATATTTACTTATCATTACTCGGATATTTACTTGCATGCTGCGACTTTCGGCCAATAGGATGAAATATTTCCTTAATTTTGAAAGTCTTGTTAGATTTGACCTCTCTATGTGACAACTGATTAGGTACTTATCCCTTTTATGATTCAATTGCTGGTTGTAGATGTCCTATGCATAATATGAAGAATGCGACTTACATTAGAGCATTCCGAAGACGTGGCAGGGGAGGACTCCACTTAATTTTGCAGCATCAACAGGTTATCTCGGAGGGCTTTGCATTCTATTAGAAAGATGTCCCTCTGATTCTCATTGAGCAGATAGTAGCGGCACCTTGCCAATCCATTCTGCATCAAGCAAAGGTCATGTTCATATAGTCAAGCTGCTTCTTGAACATTATCCCAAGAAGAAGGCATATCTTGTGAAAGAATGAATAATCAGCTAGTGAAAGGAACGACGTTGGATTCAATAACATCGAGTTATGTGATGGAAGAGAATGGCCTCGATGTCGAGGCTGATGGAGAATAGTATCTTATTGCTTATAGGAAAGACTCATATCAAACCCTATTTAATATCTATGAATTGTACACAAATGGGTCTTAAGCATCTAATTGTTGCGAGCTGAGTTACTTTGCTTGTGTTTGGTTTTGATTTCTAGTTTGTTACTTTGTTACGTCCACCTTTTTTTTTACTTTGGTTTTGGAGTTAGTTTTTTCGATTCTTAATTTGTCGTTGGAATAAGTGAACTTGCTTGTGTTTTAGTTTTTGTAGTTGTTGATCAATTCTTGAACAACTCATGTTTTTTGGTCGTATGATTTCAATCAATGAAATCTTCTCCACTTCCATGAAAAAAAAAGAAAGTAAAATGAAATGACTTGGCAAAAAAGGCAAGTTTTTTAGCATTATGATTCAAAAAATTAACTGTATTTTGGGAAGTACATAATGATCGGTGAAAAAACCTATGAAATCTATAGCCATGTAATGAAATTTTCTATTGTTAATGATGAAAAATAGAAAGAAATAATTCGAAACTAGGATACTCCTAGTCGTTTATGAAAGACCGTACGAACATGTGGGCGTGGCTCTGTGCTAGTGGTTTTGAGCATCTTTTGGAAATAGTTCTGATACCAAATTATATTCCTTCCAAGTTTCTTTGTGATAGTTGAATATTAAATGAATGAAGACTATAAGCACGCGCACCTGTAATTTGGATTCCAAATTATGTGGTAATCTTTTATATATGGACTGACTATGAATGTCATTTGATTTTGACACATCATGTGGATACTTCCATCAATTCATTAAATTCTTTAATTAGCAATGCTAATTCATAATTTCGGATTGTATTAGGTCATATTTTCTGTAATAAAAGTATGTGGTTAATTCTTCTACTCATCAAGGTGCAAGTGAACCGAGCAATTAATATGTAATATTTTGATCTGGTCATCCATGTCGTATTATCATGCATGTATTCTAACACCGTTAACAAAATTGAAACCCAAAAAGATAGTCTCAAGTGTTTTCAACACAAGAAGTAGGGACCTAAGGTCGAATAAAATGTACTCTTATTATGGGTACTTAATTTGATCAGATCAAAAATGAAAATGAAATGAATGAATTTAGGGTTTTTAGTCTTCATTTGATTTTCGCATACGGCGATTTGAGGACTTGCACATTAATAGTGCAAATGCACCTTGGTGCGTAGAATCCGCTTCAAAGATTGAGACGGAAGAAAGAGAGAAAATTTTAATAATGGTCAGCTTTTTAATTAGATATTCCCAATCTCATCTAAATTAAGCTCAATTCTTACTCATTTCAGTATCTTTTTTCTTCTTGCGACATAAGTAACTTCCTTCTTTGACTCTTCGTTTATTTTCCTTGCAAAAGAAATTTGAAAATGGATCTTTAACTTTCATAACGTCTATAAATTAAAGAGAGGCTTCCAATTGCATATGTATTCTTTAATACCTTACATTTTTGTTTGGGACGTTCTTCCTCATATTGATATGATGCAAACTTTCTTAGCTCTTTTTTTCCCTTGATTTTCTTCTTTTGGAAAAGGACTATATATTTTTTTTTTTTGGTCAATAAAAAAAAGGACTCATTAGAGATTACTTCCAAGTTCCAAAACCTTTGTTAAAGGCCGAAGGTACATGACTTGAAGGCCGACCTCCCCAAATTCCCACATACTGGGTAAACAGGCCCATTGGATTTAGCTCACACAAGACTAGCTAGTGTCATTACAAGTCTAGCTCCAAATGCCAAGAGTGAAAAAGAGAGGCCATTTCACCGAGTGACTAAGCTCGGTAACTTCTTTCTCACTTTGGTCAACTTCAATCACTAAATTTTTAACTCAAGAATTTCAAAAAATAAAATGGATCTAAGATACGATCACCCATTTGTAGAAATGAATGCATCGATGAGCTAAAATGTGTTGACTGTTGTGCTAATGAATGAACGAATGAATGGATTTTGTGAATTTAGAAACAGATTCCACATCCAAAATACTAGCAAACAAAATCTCTACCACCTTTGCCGCACAATACGTGGCCCTTTCTCACATCGGTTTCTCTGCTTTCCCTCTTCTTCTCTCTACTTATAAACACCCCAAATTTCCAGAATACGAGACAAACCCTATCAATGTTTTTTAACCATATGCAAACAACGGGCACTATAAGATCGAAGAATTAAACTTCCCTCAGTTATTCACTTATTTGCTATTCTTTTCCACCTCCCTTTCACTCTCTGCTCTCAATGGGGATGGTTGTAACTTTTGTCTCCGTGCTTTCTTGCTGTTATAATAAACCTGACAAAATAGATTTTGCAGGAAAACCACAAAACTAGAATGATATGATATTGATATCATATTACTTTCTGTTTTTACCCTAGTTTACAAATACTAGAGTCCACCCAACATTAAACCACAAGCACCCTTTTTACAGTTCAATCAGTTCTCTTCCACAGTATGTACGTTTCTTTGGAGTGGATGACTCGCACGTTTACAAATCCCAGTCAATCTTTTTATCCCTTCGGAAATAGTTAACCACACTAACCTGGATAAGTTAAGGCTTGTAGTCTGGGGAGTTAACGCAATGTATGAAAATACCGACTTATTATCAAGCCGATTACATATGTAACAATCCAGTTCTCCCGCTTACTAGCTGACTATAGAGATTTAAACAACTCCCATCAGATTAAGGCTCATTTAAATCCAACGATTCATACAAGTTTACCAGTTGGATTATCATTTACCACTCCATTGAGCTAGTTTACTCGTACAAAGTTGATCTAATTTACGAGTTCTTTTCTAGTATAAAAGAACTCCTCTGTTCTTTGACCTTATAAAGCTAACCCGACTATCCATGCATGGCCGGCTATAAACCTCAAAATGCAACTTTCTGCTAAAGTTATACAAAAGTGAAAATCTAAGTTTGATAAAAGCCACATTTGTTGGGTTTTACTGTGAATTATGAAGTGTTTTAAAAAGATCAAAGAGTCAACGGCTAGCTAGTTAGTAGAAAGGCATGAATATATATATGAAACCAGCAATTATTCAGACACCTCAAGTAGAAAGCAGCGATCTGATCAAGGCTATTATATATAAGTTGCATCAGAATAGCCAAAGGCATCAGAACCAATACTATAATGGCCAGCTGGGTCATACAAGAATTGGGTATTTCTGAAAGAGGAGAGGATAGTGATGGAAGATTCAAATAAAAATTTCTTTATATTTTACCAGTTGAAGTAATAGGACAGGATCAAAAACCTATACATATTCTGGGTAAAACTTACCACATACGCCGAACTACCCGACAGAGAGATCTACTACTAACTTATGATACATCATATATCATCACAAATGCTAGAGGCTACCCGGTCAACAATGCTTTTCAACTTCACGATCAATAATAATATAAACCCAGAAACATATCTGATATGGATCACCAGGGATTTTCACCAAAATAGAAGTCACTTTATTCACTCTATGAAAGTAGCTAGAGTGAACATTCCTGATTCAAATATGAATGTGAAAAGATTTGTCTTTGTATGGTTTGTTTCTGAAGTACTTCTACTGAGACTGATTAGATATGCATGGTAAGAAAAGAAACGAATCTCATTTTGTAACTACATACAGTACTCTTTTCTTCTAATCATCAAAGGCAATGAAGAAAGATCTTTAGGGAGATTTTAGGCGCTAGTAGTACAAAAGCTACAGAAATGGCTGTGAATGAAAAACAAGTAAACTGAAAATTGAAAAACAAGATTCAATTCTTCACTATACACATCAATGTCGTTGATCATGATCGTCCATTAATTCTAAGTAAATAAAATAAATTAGACTACGGGTTTTGATTAGCTTGGATACCAAAATACCATCGGTTTTCCCACTTGAATTACAGAAACCAACCCAATATAGGAATTACAACGGTGAGAAAAACGCGGGTATTTTGGTAACAACTCCCATGGATCAACAAAATTTCCCAGACGAAAGAAGAAATGGATTTCAAAAGGAAAAAAGAAATGTAATTTACTAGTTGTGGAGAGGATCTGGGCAACTGGGCACTCTTCGTTTGCTATCTTCGAATCCCTTTTCGGTTTTGTTGAGTTTTGAAGCCGATGATGATATTCCGCTGAAGAACTTACGGAACAGCTCCTCTCTACTAGCCTTCTTCTTTACATGAGAAAGACGATGAAGCTGATTTACATTTCCTGGTGGTGGAAGTGCCCGAATTGCCCCAGCTTTGCAGTACCGGTCGTCGGAGCATACCCAAATCTGTATAACAGACATCACGATCAACGCCACCGCCAGACACGAATACCGCAACTGCCTCCTCCTCCTGCCGCCGGCGAACAACATTACCGGATAAATATCTGCTCCGCTACATAAATGAAATCCCTGCCTCCACCTCCCTCCTCCAAATCGCTTAATACAAACACTCGATAGAGATGTAGAGATACGATCGATCTCTTAGATTTCTAAAAACCAGCTGCTAGCTGATGAAGAAGAAGTGTTGACTGTTGAGAACCCCAAGCTCTCTCTCCCTCTTTGTTTATCTCTCTCTCTCTCGGGTGTAATACTACTGTGACCTGTGAGCAAGGGATTGACGGCTATTGGTATTGTAATACGTATTTCTATGCCTGCCCACACTGGCCCACGTGAAGAGAAAATAGCACCAGTCTCTGCCAGTCCATGTCCAAGCTCTCTCTTTCACTCCCTCTACTAATTTTTAAAATGAGTACGTTCAAAATTAAGCAAATTAATTAGTAATCTAACATTAAACCACGTAAACAGTATAAACCTCGGAGCATATTAGCAATACAACCCTCATGAGACTCATGCATCGCTACGTAATGTTCCGATCGAAACCTGCATGTCGGTGAGCGACAGTAATCTAATTATAATAACTTGTGCCACGCGCTAAGAGAGTCTGGCTGGGTGTGTTACGACGTCTGGTTGTGATTATGAATATCTTTCAGTAGGATTGCGAGGCGAGGAGGCAAGGACCACGGTACTCCACGCTCTCCCCGGCAATGTCTCGCCAGAGATGAACCACGCGGCGAGCAATGCGTGCATTGCACACTCCAATTTTATATGTTTTCTCGGAATTTTGTATGAATATATAACTAGGAAGTTGGAATTGGAGATGGAGAGATGTGGAAGAGGAGAGGTGGCCGGGAATCCCGCCGGGGTGTTGGAGACAATCGTACGTACCTGATTCAATAAACGTGGATTAATACCTTAATTATAATTAGAGGTTGTCAAATTTATGCAATCTTGTGAGGGAGTGAGAGCTTGAATGACCGGAGTGTCCTTCTGGGTGGGTCAAATATTTATCAATGTCTTTCATTTTCGTGAGTCATGATATTAGGTGAGGAAGGTTAATGGGGGACGATGGACGGACACATCTTTCATCTTCTGCCCAGAAGTAGTAGCTACCACAACTGTGCCATGCGTACATGCCTCTTTCTATATATATCGATCACCATTTAGAAAACCTACTTCCTATTAATCATATCAATCTCTGGCCAGCTCATATGCTTCATTGTCGAGCCAACGAAAAAGGGGAACCATATATAACGCGTGGAGTAATGTATGACATAATGAGCAGCACTTGGATCATTATCGTTGCTTGCTATTTGCGAATGATGAAGAAGAAAGGGGTTTTGTCTCGTGGGCATCGACCAAAAATAATGGGGTCCTGCAGGGAGAATCAAGAACAGGGACTGTTGAAGGAAAGGAAAAAGGGTTTTTGAATGTTGATCACAATTGGCTTCAGGACACATAAGAATTGTAATTTGGAAATGGGGAAATGGTGGGGAAGGTAATGTCATGAAGATGGACATACGTTGCAGCTGGTGTCAATTATTAATAAGAACCCTAAACGAGTCATCCTCAAAGGGTCATTAGCAATTTAGCATTTCCGAGCTAGAGAGAGATGAAGTGTGGGAAAGGTAGCCTGGCTTGGGTTTTAAATCTGACTAGTAGAGAAAAACAAAGGGAAAATGTTAAAATCAATAATGAAAATGGAAAAGATCGAGGGAATTGTCCAAACCAGTGTGTCGTTACCGAAATGATAAAACAAAAAATGGGGTACGACTGCTCTCTATTCATTCAGCAATTGTCACTTCCATGTAAACCTCTGACGGGACTCGAGCAATTTCTTCACTTTCATATGGCATTTCGTACGTAAATCCCAATTATCAATCACAGGAGCAGAGGTACATTTGCAGCGGTGGAATTGATAAATTCGATTCAAAACCAAGGGCATAATGGAAACGAAGTAGAACACGTGAAACATAGTCATCTTGTTTAACACTAAGTTTATGGTTAAATTTTATGTATCAGTGTTTGAAAATACTGGTGCTGTTTTGGTCAGCTAACTTCTTCTTCCCAGAAAGAAAGTGTTTTTTGTTTTATGGCTGGAAAAAGAAAAAGGGTAAAAGCCTATGGTCTTAAAAAAGAAAAAAATTAAAAGCTTACCCTATCTCAAATATGATCCTCTATATATCGCTCTGCAGCTAAAGTTGACAGTTTGAGACCTTTTAGCTTCCGCTTCGACTTTGTCCTCCTCCATGGCTCAAGCCTCAAGGTATATGGTAATGGTGTATATGTAAATTCATTAGTTACACTCGGAGATTTTCACTATTCCATTTTGTCATTTTCACTGAGCACCCTTTACTACTTCTCTTACCCCCGGCTTTAATGTTTTTGCCATTTTCTTCTTGGCCTTGTATAATTCTGGGTTTCTGCTCTGTCCTGTGACTTGATTATTCAGCGGTTTAAGTGATGGACTCATACAACTCGCAGAGGTGCTGTAAATTCTGAGTTAAAGACATGTATGATTGACAAAATCCAACAAGACGTACACCATTGGTGAAATGTGCTAAGTTGAGAAGAGGTGACCTATATGCATGTGAGTGTGTGACATATTAAAGACGGTTTCTTTTCCCAGAAGGCCATAAGGAGTGTCTCATATTCAGGGCCGGCTGAAGCTTCATGTATGGCAATCTTTCTCTCCGATCGAAATTGTTCTATATATGATGATTATAGATCTTACAGAGGAAAACACCACATGCAATCCTAGACCACCCTGTTCATAATAGACATTGTGATTTAAGGTTGGAACTTGAATTTTGATTTGGACAAAGATCGACTACTGTTGCAAACCACAAATCTGATACTTGAAACTACACGGGAAATATATCGTAACATTCAGGCTTCAATTTCGGTTTAACCCTACATATTTCACAAGGGATATGCATACAAGACAGTTAGACACTAGTAAATAAGCAGTAATAAACCGTGAGATAAACTAGATGCAATCCAATTATATATCAAAAGTAATCGCATACTTAAAAAGTCTGCAATCACAGAGGCACCCCTTACTCATATTACATTCGGGAAACTGTTAAACAAGACGAGAAACTGGACTTGGAAGCTATCTAGCTTGTTGTAGTACTTTTCTATCTATGCATACCCAGCCATCCCAATGTTTGAGCTTGTACGCTTGGCTTTGTGAGCTACCTGAGTAGCTGTTGCCTTGGTGAAGTAGATGTAGTAATAGACATTGAGGACCATTGTTGCAACCACAAACACTGCTCCAGCAATAAAAACACCTTTCCGCAATGCATCACAGGAGAAGTTCTGAGCATATATCATTTCCCGGTACTTGGTGTGATAGGCATTTTTTGTAGCACCAGCAATCAAGCATGATTCTGCAATCAAAAAAGTTACCCTGCAGATGCAAAATTGGAAGAAATTTTAATCCAAGAGACCAAATTCAATCTAGGCAGCTAAGGTTTAAATATGAAAAATGTAAATCCACGGTATTAAATAAAACAGGGATCCTCACAATGATGAAACAAAATATATAATGCTCCAAGCTCGATTTCCACCAGGGGCTAAGGGTCTTCCAAAACACATGCACTTCGTGACACCCATGAGTAGTGATTCCCCTGACAGAAGAAACAAGAACCCACCCACTCCATAACCAGTGGCAACATCTGAGTTGTAGACACAGTAAGTTTGATTTGTTTGTTCATCCTTATGTATTTCACCCTGCCAGGAAACAAAGGTTACTATAAATTAAAGGTATAGAAATCATTGAGCATAATGCAACACAATTAAGCATAATCCCAACATTCACCACAGGTTTTACCAAAACAGTTATCCAAAAAAGCTCTTAAATCCAGTTTATTATGCAGATGCAAGCTGTACACAAACCACTCTTGACTTGGAGATAGTACATACTGTACTGCTATTTAAGGAATTTTTTTTTTTTTTTCAACAAAAAATAAGTCAGCCTTATAAATGTTCTAACATGAGATGTACGATATCTGGAAAAATGGAAACGCTGTCACCAATCTAGAAAATAAAGGAAGAGTTAAGAACGAAAATTCAAGCCGTTATACTGCTTCTAAACCTTTTGGGAAGGAGTCAAACATTTTCATGTGATACATCCGAACCACATCTGTAGTCCTGCTTGATACAAATATATACAAACATTCCCAAAACCACAAAACTGACCATATGGCTCTTATTCACTCATATGAGTATTATGATATGATTGAAAGGTTTCAATAAACTGGAATACTGCAACATCATCCAAAGAGAGACAACTTCATATACTTAATTAACAAAGAGGGGCCAAAGAACATGGTAGTCTTATCCCCATGTGCTTCTGAGTTCTGACTCATGAATTATTCTCATTAGTTAACACAAATAAGCACTTAAAAGGGTATCCATTGCAGATATATCACTGAAAACCTTTTCTCTTCTGATACATCAGAATAAATACAAGATCCTCGAGTCTACAACCACATCTGTAGTCCTGTTTCATACAAATCTATACAAGCATGTACCAAACCACTAAACTAACCATATAGTTGTTATATACCACTTAAATATACACTTAATTAAGTTTTATAATATGATTGTTAGGTTTGAATTGGATTGCAACAGCATCCCTGCAGAGACAACTTCATATACTTAATTAACAGTGAGGATCAAAGAATATGGTAGTCTTACTCCCATGTGCTTCTGACATGAGACTGTGATAAAGATTAGTGATGGTAATGAAACTAGAAGCAGTGAACGAAAACATGGGGAGCAAAATTACATCCCATCTTCACACCAATACTACAAGGGGAATGAAAAAACAGGTTAATTCACTAATAAATCTTCAAAGCAAAATGTATAGTGTATAGTTGAAGAAAGGTGGTGCAAGAAACTGAAAGTAATAGCACTTGTATTCCTGTAAAATTGCTCCCTACTTACACGAGATTTGAAATTTAGAACAGGGTAAATGTTGCAAGCTGTTAGCTTCTTTATGAGTTCTATATTTTGAAAGTTCTGTTTGACCAAAAGAAACAACTTTTGAAATGTTGTAAAACTAAATCAAGATCATACAGGCTTCAGAAAGTTAATCTGATGATGCATGAATTGACTCCTCCCATATGCCTAGATGAAAGTGCATAATTCTTCACAAAAAGATTTCGTCCTCCTAAGATTAAGGACTGCGTGACTGATGAAATGGAAATTATGGTCTAAAAGCCTATAGAGCCAACGAGTAAAGAGAGCCAGGAATGACAATAGGAACAATTCTAACCCTGAAACAAGAATAAACCACAAAACCCAAAGCAACCAACTCTGTTCCAAGAATAATCAGTACATAGTTTAGTGAAATCCCATTCATTCTGAATTGGAAAGGAGATCAGCTCCGCGGCATATTAAATTTCCAACCCTCTTATTCCTAGAAGCCTAATGAATATCAAAGAATATATCTATATATTAAGTATATATTAATTATATTTAAGCTCAACATCAAAATCCCAACTTATGCATCCATCGCAGAATCCCCAAACCCATAATTTCAACATCAGCAAATCCAAACCCAAAAACTCTTAACAAACCCACTTTCAACAGGCGCTGATTCAAACCTCTATGTCATTCTAGAATCCCTAATCATAGTACATACAAAACAAGGATCCAATGAAAGATGAGCACTAGAAAAACACAGATCAAGACACAAAGACCAGAAGCAGCAACTAGAAAGCTTAAACCCCAATTACAGAGGAACAGTAAATTAGCAAAGTAAAAACAACAAAGAGTGTTAGAGAGTAAAAAGAGGCTTTACCACACTTCTTCGTCTCTCGGCGGCAATGGCGAACCCAAAAGCGACTAAGCTGAGAACGACGACCAGAAGGTGCACCAGAGTCGAGCCCTTTCCTTCTCCCATCTCTTCCGGAATCAGATGCTGTGTGTTCACTGACACAGTTCGGAAGTGAAACAGCAACACTCACAGTGCAAAGTGACAGCTTTGCTTTTCTTAAAAGCAGTGGAAAAAAGCGCTTTTGTATTGGCGCAAAGGGAAAGCTTCTCGGACCCACGCGAGGGTGGAAGAGAGTTGAGGACACGCGAGGGGTCAAATTACGGAGGACGGTGGTCTCCGGTTCTGCAGCTGCGCCGAAAGTGTTGCACACGCGAGGAAGCAGCGGCGGGTCGTGTGATTGGTATGAAGAAACGAGGAGGCGGGTTCGAGTTTAAAGTGGATGCGAGGGTTTCCACTGGAGGAGATTAGAAGAGAGAGCTCACAAGAGAATACATCTAATGAGTTCAATTTTCGGTAAGTGAGTAATTTTGGTAAGTGAGAATTGGGTCAATACCGATTCCTATAAGGTTAGAGTACATAATTCAAATTTAAGAGTTATTAATGACACATTTACTGATTTGTGAAAACAGCGAAGTTGATTTCGGAATGAGAGGAATTAATTTCTAATGTAATTTCTATTCAAAAATGAGATAGTTTAGGAATCAAAGCCTCTGAATTCAAGTTTTTCCATTCAAAAACTCTAATGTAATTTCAATATCTCTAAATTATCTAACCTTAAAAATAAATATATTGCCAACAATAGAAAACAACACAAAAAGAAATAAAGTTAATACATTAGACTGTACCATATAAAGAGACGAACTTAATTTTGCCTTGGCATCTTCGAGTTAGGTGGTTGAATTGTCTATACAGGATCTCTACAATAACTTTTAAATCTTCTCACATTTTAAGAGAATAAAATAAAGTAACAGATGGTCTAGCTAATCATGGAACATCTCTGTCTGAGCAGATATGGTTGGATGTGCCTCCTCCATTTATCTTGTCCTATTATGAGCGGGATCTTTTGGGTATGCCAAATTTTAGGTTTCATTAATTCATTTGTTTTTCTATATTGTTTTTCTCTCTTGGAATTAGACTTTTTTGTACTATATGGCTGGCATTGGCCTAGTATTCTTTTATTTTTTCAATAAATTTTCGTAGGAGAACGATGTTTGTCTCTTTACGCTTACAAAAAAAAAAACAAACTTAACTAGAAATGATCTTTCTCAAATATGAGAAATGTTTAATTAACCTTAACTATGATTGAAAGACTATTGAATGAAATATAAATCGACCGTTCTCGAGTTCTTAGCCAGTCTTAAATATTCTTGAACACTACTTCAAATTATTACAAATTCTTTTATGTGTTTGTGTTTCTAGTGTCATTTACAATATTTTTCTCTTTCTTTTTCTAATAAGCTAAATAGAAGCGACATCTGCTCTTTCTTACATTTATCGTGCATCTCAATCTCAAAATTTATTCGAGATGATTATTTATTATAACCTAGGGTAAAGTTGTCTTTGATAACAAACATACAAAACAAATTGAGAATAGAGAATCGTGAAAGATGTGTATCTCATTCATTGATAGGAGCCCTTTATATAGAGAATTACACATTACCAGTATGGTAAGGATATGAATACATAGATCTAGTCTAACTACATATCCTATTGGCACAAGGCAAAGACACACATAAAGAATATCTAGTAAGATATGAAATATCCTAGAACAGTAACTAAAATGTCGCTACCAATGAGGGGTCCCTCCCTGATTAATTTATAATCTTTTGGGACCTCTATACGCCGAAGGGCTTCCCCAATAACACCTATGATGCAGCGGAAATATAAATGTTGGAATCCATCAACAACGACTTGAATTCACAAGTCTGGTTTTCTCGAATCCACAAAAAATTCTCGGAATCCACCAGAAGAGTTGAGAAAATCGTAAGGGTTTTTGTTAATAAAAAAGGTGATGACTACAACTGATAAAAGATCATTATAAAGGAGCAAATAAACCCTAGGGCAACTAACAACCAACCCTAAAAGCTCATGAATTAAAAAAAACCAAATCCAAAACAAACTATTAAAAATAATTGCTGAAAATAAGTAAATCTGTGTTTTGAAGGCCTAAAAAGGAGCAAATAAACTGTAGGGCAACTAACAACCAACCCTAAAAGCCCATGGATTAAAAGAAAACCAAATCCAAAAGAAACTATTAAAAATAATTGCTGAAAATAAGTAAATCTGCGTTTTGAAGACCTAAAGGGACTCGGATGACCTAAAAAGGCCATATATCGTTGTAAAGCGATAAGTTTGATTTGTTGGGCCGTTCCGTTTCTAGAAAAGTATTATAATGGTCAATCGGACACCAAATGCCAAATCTGCAACAAACCGGGTTTCGACTTTGTTTCAATCAACCTGCTCTTCAATCTCTATTGTCATCTGTTCTACATCAACCTACCATGTGGGAGCCCCTTCTGCTGCGGACCGCATAGTTGCGGACTGCTTGGGGACTTTTAAAACCAGCCATTGGATTGCATAAACGATGCAGACCTTCTCCTTCTCTTTATTTGTCGTCGTCATCTGCACTCATATAAACCAAACGACCTTCTCACTTTTACTTCTCCCGCGAAACCCGCTAAAAGTTCCCGCGCATACCTCCTTTATCTCTGGACTCTTCTCATTCCAAAGGACCAGAAACTTATTTCAATCTTCTCTCTCTTTCTCTCACACCCCTGCGTCGAAGCAACAGAGTTCCCTCTCCAGGTAAGAAATTATGAATCTCTTTCATCAATTTTTCTTTGTTCTTATGTTGTTCTTGAATCTTGAGTTCGTGACATAATCTTATGGCTGTATCTTTCCCCTACACCTTTGTGCCTTATTGGGTTTTTGAAACTCTAATTGTTTATTTGGATCTGAATAACTATTATTGAATATATGGATCAGTGTGAAATTGGCTGATTTTGTTAATTTATTATTCAGAGCCATACCCTTGCCTTTTGTTGTTGAAATGGATGACGATGTTGAAACTAGAAATCCTTATGCTGCATTTGTGGTGGATGCAAATGGAAATGATTATAGCTGTGTTTACACCCCTGAAGTAGCAGAGGAATACATACCAAAAGTTGACCAGATATTTGAGTCTTTACAAGAAGTATACGGCTTCTATAACAACTATGCAAAGATGGCAGGTTTTGGTATTCGAAGTCATTCTTAGAAAAAATGTAAAGGTTCAGAAGACATCTCTAGGAAAGAGTATGTGTGTTACAAACAAGGGAAGTTTGAGAAAAAAAATGGATGTTGAAAGCAAAAGAAGTCGAGGGCTAGTATGATGTGGATGTCAGGCTAGAATTGCAGTTTTACAAGTTGGACAGAGTACAATGTACAAAATTTCAAACTTTGTGAAGGAGCACAACCATCTCTTGTCACTCCCTGAAGAAGTACATCAGTTGAGATCACACCGCAAGATGTATGAAGCTAAAAAAATATTGTCACAACAGCTTGGGTTGGTTAATGTCCACATAAACAATTTAGTATCTTGGAGGTGCAAGCGGGAGGGATACAAAACATTGGTTGTACAAAGACAGATTTATACAACTATGCAAGAGATTTGCGGAGAGAATACAAGGGTCATGATGCAAAGATGCTGAATGATTATTTTCATAGTGAGCAATCAAAAGATGATTCCTTTGTTTTTAAGATGGAGGCAGATGATGATGATAGACTTACACACTGCTTTTGGACAGATTCAAAGTCAAGATGTGCTTACAAGTTTTATGGTGATGCGGTCGTATTTGATACCACATATAACACTAATCGGTATGGTATGATCTTCGCGCCACTGTTAGGGGTAAATAACCATGGGCAAACAATTGTATTTGGTTGTGGTTTCTTAAACAATGAGACCACTGAGTCATTCATTTGGTTGTTTGAGCAGTTTAAAAAAGCTATGCCAGCTGGTCCACCAAAAATTATTATTACTGATCAAGATCCTGCAATTGGAAAGGCCATTTCTCAAGTGTTTCCAGGTTCGTTTCACCGATATTGTATATGGTATATTATGAACAAATTCTCTGAGAAAATAGGTGCTTCTGTTCATCAAGATTCTCTTAGTGAACTTAAGAAGTGTGTATGGGATTCAGACACCAAAGAAGAGTTTGATGCACGGTGGATAGAGGTGATCGATAAAGGTAAATTGAACAACAATGAGTGGTTCTCTTCAGTTTACGAAATGCGTTCAAGATGGGTGCCAGCATATGTGAAACATGTATTCTTAGCAGGAATGTCGGCGAGCTCACGAGCTGAAGGTGACCATGCATTTTTCAAAACTTATGTTTCAAAAGATAATACTTTAATGGACTTCATACTTCGGTTTAATAGGGGGCTTGCTCACCAACGTCATGAAGAGTTAATTGCTAACCATGTTGATGTCAACCAAAGACCTGTGTTCAAAACCCCAATGATGATGGAAAGGCAAATGGCGGAGATTTATACTCACAGAATTTTCAAGAAGTTTCAACTTCAGTTATGGTTATCTTGGGGATGTGTACTTCAAGTTACAATTGATAATGACAGTGTGTGTGTTTACAAGGCAACAGAAAGGAGAAAAGATGGAAGTTTGAAGGTACGAGAAGTAACATACAAGGTTGTTGATAAGGTTGCATGTAGTTGCAAAAAATTTGAGTTTGAAGGAATTTTGTGCAGGCACATATTGGCATATATGAAATGGAAACAAATTGAGTATTTGCCAGATCAATACATTCTAAAAAGGTGGACCAGAACAACTAGTTCAGATTTGGTGGTTGAAGAGCATGGTAAGTATATATGTGATTTTGGTGATGATTCATTGCTAATGAGGCAAACAATATTGTCCAAAGTTGTTGCTGAGCTGATTGACGGGGCATTGGTATCTAAAGAGGCATGCAAACTCTTGGAAGAGAATTTTGAAAGCATGAGGAAAAAGATAAAGTTTGTGGTTGATAGTAGTACCAATGTTAGAGGTAGTGAAGAAAATGTTACTGTTGATTCTTGTGGAGGCTGTGATGGAAATGTAATTACTAATACAGCTAAAGGCCATGAGACCGATCAAAATGTTGTTCATTGTCACCCACAACAGTTGAATGATCCACTTCCAGTAAGGGCAAAAGGCTGTGGTAAAAGGTTAAAAGGAGGAAAAGAGAAGGCAATGGCCAAAAAAGGCCGTCAATGTAGCATCTGTAAACAGGTTGGACATAATAAACAAAAGTGTCCAACTCTTAATAGTCAGTAACTTGTAATTGATTAAGTGCTCACTCTTTTGATTGCAAGATTTGGTTTCTCAATTAGATTAGAAGGTGAAGTGGTTGTAGTTGAACATGAAATGCTTCATTTTGTAACGGAATGTAGAGCTAATTATCTTGCAAGGATATCTATATAGTTCTTTTTATCTGTTTGTTGGACTTCTTGAAAGCGAGCATATTCCTAGAAACAACTTCCTTAAAATCTGATCCAAAACAACAGCCTTGGCTTGGTTAATAAGGTTTGAGTTTATCTCACAGACAATTCTAATTGATGAAAGAGATTCATAATTTCTTACCTGGAGAGGGAACTCTGTTGCTTAGACGCGAGGGGTGTGAGAGAAAGAGAGAGAAGATTGAAATAAGTTTCTGGTCCTTTGGAATGAGAAGAGTCCAGAGATAAAGGAGGTCTGCGCGGGAGAACTTTTGGCGGGTTTGCGGGAGAAGTAAAAGTGAGAAGGTCGTTTGGTTTATATGAGTGCAGATGACAACGACAAATAAAGAGAATGAGAAGGTCTGCATCGTTCATGCAATCCAATGGCTGGTTTTAAAAGTCCGCAAACAATCCGCAACTATGCGGTCCGCAGCAAAAGGGCTCCTACCATGTGAATCAAGGTCTAACCGTCTAACAACCTAAAACTTTCCAGAGCTGTAAAATATTCTACAGTACTTAAAAGAATCTGAAGCAGATTGAAAAAAAAAAATCTGAAGCAGATCTCACCAGACCGGGCTGTAGGCCCTGCACAGTCACAAACAGACAGTGAGCAATTTGAATCTGAAACTGAAGGGAGGCACCAAACGACGAATGCTGCATGTTACGACTCCCTTTCTTTTCTGTTTTGCTTGCATGCCCTTGAAACCAGACCTTATTAATTTGCTTCTCACAATCTCACTAGACGTACACTAGGGTTCCAGCGTTCTGTTCTTCCATCCAGTTACTTATTCAGATCTAGAAGAGAAGCCACGCTCGAAGCTCATGTCTTTAGTTCTGGATTCTGATCGAACGAGGGGGCAGCCCTTCACCGGGTAAAGCTGCTTCCTGATCTCTGAAACATAACGATATTTTCTTACATTTAACATCGGAAAGTACACAAAAAAAATGTACAGCACTAGATCACCTTTTATAGTTTTATAGCATAAGGGAGGGATACGTTTCGATTGGGTGCACAGTGGGTTTCTGGTAGTGACATACTCATGCATCTACTGCCCGTCTTGAGAAACTTTCATTTAATACGGAGGCCAAAGGTAATGAGGAACAATTTTTCAATAATCGAGAATTCATGCTAACTCATGTCCATCTCACTAAGTACATTTCAAATAACATAAACTTTTACTTATAGCATGTCGTGCAGGGTATGTTAAATGATGAAGAGGACGCCCCGGCCCTATTTTCGTACTTCAACATCACCCTATCTAAGAATGCATAAGAACTAATTACTTGAAAAGAAAAAAACGAAACGTACACCTAAATTTTATCTCTTGATACGCCGAAATTTTCCTCTATTTTTTATATATCTAAGTTCTTTATCTACTAAAAGAGAAAAATAAAAATAGAAGTACAACAGATTCATGGCACAAAAAACATTTATTTTGAAAGATATGATTACATTAATAAAGACAAAAAAATAAATAAGAAAGGAAACTGCCATTTTAGGATTCTCTGAGGCCTATAGAGTTTTAGGATTCACTGTCATGTCCGTTTGCCAAGAAAGGTAATGGGCTATAGAGTTTCTCTGAGGCCTTATTCCGCCTAGAATTTTCTAGTATCTTCGTTAGTGGGCTACCAAAAATATCCTCCAATTTTTTTCCCATATTTTTCGTGGGCTAGAACTCACCAAGAGATTCAGTCGTATCTGATAGAAGGCCTCGAATCATGCCAAGTCAGGAGGCTTAGATATTTTTTTCCACAACCAGCCATGGAAAGGTGACATCACACTTATCTCCAGCCAAGAGCCTAGTACATGGTTCTGATTAGCTCCCACTCTTTGCTGCAATAATTGTGACGTGGATGGAGAGTGTAAAACTTATTTGATTTGGGAAAATTTCGAGTTTCTGTTTTTGGTTAAGGTACGCACAATTCGCAAGTTGAGAGTCACTTCTGTCGCAATCGTTTCAAGCTACACCAACCAAAAAAATCTTAGCCTCTGCAGAACCCAACAGATAAAAATCTAAGCCTCACAAACATTACGAGCACATCAAGAAAATAACTCCTAGCTTGCGATAAGATATGGGTGCATGCTTAGGTGTCATAACCTATGGAGTGCATAAGATAAGGCTGTGGATTCAATTTTCCCCATTTTATGTGGCCCTGGAGCTGTAATGTCACCCCGAGTATGATCGAATGGCGGATATGTGCTCAGAAAATGGTAGATGAGGTTGAGGCCATTGGATGGGAGTTTTGGATTGTAGAATTGAGGTTTTTACTATATAAAGAAACAAGCAGGAAATACTGGCAAGTCCTCCTAAACTTACTTAGCTGAAGAAGAAGAAGAAGAAGAAGAAGAAGAGAGCTAAGGTTAGAGAGGAAAAAAATGGCTTCCTCTATGATGTCCTCAGCAACAGTTGCCTCAGTTAACCGTGCCCCGGTTCAGGCTAGCATGGTTGCACCCTTCAACGGGCTCAAGTCGGCCTCCGCCTTCCCTGTGACTCGCAAGGCCAACGATATTACCACTCTTGCCAGCAACGGTGGAAGAGTCCAGTGCATGCAGGTAGATATAGCTAGCTCAAAACCCTAATTAGTAACTTGCAGTTTGATTAATCAGGTTATAGTTAACTGAACTTTGGATTTGATGAGTGCAGGTGTGGCCACCAGTTGGTTTGAAGAAGTTTGAGACCCTCTCTTACCTTCCTCCTCTATCAGTCGAGTCATTGGCCAAGGAAGTAGAGTACCTTCTCCGCAACAAATGGGTTCCCTGCTTGGAATTTGAGTTGGAGGTAACTCAAATATGACATATAAACTCTTAAAATGATTATAATGTCAAGTGTGACCCCATGATCCAGTTTTCATCTAACTTCTATTTATAACTAGTGACAAAGATATTCAAAGTATTTTAACAGTGTTAAGAGTCTTTGGAAACAAGAGGAGAGAGACTGATCTTGTTTCGAAAGAACTAGATCTTACATGCGTACTGATATATCGACTTTGTTAAGAAAACTTTACGATCATTGTTTTTTAGTTTTCTGTTATGAATTTTGTTGATTGAGGTTACTATAGAATTTATGTGGTGACTTAAACTCGTCGTGTTGGTGGATGTGATGTAGCACGGTTTCGTCTACCGTGAGCACGGCAATTCCCCCGGGTACTATGACGGACGTTACTGGACAATGTGGAAGCTCCCCATGTTCGGATGCACCGACGCTTCCCAGGTTATTGCTGAGCTCGAAGAGGCCAAGAAGACTTACCCCGAGGCCTTCATCAGGATCATCGGATTCGACAACATTCGCCAAGTACAGTGCGTTAGTTTCATTGCCTACAAGCCAGCAAGCTACTAAGTTCTAAGCCCCCATATTCATGATACTAAACCTACCATATATGGCTTTCGGCTTGCAATCTGTGTAATAACGTTTTTTAGAGTCTGCTGTGTATCATTCGTTTTGTAGCAATTCCCATTTTTTCTGTTTCCTTTATGTAATCGTCTGTTTACTCTTCTGATTTCCTTCTGAGAGCAGAAGTCCTGGAGTGAATTTGTTGTTCATGAACTTCCCCCATATATATGTTATAATAATTCTCATCAGATATTTATTGTATCAAAATTTTCATGCATAGAGCTACAAGACAAGTAGAACACATATGTATTTGCAGGCAGGGGTTTGCAGACAAGTCCTTTCAATTTCAAAATTAGTGGCCTGAATTTTCAGTCTGTTCATAACTTAGTTCATATGCAAACACCAGATGATGCTACATAGCTCCAATTTTTTCATAGCCACAAACTAGTTTTTCCTTCTCTGAAAAAACGTACAACTTATACAAAAGCAGAATTTCTGATCTGATAACCTTTCAAAACTATCAATTGTCAGCCTCATCGGTTTGAAACTGGAATCTCCTTGCTGGTGGTCCTTAATCCCCAAATATCATCGTCCCAAACCACATGATCACTAAACAATCCATAGTGTGCTTCACCCATGAACTCCACATCCCACAATGGCGACCAAATTGATCCCCATGACATTTGCTCATCCAACCAATAAACTGACCCATGACTACACAAGTACTTCTCCTCCTCCTCCTCCACCGCCGCCACCGCAACCTGAGCCGCCACCATTTGATCTTTTCCACCATCAAGACTCACATTTTCCGCCTTGATCGCCGCCTCTTCTTTCACCTTGGCAGCGGCTCTGGTCTTGGGCTTCTTACTTGGCATTGACATTGTTGCACCTTTAAGCTTTGGAGCTTCCAAGGTAACACCACCATCACTATGATCCACACGTCTTTGCCTCTTCATTGATGCCATTGCTGGTTATTATAGAAGAAGCTAGGTGAGCTGGGAGACGGCAAGAAGTGAGGTAGATATTGATGATGGTCACCTTTTATACAAGCATATATAGGGCTGGACGGTTGTTTTAGGATTTGGACTAGTTGTTTGATTAGAATTGAGAGCCAGTAGTGGTTGATATTATTTTGGAGAGTGTTCACGTGCCTTTGCCTTGTCGGTTTCGAAGAGTAAAAAGCCCTAACTACCAAAAGAGCAAGTAGAGGCACTTGTTTATTGAAATTTCATGAGGACAATTGGGCAACTAGCTGAAACAATGTCGACCAGAATCAGTTTGGTAGTTAAATTCAATGTATTTTCAATGAATAAAAACGGATTTTCATAACAACGTCGGCTCACCTAAGTAACCGTTTAAGAGATTGTTTAAGAGATTGTGAGAGACAAATGAATCTGATGGTTGAAAGTAAATATATAGTTTTAAGTTGTTATAATTTTGTTTTTATATTCAATACATATGGTTAAGATACATTTGTTTTTTAGTCTATTAAAATTGTTTCTCATATGAGAAAACATATTCATAACCAAATTATCATGTAAAATCAGACATTGATCATTCAATGTAGATATAAGTATACGATAACTTTTTAAAGCATCTCCAATAGCTTCTCTAAAATTTCTCTAAAATGGGGAAGTAAAAGCTAAAATCTCTAAAAAAATTATGCTCAAAATCCAACAGCTTCCCTATTTTAGAGATTTCAACATTTAATACAACAATAAAGTATACTATATCATTATTAATTATAACAAAAAAATATTATATATTTCATCGTAACAATAAAATACCCAATAAAATATTATATTGTTGTCTTGAATTCATTAGAGCACGTGAAGAATTTAATTTTGGGGAAAGAAGGCTTTGCTACAAATTTGGGGAATAAAAGTTTCTCTTTCTTCTCCATCCCCATTTTTGGGAATGTGATGGGGAAACTGTTGGACCTAAAAACAGCTCTATATTCTCCAAAATTGAAAAGTTCAAGAAAATAAGGAACCTGTTGGAGATGCTCTTATAACACACGCAGATGCAATGAACTCTTCTGAAGACATTAAGACATATCCTTTAAGGACATCCGATAAAATTAGAACGAAACAAGAATGTCTTCATAAGTATTTATTTGTTTCATACAATTACATTAGTAGACTTTATTTCACTTTAATTAGTATTTTCTTTCTACACGAAAAATTCAAAAAGAAAGAGAAAAGATTGTTCAGATTTTAAAACTGTAAAGCAAAGCTACACGAACAAACTCTTTTGTAAAAAGAATAGTGACTTTCGAGACATAAAATAAATTTGCAATGACAATGAATAAAAAATTAACATTGGTAGTCATAATATTCATCTGTTGACGATAAATAAGTGCTACGATATATATTCATATAAATTATATTAAGTGTATCATTTCTTTTTTTTCTTTTTTTTTTCGGAGAAGGACACATCGTTCTGTTCACAACAATTACGAATAGACATGTTTGAGGAAAATATGGGAGTCTAGATAACTATGTTATCAGGAGTGGGAGTTGAGCAATTTGATCCTCTGGATCTGTAAGGAGATAACAGTTGGGTTTTCCAAGATTTTCCTCTGCATTATATTTTAATTTTTGGTCAGGAAAGACCTCTTCAATTTGTTCAGCCATATGGATTCACCAACACGTTGTCATTTGACAGTTCCCAAATATTGTTTACGATAGATCACAGCCTCTGGGGAATAAAGAGGTTCCTATGATAATGTTTTATATATATTTTCGGCTGTGACAACAACCCAGAAAGCTATCTCCATGAGTTGTTGCCGGCAACTAGAAAAGCCAAGACTCAAGAGGGAACAAATTAGCTCTCCAACTTGTTGGAAAATGACAGCTTTTGAGTGGTGGCTGCTGGCCGACCTAGGCTTTGCCCTTTGGGCTTCATATTCGGCCTAATCTTTCTTGCCAAGTTGGGTCTTAAATCTTAATACTTTGAATCGATCTCCTACTGGTTCTGGTGGTGTTTATTGTTTGCAAAAAAATCTCCAAATTCGGCCCCTATATGCAGTGGCGTAGCCACACGAGAGTGAGAGGGGGTTCAAATGACCCTTCTCACTTTTCTATACTTTCAATTGTTGGTTGATATAATTACTACATCTATACTTTTATTACAATATTAGTATAAAGTTTGACTTTCATACTAATCATGTTACATATTACTTCCATACAATCTAAAAAAATGTCACAATATAAGCAATCGTCGTGAATATTATATATATTTTATTCAAACTGTTAAGGGTTTAGGCGATACTAACTCCTACAATACAAAAAGAATGAACAATTATGTGCCCAAAGTAAAATGGAGAAAAATAAAGAAGATTGAAAAGTTTATTTTTGTTTAGTATAATTCTTATTAAATTATGACCCTCCTAGTTTAGTTTTCTGGCTACGCCACTGCCTATATGGGTTTCCTATGTGTTACAAGACGTGACAACATAAATGACATCTTTTGCTCGTGAAAGTTTTCGACCAGAATCTAGTCTACCAAAATCGCAAACGTTTTGTTATTGTGATAAGATGTTGGTGGTGTTCTCTGTATGTTTATCCTCTAACGCTTAGTAATCTATGCAAAGTTTATTTATTTACTAAATTCAGATGTAATTGAAGGAAAAGAGGGGAGATTTTGTGAAACTATGCTTGGCAAACGAGTTTTTGTCATTGTTGTAGGTTAGAAGAGTGGTGTTCATATGGTCACATAATGATAAAGGAAATCATGATCAATCACCGTTATATATAAATCTAAGGGTGAAAAACAAAACAATTTAACTTTAAAATAATATTTTCCACTCTTAGATTTACATTCAACGGTAGATTGATCATGATTTATTTGGTCACTAGGTGACCATATGAACACTATTGTATCTATCCTATGACGGAGCCAAAGATTATAAATGGAGGGAGTGTCAATATATGCTATTAACCTAAGCTTTTGAACCAACTTTTATTTTTTTATTAAATGCATAATACTGTTCTACAATGTCGAACTCACGACATTTTACTTAAAATGAGATATTTATGTCACTAGACCAAATGATACTTGACATTTTTTAACAACTTATAAAGTAGAAATATATCAAAAATACATATACAAGCTAAAATATGTTGGTGCCATGACCCCTTTTGATCTTCAAGTAGCTCCGCCACTGCCTTCACTTTCATTACATCTGTGAATTGCCTCGCGAATTAGCAAATTTGCTATAACAAGTATCAAACATTTCTCTAATTATCATATTTTTGTTTGATTTTCTAAAACTGAGTAACAAAAACATGCAACAAGTTACATTGGACCACGAATATGTATAAAAACCAACCCTGCCAGACTCATGAGTCTATGAATCTGGATAGAATTTGGGTGTGTCGACACAGAACTTGATCTTTTTTCAAACAACTCTACTGCTAACATATCATCAGCAGGGATCTGAGATATTTGTGATGTCGATCTAGAACATTCCTAGATATTTTAGGAATATAGCTCAACCCTATCAGCACAGGACAGCCTTCCACCGCCCACCGTCCGCCGCCCACTTTGAGTAAGATATGGGCTTCGATTCATTTTATTATAGTATTTGAATATATGGAGAGCCTCAGCCTCTCTCTGGTTTTTGGCAGTTAGACGCACACGTACCCTGACAATCTCTTACGTGATTTGCCTTTCGTTTTCTATAACACTGCACAGACTGCAGTGAGTTGTTATTATTATCGGTGATGGAAGAGCCATGTGCAGCAGTAGCCACCCAGTTTATCTAGGTCATAACGACCTTATGGAGAGGGACTGCCCCAAACCGAAACGAAGTGGTTGGTCTTGGTACCGGGGAAGAGAGACCTTTGAGGGAAGGGCAGGCCAGCTGAGAAGTAACTGGCCAGTCAAATACTTCTGCGCAAAGGCATTAGTTTAAGCTAGCCGCAATAAGGCAACCAATCAAGGGCTTCATATATACAGGCTTTCAGAATATTGCATGTATTGCAGGCGGTTCGACCCAGGATCTCCTTAGATAGCTTATTAACTGCATAACCCTAGCTTCTAAACTAATATAGATACTCGCTCAAGAAATAAAAGAAAAAAGATTTACTGAGGACCCTTCGGCCGATTTGTTGAGGGTGAAATCTTTGGGGAAGACAACATAATAAGATCAATCCTTACTACTTGAAAGTACGTATGAGGTGGTAAGTAACTAAGTATCCCTCATAGAAAGGAAAATGCAGAAATATAAAGAATGAATGGAAAGACTAAACCGGAATATGTATGAAACTTTTGAGAACTACATTGTGACTATAATGATTGTGATAAAAAGAGGTCACAACAATTACATATAAGACTCAAGATGGAGAATGATGTACATGTCTTTGCGACAAAATTGCTACAAACCAAACATGTGGTTTAAAATCCCCAATTTAGATTATGACAATTTTTTGAGTCTCTATAACATAATTGAAGTAATAATGTAAAAGAGGTTATCGTTTTTGATAGTGATAAACTCCGTACAAACATGAGACTATAGTGTGATGCACAGAGCTTATTCGAAAATTCTTTTTCAAACAAAATGCGAAAAAGAGAGAGGATACGTAATTTCAACGACACAAGCACTAAAGTTTGTGTGTAATGATGAGATTAGTTTGACAATGCATCTGCAACCCATACCAAATATTAAAGTTGGATCCTCCCTAGTAAGTTGTTAGTAGTCACTTGACTACTTGTCTTATTGGATACCACTGCATCTACTTTTTCCTACATCTTAAACAGACACCCGAAATTGCCAAACACAACACGGTGAGAAATTCTTCATCAAATTTGACAGAATCATTTGGCGACATTTCAACATCTCCCTTACCTCATTTTGGCTTCATCAAGACAACTAAGCTTTCACAGAAAAGGGTTCCACTACTCGATCATAGATGCTCAACATTAGGAATAAAGGGGTGTAGAGAAAAGCAGATCATACAGGATGAATGATCCTTTCCTTTCACAAAGCATCTATGATGTAAGATTGATTCCAACGATTCAAACGGACTGTCCACAACTCAAAGCCAAAATCAACAATATAGCTCTTGAGAGTTGAGACCAGATCATGGCCGAAAAGCTGGAAGCTTATCACGGCACTAGTTGGCGTGAATCGTAAGCAAACATGGGGGTAGCATCATTTGAACATGTTGAAACAGATCCAGAAAACAGAAGAGCAAAGTTGAAAGACAAATGTAAATATATGGAATATATACATTGTGAATGACTGTTTACATCGACTCAACAGCAACGTCAATTTGTACAGATTTCCTTCTTAAGCTGCTCATCAAAACCAAAACACCTAAATGGAAACAAATTGAAAATTTTCCAAGCATAGACTAGTTCTGTACAAGAGGTACAAGAGGGTGGTGGTACATAAACTTTTTCCGAACCAATTCCCCCTCTCTTCTAGACATGACCTCTCAAATTATTTGCCTACAAACTCATTTACTTACACGACGCATCACATTTACAGTAATCCCTCGACACATATCTACACAAACGGCAGAAGGATCAACTTCATTCCCCCACTGAGAATTTCCAATATTCTTCTCAATTTTTCTTTTCTGATCGATTTTAGCACACACTCTAAACCTTAATCTTATCCTATGTACCTCTCAAGCCAGGGAAGGAATGCGGCAATTTCGGCTATCCCTGTCCAGGCAATCAAAGCCCTCGACCCTCACTGTCGGCTTGCTCCCAAAAATGGCACGAACAAAGCCTCCTCCACTCCTTGTAGAAGATGATGGAGACGATGACGACACCGGTGAAAGTGGCGACACTGGGGTCAGTGTCTCACTCCCAAATCTATCATCCCGAATCAATGGGTTAGCTACTCTACCCGGCGGCGACCCGTTGAAAAATGGGTGCGGCGAGCCTATTTCTGTAAACGAAAACGGTTCAACCCCCTGCAAACAAAACCAATTCGAATCAGCATAACCACATATACAAATAAAAACAGATTTCTCACCCGAAATTTGAATAAAAGGGAGCAAACCTTTGTTAAGATACTGTCCAAAGCATCAGAGGCAGCCTTTGAATCACAGAGCTCTCCTTGATGGCTGGAATTTACAATTCAATTTTTAAAAAATTTTCAAAAACAAAAATTCGCCATAATTTGAAAACATATGGAAAAACATGGATTTGGGATTTGGGATTTGGAATTACCCGAGATGCCAACGGAGAGATCTGACGGGATCGTGAAAGGTGGCGTTTCGGAGTCCGAAACGGCGCGGTTGGGGGCAAACGACGGAGTCTCGGGCCGTCCTCATCTCTTCGCAAACCGAAAGAGCGCTGCTTGTCTCCTGTATCACGCAGTGGTTCATCTTCCCAAAAAAAAAAAAAAAAAAAAAAACTGAAGAAACAAAACCATTTTGAGCTATAAATTAGATCTGGTAGATCAACGTGAAGAAAATTCAGAACTGAAATTGATGTGTGGTGGGATCTGGAATACTATAGGGAATAAAAAACGCACAAGAGAATTAATTGAGGGGAGTAGTACCTGAAGTTTGAGTGGGAGCTGGTGGTGAGGTTGGAACGAGAAGGAAGGCAAAACTGAGTGAAGGGAAAGAAGGGAGAGCATGGAGCCGATTTATAGGGAGGCGGCCGTGAGGGTCACAACCAAAAACAGAAAGAAATATAAAATAAAAAGGCCCAGAGACCGACAGTTCCTCTCAATTGGGTTTATTTATTTATTTATTGTTATTATTATTATTATTATTATTTAGTTTGAAGCGATTTTTTTAGGTTGTAATCCAATAGAATCTTAGCTGATGGTTTTGTCTAACGAGCTCTATTTTCTTTCCTAGTGAAAGAAAGGAAATTATCTACATAACTTAGATTACAAGCTGTTTGAAAATCTTTTTAGGTTATTAACATATTCACATCCGTGTTATTAAACTTTATAAATCTCTCATATTTTTTGTGTGATTTGTGAAAGATTTGTTAAATTTTTTTCGCTCCCATTACTATCGATAAAGATTCATATGATTCGGAATCTGTTACAATCCTAAATTTAACATAATCACACAAGTTATCAAGAGCAGCTGGAGCACTCCAAACAATTCATAATTCCTTGTTTGGGCCTTTGGCCCCCATTTATCCCAAAAAAGAAAAAGAAAAAAGATTCATATAATTCAGTTATAATTCATGTCTCATATGTTATGAAGAAAATGGTTTCTACGCTCTTATTACTATCGACAAAGATTATGTATTATGAACAGAGATGATAAGAAATTGATTTATGTCACATTTCTTAAATTGTGTAAGAGAATCTATAAACATGTGTGATATCTTTTCAATTTGAAGATTTTTGACACCTAGTTGCCTAGTTGATGTAATGGAAAACATTTCTCTTCATCAAAAATATTAACGAACAGACGGCAAGTAGAAAGTGACTTTCAAGTTTTAAACATCAGTTTTTGTTTTTGAGGAAACTGCACATCCCTTGTTTGTATCAGCAAGTAAACTTGTCTGAGTTCAGCATGTTCTATGAAACTGCATGAACATTGTAGGTACATCCGTACATACATGATGATACATCACCAGTGTAGTTGAAAGTTGATATAAGACATTTTTCTCATGTGTAGTACTTCATGCCCCCTTGATTCTATTTAGTATTAGGAGAAACCACTTTGTTTTTCCACTTTTGCGAGCAATTTCTATATTCCGGTGTTGTAATCTTACATAATTTCACTTCCCATTTCCTGCTGTTGTGGCCTTGGACATTACCATCAGGCAAGATATTCATCAATCTCGTAAGAGAATGGACATATCCATAAACATCCCGGAAAGGTTTGTGAGATCAATTCCAATGGTCAGAGAAGCATTCAGGATCCCAAAACCACAGACAAGGAAGTCCACAAACGAAATGAAACCAGAAAATGAACACTGCTTGCAGATGAAAGTTGAAAACATAGTACCACAGTTCAGAAAAGCAAGCGAATGCAATAAAACGGAGCAGAACAAGACTAGAACACAAATGGTATATTTACATTCCAAATGACTGTTTACATCGACTCAACAGCAACTACATTTGTACAGATTCACTTCATTAGCCGCTCATTGGAAGCCCAAAAGACCTAAATGGTAACAGAAAGAAAACTTTCCCACCAGACTCTTACTATTTACAATACAAGAGGGTGGTGCACAGACTCTTCTCAAACCAGATTCCACTCCCTCATAAACCTCACCTAAAAATGGACCTAAGACCCCCTCTGTTTATTTGGTCAACATCTGATTTACTTACATGACACATCTCATTTACACAAATCTCTCAAACATATTTACAAAAGGCAGAAGGATCTCCTTCATTCTCGATTGAGAATTTCAAAATTACCTCTCTCACTATCCAAGTTCTGTAACTGTCTATAGCAAACTTTAGCTTAATCTCAATTTATGTACCTTCTTCATTGTTTATCGCCTGAATTTAGCTCTATGCCAGGGTAGGGATTCTACAGTTTCTCCGATCCCTATCAAGGCAATCAAACCCCTCAACCCTCACTGCTGGCTTGCTTCCAAAATTGGCCCGAACACAACCTACTTTCCTTGCAGTTGATGATGGAGACAATGACAGACCTGAAGGGGGAGGGGTAGGTGACAGTGGTGATGATGAGATGACCTTCTCATCCCCAAATCTAGCATCCTGAATTAGTGGGTTAGCTACTCTGCTCGGTGGTGACCCGCTATAAAATGGGTGCGCCGACGCTATTTCTGTACAGTAAAATTGTTCAACACCATAAGAACCCTGCACAAAAATACAACACAAACACTCATATCAGGGTACAATAGAAGCTATAACACACACAACGAAACCAAATACAAAGCACATCTCATATCCACACCAACTTCTGTATGCCTGGAAATCCTAATCGAGTGTCTTGGCAAGGGAAGAACAACAAACGGGTTTGTGTAGTTCCTATAAACAAGGCATCGTCCCTAGAACAGATCTATAGATTATTGATCTAATTGCGGATCTGAAATGATGAAATGAAGTTCCGAATGTCCTCAAACTGCCTATTTAACTATCTTGCTGAACAATCAAACTAGGATTTGAGCATGGTAACTTGATTTAACTAACTATTTCGACAGAATTGATTTCAATTCCAAATCTGAAACTCTAACAACCGAAAAAGGAATTAAAGGGCGTACCTTGGTAAGGAGATTTTCCAAAAGATCTGACCCTGCTCTCCCATCACTCAGCTCAGCTTGGTGGCTGAAATTCAAAATCAACATCCAATCAACACAACTCTCATTCATTCAAAACTCTAAGCCGAAAACAAAAACAAAAAATCAAAATCGTGAATAACTTACCCTAGAAGCCATCGACAAGATCTGACGGGCTCGTGAAGGACAGCGTTCCTCAAACGGCGAGGCTTGGGACAAACGACGGCGTCTCTCAAATTCCTCATCTCTTCGCACGCGTTGTTCTGCTGAATCGCACAGTGATTCATCTTTGAAAACGTCAACGCACAAGACCTGGTCAACACCACCACAAATCCATAATTTAAATCTCAATCCGCAGAAAAATCAATTCCAACTGAATCGATCTGATCCAACAAAGAAAAAAATCAAACAGATCTGACCAAACTACGCCGCAGATCTGAAAGAATAACCGGCAACGCGTTTTCAATACAATTCTGAGAACAATTGAAAAAAAAAGTAAAAGTAAAAGGAAAGAGGATGGTTACCTTGAAGCTAAGAGTGATGAGTTAAGGTGGTTCAGGTGTGAGTCTGGAGAGAAAGAAATCTAGACTAGCATGAAGGAGAGGATAATACTCATAAGAGAGTGTGGAGAGAAAATTGAGAAGAGGGGTTGAAGCGAAATTAGGGGAGGAAAGGAAATGAAAGGAAGGAAGGTTAAAAGAGGAAGGGCTCTACAGGATTTATAGAGCCGGGGAAGGAGGAGAAAGAAAGAGAGGGAGAACAAAGAATCATAAAAGAAAGAAGAAAGAGAGGGTTGGGTATTGGGTTACACAGGGGTACAGGCTAAGCACAGCTAGAGAGAGAGAGAGAGAGAGAGAGAGAGAGAGATGGGGAAGGTGAGAGGTGTGGAGCGTGCCAGGAAGAGAGCCAAGACCGACAGAGGAGGCTGTGTCGTTTTTTTAGTTTTAATATTTTTTAGTGGGAGTTTAAAATTTGGAAATGCCGACGTGGAATTAAGTAATGGGTTTCACGCAGGCGGTGCCTCCCGCGAGAAGTGTCATTGATATTGGCACCGAAACTAACTAGCGATTCCCCCCGCTCTTTTGACTTTACCCCCTTGCTCCCACGTGTCACGTGCCTACAGCATCTTCCTCAGTATGCTTATTTTCTATTTTATTTATTTGTTTTTATGAAGATGTCAAGTGGTATTACTTATGTTTATGAAAATTAGCTCTCTTACATGAGCAAGTGTAATCATTTTCTTTATAGTGGAAACTTGGTTAGACTTGCAAGTTAGATGAAAATGATCTCGATACATAAAAAGAGATTCAGCGTTCGAGCATTTGTTAATGAAATTATCGTATAAAAAGATGTTTCAAATTTCGGTTCAAAACAATAACACATTTTTCTTATTTAAAAAAATCTAAATTCGAGTCAAGTTTGATATTTATGCTGAAATAAGTATGTGTACGATCATATAATTAATTTTTTTTTTCAACTAGTGCTTTCAAGTTTTAAGTTTTGATAGTTAATGATCAAAACGTGGTACATAACAAAGAATCAGACGAATCATAGTTTATATACACATATTTTTCCTTTTTTTTTTCTAACTTCCCACCTCACTTCCTGCAGACCAATTTCTGCAATTTGATTGGTGTAAAGAGAAATATCTATTTTGAAAGGAAAATATCTTGATTTAACTGTTCTAATCAAAGGTTAGGTATATTGAATTTTATGTATAATTTAGTATTTTACAACAAATATCTTTTATACACCCCTTTTAATTATTGCAAGATATTAAAGTAAAAGATATTTCTTGGGGCAAGCCCACAGTTCAGTTGCGCTATTTGTGGGCGGTAAAACAACACCATTTTGAAACCCTTCCCGCCATAAATATCCGTGGTATACAACAAAGTACCTCAGCCACGTTTAAAAGAAAGGTTAAAAGTAAAAAGCTGACAGTCAAGCTTATAGCAGAATAGAACCTACAACCTAGCTACATAGATATTTTACGAGGACAATTTCAAACAAACCATGTGCTTCGATTTTATATTTTTCACCCACAGTAACTACTTACAGGTATTTCAGTTTCACCTTGGGTAGATGGTATTAGTCGCAGCGAGGGTAGGTATGTCATTACTCATTTTAAAACATTATCAACAAGCTTAGACATCGATCTAATTGTCCTCCATAGGATCTAACATCAGTAGAAGTAACTAAACCGCGTAGAGCATAAAAATCGTGGGAAGATGTTATGTTTATGATGTAGACGGAATCAGATGCCGAAAGGGAGGAGAGGAAGAAGAGCTGTAAACGGCTGTCGCAGCGTGTTCGGATTGCGAAGGAAATGACACATTTAGCCACGTTTCTTGTGTGGTGAAAATCGGCATTAGGTTTGATGCCTGGGATGTTATGCCCCAGTCATGTGGAGGTGACGGAGCAATTGACAACTACCAAATAAAATGGGATTTTGGACCCCCACCGCTATCAATTTCCTAAGATTTAGATGGTGATGCATTCCCATCTCAGGGACCAGAATCCTCCCCACCACTCTGATTCATTGAGCTGTAATATTGACTCTGAAAATTCAATCATGTTTTGAATATGACGTTCTATTAAGTTTCAATCGTTAAATCTAGGGCACATTATGTTGTTTTTCGGTTGAAAAATTCGAAACATCACATGTTCTAAATAAGTTTAGCAACAAGGTTTTGTCCAAGGCCTTAAAGCATCCTAACCTTCAACAATATCTGATGCAGTTACTAACTTCTACCAGAAATTACCTCTGATATCATGTACCTGAAATCTTCACCTACAACCTTCTTGATAGAGCAAGTTAGCTGAGGCTGATATTTGACATAAAAGTACAGGCAAAACACCAGACATTGGTGGGTACCAAAGCAAAGGGTTTTGAAACTTTCTCACATGCTTTGTCTTGATGATTCCATCTCACGACTTCAGTCAGTATGGCCATCATTTTTGGGATTGGCCTATCTCTGCCCTTGTTTTCAAGGGCAATAGATCCAAGTTATTATTAGACAAAATGGCAGCAAATCCCGTGCCTCGTGCCTTTTCTTTACTATGATTAAGCAAACATGGGCGTGACGATCCCACTATGACTTAAACTATAGAGCACTACTCAACAATAAATCAATAATACCACAGCTCACTAAAACTGAATTCGAATCGAGTTCAAGGGTTATCTTAGACATGGAAAGCAACGAAGACTCCGAACAATTTCATCAACCAAGATATCATAAATCTATGATCCTAAAATGATTCCTAGTTAGGGATGCATATAAGTTGTACGTTTCATAGTTGAAAGTCCTACGTATAGATCACATACATCATGCACAGTCTTCAAATGTGAGAGGCTTTAGGACAAGAAACTAAAATCAGTAGCAAAAGAATTGACCTAGGATTGACAATATTCCATGAGCCAAATTCAAAGGCTGGGGAGTGGGAAGTTAAAATTTGAAGAATTGACAGGATTACTTTCGATATTTATATATGACACAGCCAGAAGTTAGTCTATAATACTGAACTGGTAAACAAATATTATAGCAGAGAAGAAAAAAATGAACAGCCTTAAATGTGTTACCATGTACTACTCCGCCTACAAGTTTGGCCAACTGGATTAGGCAGATGGTGATTCAGCAGCAGCAGCTGCGGCTGCTCTCTTCTTGGCAAAGTATTCGTCAGCACGGGCAATGTTCTTAGCAACTGATGGCTTTACCCACTTCTTCCTGCCAGGCAAAACGGTGAGACTACAGCCAGCAGCCTCAAGCTTCTCCTTTGCCGCTGCAGAAAAAGCCCGAGCCTTAAAACTCAGCTTTACTTTGAGTTCCCCATCACCAAGAATCTTGAAAAAGAGAGAAGTCAAGTGAATTTAAATAAGTATACAATTCAGTGACTTGAATTGCAATTAACCATGCTTTTATTGAATTTGCAGATAATTGGTTAAGAGGTGCGCAATGATAACTGAGGAACCCATAGAAAGTACGTGCAATCCCATATGCATCAAAAATTACTGGGCCAAATCAGAAATCAGAATTGCTTAGTTTTTTTATACTATGATATAGTTTTTTTTCCCGTTAAAGTTTCGCCACATCTTTTAGTCATATCAAGTAGGCCATATAGAAGCTGAATTAGGTTCCAGGATTAGAAAGCATTTAATATGTTACCAAGAGCATCAAAGTATCAAAACCAGATCATATAAAAGTATCGGGACCTTTAAACAGGACCAAATATTCTAGGAATCAGCTGAACATAAAACACGCATATTGATCCACTGATTGGTATCAAACATATCAGAACTGTTAATTGATAAGAAGGGAGATATGTATTACCAACCACTACAGATTAAGTTGCATTATCTGTTACCAATGCTTATACACAGACTTTATAATCTTCCATATCTATCCTTTACCTCAGGGTATACAGAAAAGAAAAATCAAACTAAACCTTATACCTGCTTACAACTGCGGATTCAGCCGCATTTTGATCAAAATAGCATAAATAAACACGACCACCATGTGTAAGCTTATGCATTAATATCACTCATCCCAAACTTATATCCTTAAAGTAAAATTCCACTCTTCTATAGTAGCATATCACACTTGACAGCCTATTACTAACCGCTAAGACAACAATGCTTAGTCTAGAACTTCAAATGTAAAACAATTTCACCACTAAATGCATAAATCAAACAAATCAAGCAAGCGCTACCTTCAAAGGGAGCTTCCTCTCTCTCCCCGACGGGTTGATCAACCCCTTGTCCTTCAAACTTTCCAACGAAACCTCTTCTCCGTCTTGAAACCCTGCATCTTCTATGTCTTTCAAGTTCACAGGCACATATTTCGGCAACCCCTTCCGCATACCTAGCAAAACCAAAACACACACAAGCCCGGTTACACATTCAAATTTCAAGCAATGCATAAACTCATTAAATCATTTCATCGAACACGTGGCGTGCATATTACCCCCAGCAATTCCCTTAAGCTTGGGAATCCGACGATAGAGCGGCATCTGTCCCCCTTCAAATCCGGGCCGGACGCCCGGTCCGGACCGGGACTTCTGGCCACGCATACCGAACCCGCAGCTGTTGCCTTGGCCAGCAGCAATACCTCTTCCCTTTCTCTTCCCCTTCTTTCTGGACCCGGGTTGCGGGCCCAAGTTGTCCAGCCTGAACCGGACGCTCCCAACCGGAGCCCCGGCTGCGGCCGCGGCCGCCTTGTTCACAACCACCAGCTGTCTCTTCGTCGTCGTTTTGAGCGAGGGGATTGAGCATGAGCTTGGCCTCAAGCTGCTCACATTTCCCTGTCAAAAACAAAAAATGGAAACGCATTTTTGAGGTGATTGAGAAATATATATACAATTGGAGAAGCGGAGAAGAAGAAGAAGAAGAAGAAGAAGTGATGAAGACCTTGAATGGCGAAGAAGGGAAACGCAGGGCTGGGCTGCTTGAAGAAAGAAAGAGCGGGGACGCTGCCATGGATAACAGGAAGAGTGTAGCTTCTTAGCTTTGCTCACAGAGAGTTACACAAACAGATAGGATAAGCTGTGTGCCTCTTCTTCTTCTTTTTCTGTTGGATAAGCTCTCTGGGCCTATAGTAACAACTGGTGTTTAGGTTTTGGGCCTGGTGTGTGCTAACAACCATAATGAATGTGGGCTCATATATTTCGAAACCGGAAGAATTTATCAATCAAAATTAATTAACAGAACGCATCTAGGACAACCGTTGTTTACAACATCACATACAAATAGCAAGACTCTAGTATATGTGGAACGACACAGTTAGCTGTATAGTTTTCGCTATCTGAGCTATGACCCAAGTTATCAAGAGCATATCTCTAACCGAAATCGAACCCAATTGAACTAAGGTGAAGAAAATGGATTTTTTTATAAAATAAAAAAATTGAAAATCGAAGTCATCGGTTCGGTTAGAGGTTTTGTACAAAGCTCTCTGGGCATATACTAATAAAAGTTATAGTGTGACCGGCCTCTTTGATCATTTTGGGCCGGACTTGTTCCAGACTGAAACTCAATAGGCCTCATAGTGCCCAGAAGTAGTGGGCTTTTGACTTGCACACTTATGGCAATAAAACATCAAATTGGGTACACCTGAAGTTGGGAAAGTTTACATTCTTTAAACCAAGTAAGAATCTGAATAAACGTTTAAGCTTCAACGATCTGCACAAGTCTGCAGCAACTAGTACATGGATTCCCCTCCCTGCCTTTATTCGAATGTCTTTTTCCTACATTTTTGTGCCACCACTTGAATTTAAAATCTTCATAAAACCATACAGCAATGTTGATGGGCATGATAATTAATCTGAAACAGTTGCAGAGAGCTCCATCTGGGCTCCATGATCGAATTCGATAGCGCCGCAGAAAGAGATGTATGAATGTATGACTGTAAAGCATGACTGAAACGATGATTACTGGAATAATGTTAGAAGATGAAGGTCACTAGCTAAGCTGGAGCTAAAGTACAGGAGAAAAGAGAAGAAGATGGTTTCATATAAATTGGTGTTTGCTGGAGAATGGAGAGGACCACTTGAATAAATTTTTCCAGTATTTGGATGCACGGCTTATGCATGCTTGCATGGACGGACCTTATAAATTTGTTTTTAAAATCTTAATCATCAGTACTCCACCTCGAGGTCTATATGTAGAGTGGTCCATCAACCACCTGAATATTTATCCATATATTTTGATTATTCCAGATAGGAGATCACCCACCTTAGTTATCATGATTCGTTTGACTGAAAATAAGGTTATGATTTGTACTATGTTATGGTCTCTATTTACCGGGTGATCAAGTGAACACTATTGTCGTATGTCAAACTCTGTCGGTGATTTAAATTAGTTGTTCACTTGTTTGTAAATATTTGCTCAAGTTAGCTAAGTAAAGAAGCTTATATTTAGAGTAGATCGAATCTCAAATATACAAATAATGCCTAGGGCACTGCTTTATTTAAACAAATTAACATGTTATCCTAACAAGGGAAAATGTAGAACCAGCAACACAAAGCATGGATTGAAATCATTGAACAAAAGAAATAGCAATGTTAGGTGAACCACATTTTACTAAAACGACGCTTCCTTTTTTCGCCATTATGTCAGCTTATGATAAGCGTTACAGAATTGCAGTCAAGATTTCATCATAGATTGATATAACACACCATTTTTCATAAGGGGCCCCTTTCTTTTAATATAAATGATGGTGTCATATGCATTGCGCCATATATAGTGTCAAACAGCGACAAGCGTGGCCCGTAGATCACATTGTACCGATATTTTCCCAACTTAACCACCTTTAAGGTGTTGGGTTTTAATCACAAAACGTCTCGGTACAATTGGATAAGATCTATCCACTTATAAATTATATTTTATTTGTCACTTTTCTGATGTGGGATCTATTCCTCTCCAATACTTCCAACATGCCCCTCACGTGCAACCTGACTCAAGGTCTGCACGTGGAATGAATTGGGAAGGAAAGAACCAGGGGACACCTGGTGACAATCCAATCGGAACATTCCGATGGTGAGATGAAAAGCCGGAACCGGGCGAGAGAATAGAATCCTGAACCGAACAAGAGAATGAACCCAAATCGGGCTCGTGAGAATTGGAGAAGTAATTTGAGAGGGACTCGCTCTGATACCATGTCAAACAGCGACAAACGTGGCCCGTAGATCACATTATATTGATATTGTCCCAACTTTGTTGAGATATCAATCCCACATTAGGAAAATAGAACCTTGCTGTAGGTTTATAAGGGTTTGGGTTACTCCACCCATTGCCAATTGGTTTTGGATGTGAATCTCAAACTACTTTATCATGGTATCAGAGCGGGTTACCCACGTTTAAGTATGAAGCCTAATGGCCACACGAACTCCACGTCACCCCAAAATATTGTCCACGTGTTAGGCTTAAAAATTCGCCACACGTGCGGGGACATGTTGAAATATCAATCCCATATCAAGAATATGGAACCTTGCCTATGGGTTTAAAAGGGTTTGGGCCACTCCACCCATTACCAATTGGTTTTGGATGTGAACCTCATACTACTTTATCAATATAGAGTTTCACAAACGTCCGATTGACTAAGCCAAGGATAACAACTAGTAAGCTATATAATCCTCTCAAGTATTTGAGGTATGAATTCAAACATTTGATCCCTGTCTCTATCTCATTTCGGTATGGACAAAGATGTTTCATTAGAAAGAGAGGGCAGTTGATTAATATAGATTCAATTGCAAACTCGTACCAAACCGTCCATGTTGTAATTATCCAAAGTGTTACATTTTCTTCCATAATCATCATATATATGGTCCATGGTGGTATGGAGGGCTTGGGTGCTTTTGTCTAAAGTAACTTCGCATTGCATTATTACAACGTTTAAGACAATTACACATACGAATATGGGGTTGGATGGGACATTCGCATCTATAGTCTCGATCCATCCTTGATTAATTTGATTAATCTCGACGTTGTTTGAAAATGACTACGAACAAAAACCCAGGTACTAGTAAGGAATAAACAAGACATGGCTAGGTGGGGTTGAGGTTGAGCCCATCCCAAGTTAGATCATGAAAATATTGATAATCAGACATTGATAGTAACACTTCCATGATGCATGGCAGTCAAAGTGGTACAATGATGCCCAGGAGCCCTTAGTCTTTAGCTTAGTAGCCTTGTGCATTAAACTGTATGGACCATCCATTACATAACGTATATAATCTCATCATATATATCTATGTCGATCTATGTATGTATCATTCTCGATCTTGTGTGTGTGTGTATATATATATATATATATATATATCTTAACATTTATGATCATATATAGCTACTGATCATTCACAACAGTAGTAAGTTGTATGCATGTCTTCACTGATTGCCCTGATCAACCTCCACAGCTTATAAATACCATCTTTCACTCTTTTGGTTCTGGCTTGCCTTTAAGTTTATACATGCCTGGGTAGAGCTGAGCTAAGCTAGCACAGGACAAGCACAAAGACAAATACTACCTAGCTAGCTATATGTGATCCCCAATTCCCCATGCATATATCTCCTTCGCCGGTGAAGATCATTAATCTTCGTTGTATACATATGAACTTTGAAAATGCGGATATTATGAGCAAACAAGCAATTAACAATCTCCAGTAGTAAGTTAACTGGTGTTTTATGGTATTATGAACTCTGAAGTCTGGAGTACGTAGTTGAATTAGTTTCTTCTGTGAAATATGCAACAAATAATGAAATATAACCCTGAAGCCATATAATCTTCCTCCCTCTCTGATACTATTATCAACGAAACCAAATGACACTTCCACATACCTAAAGCCATTTTTAAAGTCACGAGAGCCAGTACTGTCGTCCTTTGTTCCTTTTGAATTTATATATTGAATGGTGAGTGAGAGAGAGAGAGAGGGAGAGGGAGATGAGTCCAAACTCCAAAGGGTTTGGCAGAGAAAACTGATAGAGAACTTTCAAAGCTCTTTATCTTCCACCATCACTCAACTAGCTTCTTCATTGCAGTACTCTCCAACTCAAAGTCCCTTGAATTATTTTCTCTCTTAAAAGCTATAGCTTTACTACTCACTTCCAAGTTCCAACCCCATCCCACATCTCATCTGAGAGAGAGAGAGAGAGACTCAGACAGATAGAGAAGAGAGAGAGAGAGATACAGATAGCTAGCTTCGGGTCTGGGCTTTTGCCTCATATAATTTCATTTCTGTCTCTCTCTGTCGGTATCATGTAAGTCATCATCGTCTTTAATTAAAGTCCTATTAACACCCCTTTCAAACTCACTTCCTCTCTGCTAGTTCATCCAACTCCATCTTTAACCCACACAATAGTCTAGTACATCGTTAATGTTAAAGTGGGATTTGTTATTTTGGTGTTTTAATTTGCAGGAATCCATTAGACCTGAACAACTTGCCTGATGATCATAATCGAGATAGAGATAGAGACAGAGAAAATGGTAAACAAATCATCGACGGCGACGCCTCCTCCTCCTCAGGTACCGTTTTACACGAATTCTAGACCAAAGGGCCGCCGTTCAAGAGTGAACCTTTGTTTCTTAAATTTCTTTTCATAGTTTCTTTTAGTTTTCTCAACTCCAGAGTTGTTCTTTGATCCAAGTTACAGCCTTGAAATCATGAAGATCATAGGACAATGGAGATTTTGGGCTCCTAAATCAACGTTTTCCTTAGAACAGCTATCTGTTAACACTTTAACAGTATATGAGATTTGTGTAATTAATTAAGTACTTAAATTCTAGCTAGCTAGGGTTGAGAGGTAAAGCTAGGATTTGTCTGATCAAAGAGGCTTTGAATTGATTGATTGATTGGCTAGGCTGGTTTTGCAGGCCATAGAAAAAAGAAAAGCGGCGGAAAAGATGGAAAAGACGAGAGTGGGAAGGTCTACGAGTGTAGGTTTTGTTCCCTCAAGTTCTGCAAATCTCAAGCTCTTGGGGGACACATGAACCGCCACCGCCAAGGCAAGTCTTACTTCGATTTGACTTCACCAGCCTCTCCCTCTCCTTTTCTTTTTCCTTTGTGCTCTATTATTCAAAAGCTTGAAAGTTGGTAATTTTTATCTCAGTTTTTATATATATTTTGAGGAAAAGATTGAGGGATAGTACTGCCAGGTCGATGATCATCGGATCGATTTGGCCATGAAGCCTTTAGCGTGGTCATGTCAAATGTAGAAAACAAAAGTTGGGTCTGTTATCAAAAGTCTTTGCGGAAGATTTCTGATGTGATTTGATTTGATTTGTGTTGTTGGGGGGTCTCTGTTTACAGAGAGGGAGACAGAGACACTAAACCGTGCTCGTCAGCTCGTCTTCAACAACGATAACCTAGCCGCTCCTGGCCCTCCTCATTTAGGGTAATGCAAAATAAGCAAATAATGCATGTGAATTTTGACACAAAATTTCTGATATGTTTCCGGTGATAATTAGTTGGTAATTAAATTTTTTGGTTTAATTTTGATTACTTAGGTGCTGCCATCCGATGACACCTCCAGGAGGGTACCCCCACCCAATTGCAGGATCAGCTCCCGGTGACCCAACAGCATTGCCTCTGAGATTCCCTGCAAGAATGTTTTCTGGTTCTCCTTCCACACAACTCATACCTCCGCCACCAGCAGCCGCCCCAGGTCCACCACAGCCGCCGCAGCCCTACTTATACCCCTCTCCTTCACGCCCCATGTCCTCCTACCCTTCTTCACACTATCAACACCACAATGACTACTACGTCGGGCATGTCCTCGGCGGTAACAACACTAGTGCTTCCCAGTACGGCCATCATCTGAACTATGGCGCCGCGGCGGGTGCACAAGATCATCATCAGTCCACCAACAACAGCGGGTATAATAACTATACTTGTATTGGTGCTCCGGTCACGCATAGCGGAGGGTTTGGGCAAGGAAGTAGCAGCCTGAGTTCGGAAATGACTGGATCCGCAGGAGGAGGCGGGGTCGGTGGTGGAGCCAGGGATGCGTCGATGAACTACTCAGGAACACAGCCCCCTGCTCCTCCTTCCATCAACCGGTTTCAACATGGCTTCTAAATTAATTAAGGGCCGGGCTCCCTAATTAATTATTTAAATATATTTTTTTTCTCTAATGGAGTTATAGAGTAATTAGTAAGTCTGAAGTAGTAGTAGTATTATTAGGGTGTTTGGTGACACGCCACGCAGAATTGAAAGGGAGAGATGAGAGACGCAAAAGAAGGTGACAAAATGGGGTCATGAAAATGCAAGAAGAAGAAGAAGAAGATGAGAGCGAGAGAGATTGAGTTTTGGTGTTTCTCTACAGGAAGGACTGGACTAAGGGACAGCAGCTTTAGAGGTCATGGACAGGCTCAGCAAGTTTGGCTTCAAGCTGTGGGGATTTTTGGAAGAGGGCGTAGTTGGGTTTCTTGTGTATGTTGTGACTTGTGTAAGCAGCTGTGTATACTCCCAACTCTGAAAGGGAAAAGAGGGGGGAACTAGAAAGGGACTGCCAGTTAGAAACGAACTGAAAGTTCCCAACCCCTTTTGGCATTTCCAGTTCGTTTTGCATGCTATATTTGAATATTTTAACCTTTGCCTTCCATGACTTGATTTCATATGACTTTTTCCTGTGGAGCATTCAATAGTATTTAGAATTGGATTCACCTATCTAACCGTAAGAAGAAAGAGGGTCTCTCTCTTTCTCTGTCTTTCTAGTCTCCTCTGCGCCCAAAATTGGGGATCTTCTGGTTTTGCTGGGTCATATATTTATGTAAGTCACTGTGTCACACCATGCTTGCACTGTAGGGGGCAATGACCTGCTGATAACTCACAATTCCATTGTTACTTTTTCCTGCAAACTTCTTCACACACACCACCAGGAAAACAATCAAAGTATATTTTAGTGTCTGCTAGATCCACTTTGCAAATTCTCCCTCCAGAGACTCCAAACTCCAACGCGCTTGTATCACCCCACAGTGCACATAATTGAATTGTTTCAGAGTTCAGACTCGCCCTATTCAGAAGTGAAGAGAGGAGAAGAGAAGAGTAAAGACAATCGTATAGTATTCTACTCATGCATACATGTATACTGAAATAATTTAGCTGGTAATATAACTCTTCCTACCTATCTAATATACGGTTAGTAATAATATATGCAAATTAGCTGCCCCCTTTCGATCATGTTGTGAAGGTCAATAACTATATATATGCAAATTAACTGCCCCCTTCAATCATACTGCGAAGATCATCTCTAAATTTTTTCACAAAACTTTTAGATTAAAACGTTTCACCTCTTCAAGTTTAGAAAATAGACCGATTAACGTCTAATTATCGATCACAATTCTTGAGTTTTTATCAAAATGTTCTTGAGTTTAATTTATTGATCATAAGTCCTTTAATCAATTATGCTCGGTGGTTCTTCAATTTTTCTTGTTTAGATTGATTATCTGATGATCTTAAGTATAATTTCATTCACTGAGCATGCATATAAACATTGAGGCTCTTCAAGTCGATCTAAACAACATTTAGGCTAGCTCTTCAAGACTAAGGAAACTTTTTCAATAGAAGTTGATTGTTATTCAGTAATTAATTAGTCAATTGGCCATAGCTAATTGCAACGCTTACATAAGAAATCCGGCAAGAAATTCCGGTATAACCTATTCAATCTAAAGCAAAGCAAATAATATCATTGGGAATTGGAGCCCACATTTAAGTATATAAGCTCATCCAAGAGTGAAAACTCCGCCTTTTAGGGAAACAAATCATTCAACTAACTTTCAGTTGTCAATCATGGAATTGTAGTATAAGCAAGAAACTATAACGTGCGTGATTCATAGAAGCACTGTTGCACAAGTTTAAGATTCATAAATTACCTTTATTACGTATATACACCTCATAAACCTCAACACATTTCATCTATATGACTATATGCATGGGAAACATAAATTAGGTTTAAGAACTTGAGACAAGCTATGGTACTAGGATGTATATTCTATTTTTATTTTATATGTACTTGAAAAAAAATTATAATGTTATGAATCACATTACAACATTGAGAACAAATTTACCAAATTTATTTACACTATCTACATGAAATCAAACAAAATTACAACTATAAGAACAATTTGTTCAAAAACTTGTAAAATAGTTGTACATTTTATAATTACAATTATTAGAATAAGATTACAAATAATATGACTCAACATTACCACTTTGACTACAAATATGTTGTCACATTTGTAAATGTAGGTAACACATACGGGTATGTACTATACAATTTTCCTAAGAAACTTGGACATTTTTGTCCGTGAAAGATTACCATGTAGGTTAATTAGTCTATGTTAGTGTAGGATATGAAACTTTGTGGAACGTTGCTTTTTAACGACCCTGAAGGTGCTTCGCTTGTGTACTGCTTACTTAGTCTATAAAAGTCTTATTAAAAATGTTGTTAATAAAAGCAACGTACTGATAAAATGTTGTTATGTATAAAAATTTAGAGTAATTATTTTTGTTTATTATTATTTTTTAATTAAGATGTAGCAAGAAAATAAGGACGTGTAGGTACAAGCTGCAGGTGGAGTGCAATATACTTGCCAGACATGGAAAAACACAGGGAGTAAACTGAAGGTCACCCAAAAAGCGAAGGTCTGATTATTTGGGCATCAGAATCATGATCAATTATTTTGTCGTCGATAAATTTCAACTAAAAACGTGAAATATTTTAAGCATGCTATATTGGCCTTGAATTGTTGATGAACACAATGAACTAACATTTGAGAATCATATATATATTATATGCCAAAACGACTGAGAAGAACAGATATCATTTAATACATGCAACAGATAACTGTAATAAAAGGCCACATAATAACCTTTTAATTCGAGTTTAATGAAGATACAAAAGTAATTAGTACTTAGCTTGGACAAAAACAGCTAGCGTCCAAAAGAAGAGAGAATGAGTTTACTGGAAAGTAAAGCCCTAGCCATTGGATATTTGGATACATGTATACTTGTACATATATATACTGTCTTCCTTCGTATGTAGAAAACAAGAATTTAATTAGATCTCAGCGGTTTGGTTACGAATTTCGAACATCTAAGTCTGCTGAAGGAAATAGTAATTAGACCAGAGTTAGGGCTTTCAGGTGCTCAAAACTGCAACTTGAAGTGATTGCTGAAGTGCAATAGAGAGAGGTGGAGAGAGAGGAGCAGGAGCTAGCTAGACGAGAGACGCAGACCAATGAAAGCGGCTGGCTCTCATAAACCCTAGCCACAGCTATCTAGCTACACCGGCCACAAAATTATAAATATATATAAACCTCGATCCGGACTAAAACCTGATGCACATATATTCATAGTTTAGGTCAGGTTAGATTAGGTTAAGCTGGACTGGAACATCTACAGGAATAGCTAGCGCCACAAAAATGTTTCAGAGTGTGTTCCTTTCATAATAATTTCATTAAGCAGCTAGCTAGCAGCTGTTTATATGTGTAAAATCAAATCAGTCTGTTAAACTCATGGGAACTACATCAATCTGATTCGAACCAGGACCATCCTAGTTGAATAGCTAGCTCCTGCATACTTATCCTTTTCTGGTTTTTGAGTTATATATAAAAACCTTGCTACTCTATCTGGACCCACCGTATAACTGAAGATCTTTCACAGTTCATTTATTTGAATCTATTCTTTTGATGAAGAAGAGATAGGACATAGCAGAGATCCAGTTTTAGTATATCGATCATTACTTTGAGATTAATGATTGTCATTATATATGTATGTTTTTACTATACTGGATTATCGTTCTTCTATATTCTTTCTCTTTTTTTTTCCTTTGGTAAAATTAATACTGATCTTCTATTCTTGCTGAAGCTCATTAACAGTACTGGTACAGCAATACAGCTACATATATATGTTCATCTTTCCCAGGTTTTCATCAGCTGCTTAAGAGAACAGAAGATAAAGAAGAAGATGAAGAAGAAGAATATCGAAGAAGAAGAAGAAGAAGAAAAGAAAAAACAAAAGAAGAACCCAAATAATTATAAAACTCGGCCTCAAAATCTTCACCTTTACAGAGCGAATCAAAAACTAGGTCAGATCTAGACGTTCAGGCATTCAATTAGTAATAAGTGAAGAACCACAGGCCTACCATAAATGTACAAGAAAAAAACAAGGAGAAAACGTCGATGAGGGACATTGATTTGATTGGATTTGCATCTTTAATTCTAGCATCGGTTTTTGGTTACTATTCACTGACAACTAAAAGCCGAACACAGCTACCTAGCTCTATACAGGAAAAAGAGTAAGCATTCATCTGTGAAATGCACGGCATGCCCCAACTAGCCTCACTGTTTGGAATTTCACAATTATCAATCACAGTGTGTATTAAGCTGCAAATAATCCTGCTTAATTAGGTTAATGATGATTAGTAATTCATGGAGCGAGTGCAAGTACTCTCGGCGCGATCCCAAGACGATTATCAAAGGGATCGACATAGAGAGAGAGAGATATGAAGGAAAAGAAAGGTACGAGAGAGAGACTGTGAACTGATCACTGTATATATTGTTGGTTGACAAAGATTGGGGCAGAGAAACAGAGAAACAGAGAAAAAGAGAGGGATTGATCATGGATAATTGGAGCTGCATGCAGTATAATGTATTAATGTTCTATAGTACACCCACTGTTCTAAAGCCAAAACTGATCAAAGAGATATATCACGTACTATCCATATTCATAAAAACAATAAAATAAGAAAAACAAGTTTAGTGTCGTATCAAAAAAAAAAAAAAAGAAAAACAAGTTGCAAATTAATATATTAACGTCTAACATTTCTAAAGCTAGTGTAGTTTGATAATTAAACATATTTTGTAGCTTATTATTCACCGCTAATTAATAATCATCGATCACTAGCTATCTCACTAGGCGTTTCAGAGTTCTGCTAATTAGATTGTTTTGCTAATTAGTTATCTCTCTATCTCATAATATTAACCTGGCGTTGATTAATGGCATTCAGCAGTAAAATTGACGACTAATTGCTAGGGCATATTCCTTCGTGTTATATAAACAACCAGCTTTAGGGTAATTGACAAACCTACTTAGACCAATGGAAATTCAACTCAGTTCTTTTGTTAATTTTTCTTCTTTACAATTCTAGATGCACAATGACCTAATCTCTTTATAATGAAAGGTTAAAGAAAACAAAACATAAAGAAAAGAATTAAATTTAGTTTACCCCCTTGTGGTTTGAGGGTGACTTCATGTTAGTCCATACACTTTTATTTTCATCAGTTTACCCCTTGAACTCTTCAATTTCTGTCTGCCGTGCCCAAATTCTCATATTCCGTTTGAATTGACCTTTAATTATCAGCAGTTAAGGTCAAATTTGGACATATAAGGTCCGATTTGCCCAAATTCTAGATACTGGTCTCACAGTTAAAGTTAAAATTATCAGCAGTTAACGTCCGATTTGGACAGAATATAGGACATTTGGTTACGCTTGAGGAAAATTCAAAAGTTTAAGGGGTAAACTGATGAAATTGAAAGTATAGGGATTAACATGAAGTTATTCCCAAACCTCATGGGGTAAACTGAATTTAATTCTAAAGAAAATTACCGTCACGGAGATTATGATTCTATATGATAGGTGTTATGGATCCTTGCATGGAGGGTAATTGATCTTTTGGTTATATACCGCATATATTTCAGGTGTTGGGTACTTTAGGTAAGGTTCTAATTATGTATACTCCAATTAATTGATATGATTTTTACCTTCTATTTTCTTCCCTATAGTTTTACCAAGTAATATAGACGAAGAATGTATCGATCGGTTGAAGCCACAAAAAATTTAGGGTGTGAAACAACGAATGGAAAGGGTGCGTTCTAAAACGAAATTTGAGATGGAAAATGACGTTTCATGCACAATATCAATTAGTTTTCTGGTTTTGTTAAGTGTGTTAGATATCACGCGGTTGATCCCCTGTTATGGCAATGTTATGATTCACACCAGGTTCTCTTTTTTGGTCCTGTTAACTTCGTCTCTGTCTTTATTACTAGTTCAGTTCTCTCCTCCTGGAAATAATCCTTGTTACATCTTTGTCACACAAACAAAGCTCTCTCTCTCTCTCTCTCTCTCTCTCGGGTAGCTGCAGGGCACAGTGAATATAGCACAAGTACGGCTCTAGCTAGTGTGCCTCTGGCTCTGAGAAGAGTTTGCTGAAGTTTCATTCATGAGAATACGAGTGTCCTTTGTGAAACAGACGTGGTTTTTTGGTTGTATCAGAAGAGCCAGGTATATGAATATCATATCGTTGAGAAGTGTGACTATATTTTCTTTTTACAAGTCTACATCAGGTAATGTAAACTTGTCTCTGCCTCCATATATTGCCAGCGAGCATGATAACAATACATCTCTGAAAATGAAACCTAGCTAGCTTCCTATAGCTCCCTAGGGCTTGCAACAGGGATCTCTTATATACAAACCTAGCTAATAGCTACAGCTTTTTGCTAGGGTTCTCTCTCTGGCCTGTCGTGCATGCCAGTGTCGTGAAGATCGGAGTACTTGATCTCTGGGAAAGCAAACAAGAATGTTTTGGTTTTTACTATCTGCTCCGATCGATCCATCTCTGAGGCTGTGATCGAGCAAGTCAATATATAATAGACTGGCCGGGTTTTCTCTCGTTTAATTTTCCTATATATAACCCAAGAGGGTTTGTTATTTCATGTTACTGATGTGTCTTTGGTAATTAGAAATAGTGTTTTTGGTAATTCTAATATTACCGCAATTCATATCCAGAGCAGGACACCGTTTTAAAATTAAAGTGTGGGACTCCTTATTTTCTCACTTTTAGGTCATATTTTCACATCTCTACCGTTTAGTGTCTAGAACATATTGTGTAGATCATTTATGCAAAGTTTTATTTAATTTGGATATCATTTGGGTGTCGAATTAGTTTATGTGAATTAACAAACCAAAATATGTCAAAAATGAATCGTTCGTGTAAATCGTGATTACGGAAGCTCATATGATTCTCTAAATTGAATGAAACTTTGCAATAATAATCTACACACTATGTTCTATACAATGAATAGTGGAGATGTGACCTAAAAATGAGTCAAATAAGAAGTCACACACTTTAATTTTAAAAAACAGTGTCCCGTTCTATATAGGAACTATTACCGCATGTATATATATCTTTTACAATAGTAGCTTAATTGTTTCTTGCATGATGAAAAAATAGAATATATTCATCAGTTACACTGGCTGTTTAATATATATGGAAAAACCAGAGTTACTGATCAATATATTCCATTTTTTCATCATGCAAGAAACAATTAAGCTACTGTTGTAAAAGAGAATGCTTCTTAAGCTCCTCAAGAGTTAGAACCCATTACGCACACATATCAAATCATGAACAGAAAGCAAGTCCATGTAAACCATACTCTTCATATACAGCACATAAAGTAATTAATGTAGTGAGGTGAAATTGTTATTAATTTAGGATTTTAGATACACAATGGTTCAGACTGTCACTCTGAGCTATAATAGGGCCTGTAAGTCGAGAGCTGCGTCGGAGTCGGAGCCATCGTTGCTGAGAGAAGCGTACATGCGCATGCCATTGTCAGATGCAGCTGCTATTTCAGCGACTCAGAGCTGGCCATCCATCAAGCGTAGAATAATATCGGAGGTGCTGCAGCTCGACCCATTCGTATTCTTACTCATCTTCTTCTTAATATTGTTGTTCCTATTCCGTGGGGCTTAACCGGGGCGGCGTTGGAATCGAAGGAGTTGTAGTATTGTTGGAGGTAAGATAATCTGATCGAGTTTGGATAAGGGCTGGTCGTTCTGGTTGGTAGTTGAGAATCGAGGGTAGAATTGAAAACGGTCATAACCGCCATGACCAGAGCTCGCTCCTACTGTAATACCCATTGATGATCGGTTTTCCTTGAACAAGTCTGAAAATATAAAATAAAATAATAATAAAAAAAGCCAAAGCGAGCCTGTGCGGGCTAGGCGGACCCGAGACGCGGCTAGGTGGATGTAGGTCATGTGGGCCTAGACGGGCCGGGCCGCCCACCTTTTAAAAAAACAAAGTACAGCCTTTACCACTGCAGATGGAAACAGATAATGAAGACATTTGGAGGAAGAGATTATTCGTCAATCATGAACATCCGTTAATTAACGAGCAGGCATGGCTAGGTAAATCATGTTGGTTTCTATATTAATCTTAAAATGTCATCTTGCTTTGCAAGTAAAATAAATTTTAGTTTCTTTGTGAACATAATAATATAAGTTTAGGGTTCCATGATTCTGAACATATGGCTCAAGCCGCCTGATAGTGTTAGACATAATGGTACTTGATCGTGAAACACAAAAGAAGTTGTAGAATATAGGTTGCAGTAACTGTTGATTAATGTTAGAAAATATGAAAACATGCGAGCTCTTCACCATCGCATAATACAAGATATACAAATCATGTTCACCAGTAGTCCAGTACCGTGTACCCTTTACCACATCCTTTGAAGACAGTTTGAAAGGGTGTTACCAAAGTAACATGCGTTTTTCTGCCTCTTGTGCACTGGGATCAAATGATCAATTTGAGTACTATAACGACTTAACCAGCTCAGCAGCTGAACGGGCAGCAGCGGATGCACGTTCAGCAGAGGCAATGGCAGCACGAGCTTTCTCCAGGATCTCAGATGATTGTGGTCTTGTTTCTCTAACTGGTCCTGCATCATTATTAATTGACGGCTGAATCTCATTGGTACTTGAAACATGTGTCTGAATTAAAGATCTTGGAGCTGGAATGATGTGTTGAGGTTCTGGTTTAATCTTTGTGGGCTGAGTATAATGTGCACCATTAGAAGGTGGAGGACTAAAAGACACTTGTTTTGCAGGAGCTCGAGAAGGCAGTGCAGCTCCACCACTTATGTGCTTGGATCCACCCTACATATAACGATGAAGGGTCCAGTTTTAATCAGTGGAAATGACAGAGAGAAAAAAAATTGAAGTAAATTTCTAATTTCACAATGTCATTACAAGATGTCTGCTAGTCCCAGATGCTATTTCAAAATTTCATGAGCAGTCCCTGTTATAACACTGAACTCGTATAATAATAATATAAGGTATACTGTTGATTTGTGCCAAATCAAAACCAAGGAACGATAACATAATCTGGTCATGATTCTGAACAACCAAACAATATCAGAACTTTAAGCTACAACTAATATATAGAAATAACATAATTGAAATTGTACCAGTAGATCTTCATGTTTCCTACTGAACTCTGCTTCAGAGCTAGAAGAATCCCAATTCAGATTGTACTCTTGTGCAATTTCCTTCAATACCTTGAGCCTTTCCTCTCCAGAGGGAGCACTCACCGACAGCTTTTCAATTATCTGCACAAATCATATAATATATGAAAAAGTATGAGTCCTCTGACTATTGTAATGTATGTTTCTTTACAATTCAAACTTGCATATCCAAAATAAACACTTAACAGTTCGGTTGACACCAGAATCAGGACGCAGCTCAGATGCAGCTGCTATAAATTCCTTCCCATATTTTGCTGTGAATAAATTCTTGATCTGCAATAAATCTGGAACTTCTGAACATCTTGGGGCAGAAAATATTATGCTTGAAATAGCCTCTCGTAATTCTGGCGGACAATCCCTGTAATAAGGAGAAAAGTCGTGCCAAAACTTGAGTGCCAATGGCAATAAGCACATTATAATGATATGCAAGTTAGCAGATACAGCAGGCTTCAAATATTCATTCTGGTTGAAATTAATTCTAACAATGCCAAAACTGTTTTCAAATCCCATTATATATTTATATTCTTGTCTTCTACACAAGTTTCTCCAAAGTCTTTATAAGTGAATAGTAATGCATAAGTGATTTATTTGTTCATAATCGACAAAGGAGCTCCCAGTACATCAGCTTTCTATAAAACAGAAAAAAACTACCACTACCACAGATCAAGGACTTACTTTTGGCTTTCAATAATGGGAACTCGTGCAAGGATAAATTCACAGAAAAGCTCCAATATCTCATAAGCAGCCCATATGTTTTGCTCTCGTATAACATGCTCCACCTAATAAATTATCAAACGTTCATTCTTCAACAACATTATCAATCACAATTCAAGCACAAAGTAATCTAAGCAAATAGACACACAATTTTCCATACAACTTGAAACTTGTACCCGAATTCGAGCTATTGGTTCTTGGCCAGCCTGCAAAAATTGAGCAATCTCCTTGCGCATATGTTTGAGCTGCATATCTCTCTTGTTTTGCAGCAACTTAATACGCGAAATCGACATGTGCAAACATGTTTTGCTACAAACAAATCATCAATATCAAAAATCTACAACAAGAACAACGCAAAATACAACAAATTTGGCTCCAAGCCTCCCAATTCGATAACCACATTCAGCTCAAACAACCAATTACTAAAGACAATGAATATCTAGAGCCAAAATTCACTTACAGCAGTAGAACTAAATCAATAAAGTGTACTAGACTGTATTGGGGATCTCACAGAAACAAGGCACGCCTCACAAATTGAACTATAAAACTGAACAGTGGGTTCCAAGTATAAGTTGACCGACACAAAGTGATAGCAATTCAATCAAATATGACCAAGAACTAGAAAACCCAGATGATCAAATCGATCAAAACAAAAGAGACGCTTATTGATAGGGATCAAATAGAGGCCAAAGCCAAGACCCACCATTTTGTGCCGAAAACGCCTCTATTGAAGAGCTGGTTCAACAGAGACATGGATGCCTATGTGAAGACAATGAAGCCTCTCTCACAGGTGATCTTTGATCGCTGAACTGAAGCTCTACTAGATTTCTGTAAGGTTTCTGGGTAACGATCGCAGAAACTCAACTACTCTGTTCTTGAAACCCGATGGTCTCTCCTGTGTGGTTTCGCTGTCTTGAATTTTACGTTATCATGTAACCCCTAAGTTTTAACTTTTACCTCTCTACAACTTTACATTTTTACATTTACATTTCAGAATTTTAATAAAAATGTTAAAATCCAGAGACCCATCACGAACTCAGCACTTGACAATCTTGTGCGGGTTGGGTACCAGCTCTAAATCTAGTGTCAACCACACAAAATCGAGTCTTAATGGGTCTCAGAACTTTCTTTTTTTTTTTTTAGGAAAGTCACACATTCTATGGGTCTCAGAACTTTAGGAGTACAAATTTAAGGACAAATGTGAATAGTGAGTAGATATTAACCATCATTACTTTCCTACAACATATGGGACGAAATGAGAATGGATTGTTATCCCATTCTTAAATTCACTTCTGCATTAGTCTCTGTTGTGGAAATTTAAACAAAAATAAGGAATTTGATGAAGTATAAAGTGTAGAGAAAGAGAGATAGTAAGAGAATCATCATCTTATTCATTGATAGGAGTCATTTATATAAGGAATTACACAATACCAATATGGTAAGGATATGAATACATAGATCTAGTTAAACTACATATCCTATTGGCATAAGGCCAAGGCGCACATAAAGAATATCAAGAAAGATACAGAATATCCTAGAACACTCCCCCTTGTGCCGCGCGCTAATATGCCGATGGTGCTGATCTGTTGCCTCGTCAAAAACCTCGTCAAGTCACAAAAATCCTATGGGAGAAAAACTGAACCTTGATCGTAGGAGAAAAAGAGTACAACGCACCCTTCACATTTGATAGTGACATGTATGTATGTGCTAGACTCCCCCTGAAGTTCGCACCGCCCCCTGATCTTTACATCAATCATAGGGCTCTTCTTGATTATTACTAATCACGGAAATTTCAACAACTTAGCATATCAATGCTCTTTAACATGTCTTCAAATGTGGCATTACGCAATGATTAACTAAATCATGCCGTATTGTCCTCAAATGATCTTTTACACTTAGATCTTGAAGAGAAAGCCGCTTGTGAACTCAAAACATAAGTTCGTGCAGGAAATTAGATTTCCGCGCAGCATGACCTTCAGTTACTAGAACAGTCGTAACTTCCTCTAGGAAATACATATGAACGAACCGTAAATGGTTTTGGAAACTAGACTCATTTAGCTTTCCAACTGTATATTACACACGTTCTGGTTCGTCAGGAGCTATTCACAAAGTCCCGTTGAAGTTGACTGTTTTGCCAAAATCAGATTCTCGGACAGATTCGTCCTACTTTACGAAAACGGCCATAACTCACTCAATATGATAGGTATGATCAAATGGTTGGTGTCCCTGGAAAGTAGACACATAGATCTTTCCAATGGTACCAATTTCACCATTTTCCAGTGAGTGAGGTTTCCTGTAGGTCCTGTGGAAGTTGAGCTACGAAACTTGGCAGATTCTGATTTCGCTATTGATGTGTCTTTCTTATGTAGGGATAGAATAAGCCTCAACCTTTCATACCATTAAGTATTGAAAAATGAGTTACTGCCATTACATTGGCGTTGTGTGGGCGCATAGCTACATTTAGCTTTACAACTTTTCATAACGAATGAGATGTCAAGTCTTTCGTATTGTGTTGAGTACATTGATGCGTCTAATTGTACTTAGATGAGAACTCCATCTCTTAACACATATTTGTCATCTTGCTTTAGACAAAACAACGGATCTCTCTTTAGAGTAAAGACTTTAACTAATCATGGGAGTATATGTAGGCCTCACTTTCGTTAGAGCGCCTAAGCCGATTGATGAAAAATCATCATCAGTACAGTCATCGAGTGTCTTATCGAGACCGTGTCTTCCCAAGATCTTTTTCTTCGGATGTTGATACATATTGGCATCTCTTGATCCATCAAGAGTCCATGTAAATCCGGAATGAACACGCAAATGCATAATTCACCATATCCCTTCCAAATCAAGTAGAGTCCATGTGCGTTTCAATACATTTAGCAAACACATGCTCCTGTGGTCTGAAGCCACTTGATTTGGATGAATGAAGTCTATTCAAGACCTTCATGCATATCTCTGATCCCGTAGAGATGTTATTATGACCACATTCATAGGCTGCATGTTCAGTTATTCGGAAACTACCAAACTGACAAAGTAGTGGAGTTCAATGACATCCATTACGAGAGCATATCTCATCGTAGTCGATCTCAGTGCGTGTTCGTGAGAGACCCGCCCCATAAGGTGAGTCTAAGCTCTTGTTCTCACTACGCTATCTAACAAAGGTATAGTTGATAGGGTTTAGCTTGCGGTGTCGGCATCACCTACCCAAGGACCTATCTCTTTGTTAATGTTGGATCGCATCTTTCCGTTAGGCCAATCAACTAAGTTGATATCCATCAACGAATGGTGGTTCGATAGTAGACTCATTATCTCATGTCCTCATGTACACTAGTGTAATACTTGTAGAGATCTCTATATGGATTGGATTTGACGTTGAGGCGTCCCCCAAAGATAATCACAATTCAGACTTCATGAGACGGATTTGAGTATCACTGATCAATAGATCAGGTTGTGCCAAGCTCGTTTTCTTCCTAGTGCGAGAAAGTATCGAACCTAAGAGTCTCCCTCCTTTTGGGGAGCCACACGGCCTCGTGACACCAATTTTGCCACTATATGGCGTCACTGTATCACCATCCATGGTGATGGCGTCAAGACCAACACCTTTTGGTCGCACCATATCCTTTTGTAGGACATCAATCCTTGCAGACATATTTGCAGCATGTGATCTCGTCACGTTAACACTTTAAGCATTTGGGATCAAGATGAGACTTAGTAGGAACAAACCACGACAATTCACGTCGTTCCACTTGAACACTTGTGTTCTTATCTCCCCCTAACGGCGGGAATATTGTCTCATCAAAGTGACAATCCGCAATTTAGCGGTGAATGAGATTGTCTGACAAGGTTTCTACATATGCGGATTTATAGGTAGAGGTTCAGATCCAACCTAAATACTTATTCATCTCAAATGACCCATCATTGTACGTAGTGGCAATGCGATTTGGCACCTAGAAATAACATCTAGCCGAGCTCAAGGATTGGAGATCCGTTTCAATCTTGTTTGAGCTCAAGGATACACAGTCACAAGCTGTAGTACAAAAATATTCAATGATGGTGGGTCGTAGATGAATAATAAAGCTGCATGCAAATATTGCATAGCCCCAAGACGCAATAGAAAAATTGGTGCGCATCAATAATATTCAAGCGACAAGCTAAAGTTGCTTAGTCGTAGTCTCGGTGAGACCGTATTGCGTGTGAACATGGGGTACATGACACTTCAACTTACATCCCGATAAATTTCTTTAAAGAATGGGTAGTGAGCCCGTAGAAGTATAAGCAGCATAAACAGTAGATAATAGTGTAACACGTGACCAGTGCGCTAACACTTCAACCAACACCATAAAGCATAAAAGGTGTCCGCAAGTTGGTTGTATCTATCTACATAGTTTGATGTAAGAATAGAATGTTCACTTTTGTGTCATTTAGCGTAGGAGGGTCTCACTCCTAATTTAGCTAAAGAATAGGCTTTCAAAACGAGGAATGAGCATTGCAGGGGGTCAATGCGACATCGAGGGAAGACCGGTGCACCTCAATTGCTTGAGGAATTGACCGGACGACCTCAAAGAAGTTGGAGTCGTGTTTGGGTGACGTCAATGTCCCCCGGGTCACCACTATGCTTCATGGTGATGCTAGATCTCGAATGTCTTCGTTTTGAGCGGAAGAATGGATGTCCATGAGAATTTCTCAAAATTTGGACCATTATATCTCTTCCAGGTTGACCAATTTGGTCAAACCAAAGCCTATATGAGTCAGTGTCCCAAATATCATGTTTGGTGACAACATGGGATTCGATATTCAAATCATAGTGACATACAGTCTACTAGATTGACTCATGAATTTCTCCAAGATGCGCTTCAGTCCGCATTCATGAGAAGGTATACACAAAAGAATTCTTGTTCATTCTCACAATGTGTTTTCAAATGAAAACTATTAGCAGGAATGTCTTTAAAGCTCAATATGGTTCGATTGCCTCTCAATGCATAGAGGGTATCTGTGACATTGATCATGGTGTCATGAGGCATCAAGATTTAAGCTAAACTGCGTCCTTGAATGACCGGTATGATTCAATCATTGTAGTCACAGAAGATTTACAAAGGCATAAAATCCAAAGATAGTTGCCGGTTCCTTAGAATGTTGTGGATAGTTCCACTATCTGCGAAGCACTCAATGTCTCGATGAGACATATCTACAAGAAGGAGTAGATAGGCTAGTTAATAGTTCCACTTAAACCATTTAGAAGGATTGAAAGAAGCTACGAAAAGCTGCAATCCCGAGAGTGCATAAAAATTTCCGCGCAGAATGACCTTTGCGTACTAAAACAGCCATAACTTCCTCGTTAAAATAGATATGGACGAACCGCGAAAAGTTCTAAAAAAACTGGACTCATAGAGCTTTCCAATGATATAAAGCTCACTGTCTGGTTCGTCCGGAGCTGTTCACAAAGCTCAAACGAAGTTGACTATCCAGAAGGGACAGATTGCTGTTTTTCGCAGAATTGGCATGTGCGAAGCTGTGAAGCTTGCAAGTGGCGTGTAGGCTTTTGCCTTAGCCACAAGTGACGTGTGTATGATCAAAGCCAAGTCCTTTCGGTCATTCTAAGGTCGTAAACTCCATGACTAGTTAGCAAAAGCTCCCTGACATGAACATAAACTAACTCAGAGGACCTAGAGGATTAGATCATGATGATAATTTTCCGGTTTTTGATAAGTCTTCAACGTCTTTTGCAAGACGGCAATTGGTTTAATAGCGTAGGGGGATCCAAAATTAAAAGCTTTCGGTAACTCCAAGTCAGTATGACCAGACATGTCCGTGGAGGGTCGGTAGTGCGAGGCACACTTGAAACCACATCTCCTTAATTTCAGACAATTCTAAGACATCACACTGAGCTTGGATGAGCCTAGTTGAACAATTGATGATAGAAAATCCGCTATAGGGTAGAAGACTTAACCGGAGACACGTGGGCGATCCTCTTTGAGGATGTAGTGCCATGAGTCACCTTCAAAAGAAGGGACCAAAATCCGCACAATATGCCATGTCTCTAAGGACGATGTAAGAATATACATCTTTTTGGTAAATCAATATGAACCATAAGAGGAGAATAGTTTCACTTCGAAAAAATTCCCAAGGCATTCATTATTGCTAATGTGAGTATATATCGAGGTCTCAAATAAACAAAGGACATCGATACGATGTCTTATTACATATAGCTTGGAAAGAAAATCAATGTCTAGCCAATGACATCAAAGTCAGGGGTAGCTAGAGCTGTTGATTTTTCGTACTTTTTGTATGCATTCATAATCTGAAGGAGCTTGACAATCTTGAACCAGTGATCCGAAGATCCACAACGGTTGCATTGTCATGAGCTGACGTGAGTAGTTTTGACAAAATGGTGTCTAGACCGGGAGTGTCGCTATTAGAGCCGGCGACACCTCCCCCTCTTTTCTAGACATCGGCATGACGTTTTCTGCTGTTGCTATGACCAATATTATTGTCCCCACATTAGGGGATAATCCTAAATAAATTTATCATATTAGCGTATATATACAATTCCCGTATGTATGATCAAAATCAAGTCTCGTTGGTAATTCCAAACCAACTTGGAGGACCTAGAGAACTTGATGATGATCGAATCCGCTAAAGGTTATGGATCATGATGCCACCAAAGATCATCGACAATATGTAGTCAACTAAAGTGGTAAGCAATCCACTTGACTAATAACTCAACAAGTAGAGTTATATGGACGTTTCAAAAAACGCTCCATGAGTGCATTCCACAGTACTTTGTGGTCATTACTTTTTGCACAGATTGCCATTAAAGGCTTGTCGATGTGGCGCGTCAAAGACTTTGAGCGCAGGAGATGTGAAATCTCGGCATCTTAGCCTGGGGGTCAAAATATGTGGTTTAATCTTTTCCAGTGAAAGGTTCCACAGATACCAAGCGAAGATTCGCCTTGGGTATCGAGTACGTCAAAACTCAATGAGCAAAATGTTACGTTGCTCTTGCATACAAAACCAAGCTGTTATGAGACTCGATAGAGGTCACAAATAATGCTTTTAATGGTTTGTCCTTCGGATTGATCATACACAATCCGGAAAAAGCCGCGAATTGATCATACACAATTCAGAAAAGGCCTCGGATTGATCAAACACAATCCGGAGAAAGGTCGGGGTTGATCATACACAACCCGGACAAGGAAGCAAAAGTGATCAAACACACTCTTGACCCGCAAATAAAATTCCGGGATTTTTGGTACCTGCACACACAAAATCCCAAGCATAGAATGGAGATGGAGAAGGGAGGAAAGGATTTTATCCTCCCCGAGTTATTGAACTTGAAAAAGTTTAAGGTTTCAAAACATACCTTTCTAGTTTCTTTGGAAGACGAGCAATCTTGAAATCTTTGGTTTCTAGAGGTTGCCGAGAGGAGAAACAACGTTTTGCCTACTTACTTCGAATTTGGGGCT